>NC_135878.1:1755000-2061250 GCF_031162955.1 Sander vitreus | reverse complement strand
GTTTCGTATGAAACGTTAGCCGCTAGCTAAAGACACTGTAGCATGCTTTCTAGATTAAAATGTACGTCACGTTAAATGCTATGTTTTGTTTAAGCACAAAGTGTTAGCATGCAACAATGCAAACAATTAGCACAATCAAAACTTCGTCTTAAAATGTATTATTTTTTTTTATTGTATGTCTTGAAATCACATGGGAAAAGTAACTACAGTTACATACTGTGAATTGTTTTTTGAATCGAGAATTGTTTTTTAAATCGAATCGATTTTGGTGAGCCTAAAAATCAATATAGAACCGTGACATTTTCTGAATCATGCACCTCTACTGTTAAAGCTCAACTGTGGCAGCTGATGTTTGCATAACTTTTCTGTGACAGACAGCACACAGGAAAAACATGCAGAGAGATAAACACACACAAACACACTGTTGTTTCTCAAGCTGTCACCAGCCTGCTCATGAAATGTGTGTGTGTGTGTGTTCAGTTATTTAGTGAGCTGCCCATCTCATGATGCTCACATACCAAAGTAAGAGGGGGGCACGGTTGTGTATTTTGATAACGGTCGGAAAATTCCTCTGCCCTCTCTTGGCTTGCTGCATCACCCCTGGGCCATTGGAGTATATTTTTCTGGAGTTTTTTTTTCTACCTGTAGAGCTATCATGAGAGAGTTCAGCAGAGAGTCATGCTTTCGGCCGAAGCACGTTGGGTTGCAGTGGAGGGTCCCTCGACAGGAAGCTCAGTTGATTTTCCCAGGATGTATATTAAAGCATCCTACGCATCTGGTGGGATAAGCGCAGGGAATTGCCGGGACTCCCCTCATGAACAGGATGACGACATTGAATTCATTGTTTTTCTTTTTTTCCACTAGACCGCCAACCCTTCCCGCCTTAAACCCTCCCCCTCCCCCCCCATTATATTGCCTGCTAAGTACTGCTGACTAAACGAGATTTAAAGCTGCCCAGACAAGTTCTGGCAGAATCTTTATCATTAAAGGTGTCTGAGAAACACATTATCTTGTTAGCAGATTGTTTCCCTTTTGTCCTGTTTGACATGATTTTGGTTCGGAAGTAATTTAGGTGTTTGCATAGCATAACATCTGAGAACCAGTCTTTTCAGTCTTCTCTGAGTGCCGATGGAATGGAGCATCAGTCATGTTTGACATGCTTTATTGAGCAAGTAGGCAAAGTCAAATATTGATAATACGCTCTTCAAAGAGACAGAATGGCTGAGAGGGCCCCATGCACATTTTGCATGTGGAGAACACTTAAACAGACAGAAAGGGAGCATCTGGTGCGAATATAAGGACAGTTGATAAAAAATGCAGAACTAGGTGTCACATATCTGTCGGCTTATTGCGAACACGTAACAGAGGATTTACAAATGCCTCACGGTCCTCCTGCATGTCTCGCAGCTTTGTGACTGTCAAAACATAATGAGGCTCTCCATTTGTTCCTGATAAAATATGCAGTATCAAACTGTACTCCTTCAGCCAGTTGTCCCTGCCTTTAAGTGTTTGGCAGAAGAATGCTTGTCTTGTTGCCACAATGAGTAATGTTAAATTGAATAATGTTGGATTTTAAGAAAAAAACAATTTAAAACGTTAACTTAGGTGGTGGGGACTTTCGATGGACCTTTTTTATCAACTATGTTTGTCAGGATATACAGTAAATTAGGACCAATTGATTACTTGTATACACACATTCCTAAGCCACCATTAACACCTGCACTCATTCTCATTGTGTTTTGAAGGACATACGTTATTTATTCAGCAATCTATAGGTTGTCCTTTGGAAAAACAAGAACGACATGAGCAAATAACCATGTCTATGGACCCCCAGTTATGCAGACAAAGCTTTTTTTAAGCTACTTTTACCGGTTGACAATAATGTGGCTAGTACAAGTTCATACTTCCCCCTACTAATCTGGTTTAAATGCCTGAAAGACACACAAGCTCATGCAGTCTGATCTTAACAGCGATAAGGATGTTCTGCCTGGTCTTGATTAATTAAATTTCAACAGCAAGATTATAATCACAGTTACATAAGTTAGTATAGTGTTCAAAAGGATCCTCCCTTACTTGCAGCATCAACATTAATTTTAAAGGGACTGTTACACTGACCTATTAGCCTTGACGGTAAGCCTCTCATTTTCACACCCATGAGATAAATACTTAAAAGTTAAACTTCTTATAAGCATGGTTTGAACACTGATACACTCTGGCAGCAGCCATGAGTGAGCACACACTGGAAAAATTCTGTTTAATGATTGGTTTGCTGACTGTATGAAAACAACAGACAAGTGTAAAATATGGCTTATCGTTCGAGGCTCCCAGACACAGTAATTCCATGTTAGGCCGTGCCAGGCTACAGTTGGTCGTGCCAACTGTACCGGGACACATGCAGAGGCAGGCTCAAATAAGCTGGCCAGCAGAGGGACACACAACATCCGATCAGCATCGGCCATCTGTGCTGCTAGAATACAGATGGACCCCTCTCTCCACACATTAAACCCCACATCAGACACTTGCATGCTTCAATTTTCTCCTCAATGAATGGAAAGTAATAGCACCCCCAACGTCCCCTCCCACTTCCCACCGTGTAGCAGGCGAATTAAACTCAAAGACTCAAACGTATAATCTTCCCGGTCATTCATTCTTCTCCCCGAACATGGCAATCTGGATGAATCATTCAGAAGAAAAATAAAGAGAGAACTGGGCTCTGCGCCGTGGGGGGATGCCTCTGCGCTGACCCCGTTTCACTCGCCCCCTCATTCAAGGCAGGCACAGGGCATGGAGACAAAATGAATTGGTTCCTGGGGCAAAGGGGGTGCACCAATCAATGTCCAATCCCATCCACTATCCATTTTCAGGCCCTGGCACTTCCTGGCATTGCTCTTTTTTGGGGCGGCGGGGAATTGATCATAGAGGTCAGAGTCCCTGTTTGGCCAAGAGGCTTTTCTTTCTGAGACTTTTGTGTTTTCAGTAGGTTTATAATAGATGTGAGCGCTAATTAAAAACTCATGGAAAATGCACGCCTGGAATCTCTCTTAAGGGTCTCCCTCCTTCATTCTTTTCATCCAGGTGGCCATTTAAATATTTGCTTAAATTTATTTGCTCCACCATTTGTGGTATAGTTTAATATATAACCCATGACTAAATCCACAGCGAAAAAACAAAGGACATTCTTTAATTGCAAAATTCCGCTACAATTATTCTTCAATGAGAGGTTTTGTTTCATGAGAAAAGGGGGCAAAGTGCAAGCCACACACTTCACCCACTTGATATCTGTGTTTGAACTTACAGTGACAAAGATTTCTTACTTGTGTTGTGACTCTTGGCACAGTGTGAAATGAGAATATGCGTGGGTGAATGCCTGACTGTATTAGGTACAAAGGGCAGTATTGTCACTTGTGACAGAGTTTGATTTCTGTAACAGCAAAGTCAAAAGCCAGAGGGTGGAGCAACAGTGTTTCTTCAGCAGACCTTCACTGTATGTATAGGATTATTCCGGCTACTAAATTAAGATGAGAGCGCCAGTAAAAGGTTGGTGATTGCAATAAATACACAGCTGCCTAATTCTTCTCAGCTTACAAAGGAACAGTATCAAATCTGAGCCATGACGATCCATATTCATGGACAATCTGGGCTTATTATCACCATTTATCCACGAGGCTCACAGTCTGTTTTCTGTACAGCGATCTCTCAATGGCTTTAAGTGTTATCATTAAGCTGTTATCCCCTCACATTATCCCTGTTGTAGTTTGGAGCTGTCTGGGGCTGTGTGACCTCAGCTGGGTCCTCCCTTGTTCCTGGAGCAGATGTTAAAAAAAGGGAGTCCCCCCCAAACAACCTCCCCATTCTGGTTTACACACACACACACACACAGTCCCACAGCGCCTCCTCCCTTCACCCTGGCATCTAATTAGGCCTACTGCACAAAGACTCCCAGATGTCAGCGTCCTCCTGGCCTCCTTTGATTATATCCTTTCCACCCCACTGGCTGGCTTGCCGACTGGCTGGATGACCGGCTGGGGGCTGTGTGGACTGTAGGCGTTGACGCGTGTCACTCCGCATAGGTCAACACCAAACCGGTTTAACATATTAGTAATTGCTTTTGGTGTAAATCACAGGGAATCTGGAGGGAGGGACAAGTCCTGAATGGGTTGCAGTTGCAGAAAGGCCCTTGGATTGTCATAAACCTAGGCAAAGGAGCATTTCAATTTGTCATTATTTCTTTACGGCATTCTTTTGATCATTGGATCACTAGTTAGTCATCAAACCAGTACTTGTTAAACCACTGTGTCTCTGCATATTTAAAATAGCTTGGATGGTAATAGTTTGTCATGGCCAACAGTCACAAAGTGTATAATTTCCTTTACAAGATATGCTTCCAAGAAACATGAACGATGTGACAGTCAACAAGTTTGTCGGCTGAGGAAAATTGGCCATGGCGCTGCTTTTTACAGACATCAGCTTTCGACAGCCAATCAGATTTCCATGCTTCGATGAACTCTGGTTCTGCTCAGTAAATATTAAACGAATGAGATGTTGATTACCAGTTCTCTAAAACATATTTTATAGCCTCAGAATAAATGTCTCAAGTTCCAATAGAACCTCAAATTTAAACTTTCAGAAAAATACTGCGACGTCAGCGAGTAAGTGGCGTCCAAACAAACCAAAGCAATGACACCATGGTCTTACACCAGCCATGACCGTTTTAGCCGTTTGTGTAGTGCTCTTTAAATGTCTGCATTGACTGATGATTGACAAATTGTCTCTGGCTTTTATGGGCTGGGTGTTGAAGGGTACAGCACAGAATATCGGTAAATAACCTCTTTTTAAGGAATCGGTATCTCTCCTGGCAATTATTGCATCTTAATTTTATTTTGTGATCTTGCGTGCAAACTGTTGTGACAGCAAAAAGACTAAGCATCATTTGGTTTGTCAAAGGCAAGAGTTTGCTTGGCTTTTATTGCCTACTTTTAATCTGTATAACTTCTGATCCGTCTATACTATACCCTAAGGAAAATGGTGTCTGTGTTTTCCAAGTTGGGTCTGGGCAATCAGGCACACTGCTATAATCCATTTGAATCATTTACCCTCAATTTCCTATAACCCCCCTATCTCTGTATCGGAGGGAAGCCATGGGCTTTTACTTCCTCTCCTAATCTTCAGCGGAAAGGGACCAAACTGAAATGCAATCTAAACATAGACCAGTATTTCTTCTGATGCAATACATTTGCACAATTAGTCATTACAAAGCCAGACCAAGAGACGGGCAGGAGTCTGATGTGTTTGTGTCATTAAAGACATTTCACATCCTGTTCACTGATTAGGCAACTTCCTTATGCACTACATAACCCAAGGGTATTAAGAAATGGGGCAGAAGGAGACTGTGTCATGTTAAGAAATATAACATCAGTTCTGGATGAAAACGTAGTGGCTGATCCTGCATGCAATCTGATGTTTGCGGCTTCATGTCAATACGTTTTGACTTACCAGATTGGCAGTGGATGGAACATGTCATGTTGATGTGTGGGAATTGTTTGACAAGTGCAGTCACGCTGCTGAAGCTTTAGACAGGGTGTAACAGATATAACCTGCAGCAGATGCAAAAGGCACTTTGGGACGCTTTTTGGAAAATGTGTTTGCATAAGTAAGTTTGTGAGGCAAGTAAACACAACTGACCTGAAAAAGGGGATTAATACAATTCAGCCTCATTCTGAACTTAGTTGCCAATAGTGGCACTTAGCAGATGTGTGGTTATCGCACCAGTGGATCTTATGCTGAGGGTGTCATGAGATGATTTTGGGAGGTTTGCTATGATCATTTCTAAAAAGCACTTCCAAATGTCATACTTGTTATAGCGTTTACTGTGAAAAATATACTAAGATAATCTTAAAACAATAACTGTCATGCAAAGGTTAACTACCCTGCATTTTTTTAAAACAAGGTTGCAAGAACGCAACTCTTGTTGCTGGCCAAAATATGTGGAAACTGTTATATTATACTATAATATGCATGATCAGTATGATGCCAATCAGTGTTGAGGTTGTTACTAAAGTAAACTCTTTAATGTATTTATCATTACTTTGATTCGTTGATTCCCTACTCTCCAAAACGCAACGAAAAAAGTTGAGTTGACAGCAGTGAATGTGTGTTTCACTGCATGTTACTGCTCGACTCAACTTGCTCTTTTTCGGTTTTCCATTGACAAAAGTTACGGATAGTACCTAGTACTTTCTTTTGGCACCACCTCAATCCAAGGCAGCTGAGCCGATACTAGAAGGTGGGAGTTATAACACTGCAGACCACTGATTGGTCAGAAAGAATCGTCACTAGCTCGACAAGGGACATCCTGCACAAAGCCGACATTTTTAAATAGCCAAGCTACCGTCGATAGCATTTATTTATTCACTTGACCCAGATTTTTAAAAATGGCATACACTATGCCGTACAGTACATTAAGTGTACATTGCCGTACAATTGACGAAGATGATGTCAAGGCAGTTTCACCAGATGTTGCTATGACGACGAGCTGAGAATCCCGTCGCTTACACTGAGGGGGTACTATCCGTAGTGGAAAACGTAAAGAGGAAAGTACTGGTACCAAAACATTGAGTTGAGTCGAGCAGAGCCGTACTATACAGTGGAAACATACACGCATACCTGCACATGGTACGACCAGTTGTGTTGCACAGATAGGGTCTCTGATCCTGAAGTATCCATCAGCTGACCTTTGACCCTGACCTCACCAACTAGGAAATGGTGTGCTTACTCTGTGCACCACCACAGTGACTCTAAAGCCTGGGCTCTTTGTAAAGGAGTAGTATGCGTGAAGTGAAGTGTTTGTCTTCCGCTGTGGCCTCAGTCAGACCAGGTCGGACTGGTTCCCAGCACTGTTTGGAGAGGCCTAGAAAAACAAAAGGGCTAAAGCTTGGGGTTTTGGATTGGGTTGGAGTGTGGGATGCCTGGGTGACGCCAAGTAGTAAGATGTAGTCAGAGCTTTGTGATCCTAGAATCCTACAAGGCTGAAAGAGAGGTCTACAATCCCGCTCCTGTACTGGCTTGAATTTCAAGAGAAAATATTAGAGACTGAAAGAAATGGGAGAGACAGGATATATAGTGACAAAAGAAGAAGAAGAAGCCTGATATATGTCTGAAACTGCTGCTCTTGACTTGGACTCTGAACTCTTTTAAAAGGTGAAAGCCCCTCTAATAGCGGAAACATGACCTACCGGACATGAGGTGTTCCTTGTTGACTTTCTCTCTCTCCCTCTGTCCACTCCTCCCTTTCCCCCTCTCTCAAGGGCTTCCCAGGTGTTTGGATCACCGCAGGGCAGAGGGACCATGTACAGACACCTGGAGAGGAGAGAGCAGTTAAAGAGATTGTCTCTTGACAGCGGCCTGCCGGTAAGTCAGTTCCCAACACACGGTCTGTCAGATTGGTCACTTAGTCAGGAAGCAGACATTGTGGAATGTCCTCATTTTGTCTTGTTGATCTATTGCTGCACTGTGGACTTTATCCCCAGAAGGAAATGTTTGAGAGTCTTTCAGTTTCTTTAAACTTTAAATGGCTTGGGCTATAGGAGACTTTTAGGTGAAACAGACAATTATTTAAGCATTGGGGATCAATGTACTGTAGATACTATCACTATCAAATCTCTAAAAGAAATCATTTGTGTTGTTTTTTGTTAATGATGTTCTCTTTGGGACAATGCTGGCAATGCTGTGGCTTGTTTAGACTGCACTTCTGCAGGTGGTGCTCTTTTGTCTCTATACATAGTGACTAACAGTGTTCATGCTAACTATCCACTCTGTGTTTTGTTTATTCTCATCTGCTGGGAATGAAAAAGGCTTCACTTCCCATGCTCAGGCAACGGTTTCCCAGGAAATATCCACTTATGTTGAGTGTTTTGGAAGAGAGAGAATGTAAAACATCTTATGAATATAGTGTAGATGAATTACTTTATTATTCTGTCAATCAGACAAGAAAATGCACATTTATAATAATGCCACAGACACCCTGAGATTCAAGCATTGAGGCTAAAATGAAAGTGCACAAATCCACGTGTCAAGCAGCAGAGAAAAAAAAAAAAGCCTCCCATGGCTGCTTGTGAGACACACTGTGGCCTCCGGTGATTGACAGGCTTATCTCTATGCCGGGCCGTTCTTGGGAATCACAGGAGTGGAAACTTGTTTTTGGCTAAGGGTTAACTGAAGGTGAAGCAGCCTCTTTGGAATGTCAAGTGCAGACATATAGCGGCTGCTGTGTTGTGTCTGCGTGGTTGTGAAGAAGCTTAATTCCCCCTCAGTGCGTACAGTGCAGTCACTGCACAGGAAATAATAAGTCAAGAGTCTTAAAATAGCATTTTGATGGAAAGGAAATGCAGAAGCTATCAAGGACACATTGGTCACGGAATATATGGCAACTGTTTGAACGCAGTTTCTCAGTGTAGCTAATTAGAAGGGAGTGTTTTATTAAAGGAAAAATACACCCTTAAACACTATAAAACCATTAAGTAATATACAGTTAAAAGCTGCATTTCCAGAGGGAATTTTGTTGTTTATGGTGCAGTTTGTTGCAAATGTCACTGATTGTGAATCTTTAATGATACCGAAAGATGTCAGCATACTTTATTGACTTGACCTGGCTGACTTTATGACATGCTGCTGACCTATCTTAACCCACTGCTGACATGCAAGAGTCTCAGTGATTAAAATGTGTGCTGACCTGGGGAACAATCTTAAAATGTAGGACATCACTGATTACATTGACGTAACATAGATGCACTCAGAAAACTAAACCGTTAATACCCATCAAATAACTTCTTCAATTCACAGAACATCAAAAATTAATCTAGCAGTAAAAACAATCTTGATTTAGGACACAAACCCCTAACTGTCAATCATTTCCTACTTCAACCGCAACATGACAGTGAATCTAGAAGGAGCGATGGAGCGACACACTTGAATCCTCTTGGTGAGACGAGACACTGCCTGATTTATAATTTATCCACAGTAAGCTCTTTGAATGAGTAACTTAATGTGACACAGTGGATAATTAATTGGCGTTTTGGGCTGTTATCTATTGACTGTGTGATCCTGAACGCTATCGCTATCATTAATAGTTATTGGTTCATATGAGATTTACTGTGGCTTTAATTGCTTTAATTGGATACACGGCGACCTGATTTACTGTGAGGAAAATGAAAGTAGGTCATATTTGTGATATGGCTTTGTGATTCAACATGGCTCACATTTGTCCACTCGACTATCCATGCATGCATTTTCCCCCTTGTTTATTTTTTTTTCCGTCTTTTCGCCTTTCTCCTCTCTTGTGCACTCATTTAACTTCCTCTTGTTTGGCCTCTTGTAACTCATTTCCTCTCTTCTTTTACTCTTACTCAAGTCTCTTTGTCTTACTTTATCTTTCTCCTCTTTCTGTCCGCACTCTTTCCCCCGCAATGACTTATTCTCACTCGGGGCAGCAGGAGCATAAGGGTGCTGGGTTGTTTTAATAGTGGGACATGAGGAAGCCAGGAGCATTTTGGTAAAGGTCCAGCATATATCTGGTGGCACTGTGCAGATTTAATTCCATGGCATGGGCAACCATGAAAAGTGCAATCTGCTTTTGATTGGTGTAGCAAATTTGAAGAATAATATTTTGTTTGTTACCCTGCTTATTATAAGCAAACATGTCTTTCTTGGTGGTAAAGTAAAGGCGGGGAATGATTGCTAGATCCTCTGCACATAATTAAAGACTCATTCCTTGTCAAAAAACTTGATTGAAAATCATTTTATTGAATCAAAAGAAGCATTTATTCATGCTGAATCAGTGACACAGACATCATCATCGGAACCATTGTGGATGTGATTTATTTACTGTGGATGCGTACAGTAATTTAAAGACCTGCAAATGGTGTATTTATTATTCATGCTTCAATTTCTGTCAAATGAGCCTTTGTTCAGTCACTTAGTTTGAGGCCACTGAGTTTATCTCTAAACTCAAACCTGGGTCTTTATACTTCCAGTGCTGATGGGGGGACATGATGTCTCTGGCCCTTGTGGCCCTGCTGGCCCTGGCACAGATAAACCTAAGTCCTGTAAACACTCCTTTTCCGGGGAGGATATGAGCCTCCGATACATTTATTTTTTCAGGCATCTGAGAAAACACGAGAGTCTGTCTCTGACATTCCGTCAGACGACAGGCATGTTCAGCTTTTCCCTCTGTGTCACCTGTGAACCAGTTTTATATAACGCAGAGGCACGTCTGTTAACAATGCACTTTACATAACATGCTGCGTGACCTGGACCGATGACCCTGTGTGATCCAGCATTATGACATAGTGATGCTCAATCCATTTAGTCACACCTTATTTTGCGGTAGATTACACTCCAGAGAACGTTTGGCCTTGTTTTGCAGCATTTCACAAGGCATTCCATGTGTTTCATGGCCTGATAGCATGATGAAGAGATATTCAGTTCACGTGGGCACACAAAACTCAAGACAAAATACCATGTGTCAGCTGACGACCAGGTAAAATATTTATGTCTGCTCTTCTTTGGATGGATTGCTTCATACAAAGCTTCTATCAATCGTCTGAGTAATTTGGAGAACATAGGGCTTGAATGTCAGTCAGGACCACTACCTCACACATGCATAATGCATTGAGCCAGCATATGTTTCCTCAATGAATGCAGGCTAGGTTCAAGGGAATTTTCTTGGGTGTGCTGGCTCCAAAGCTGCTCAAAGCTCCAGGCTTCATTCAGTTGACTGTCTTTGTGTACGTTTTTGTGTGTGTTTCGATGTAAAAGGTGTGTGGACTTGCACATTTGTAAGTGAAGTGGACCCTTAGTCAGCGTTATCAGCATCTTATTGGTGCGTTTCATTCCAGTGCTTGGCTCCTGTGGCAGGCTGGGTTAGTTAGACCATCTGATCTGGATCAGGTTATGTAGCTCATGGATGGCCCAGAGTAGTAGCAGATACAGCAGCATTCGCGAGTAACTGGGACACCATTTGAATTACATAACTGCCGTGTTGCTGGGTTGATTCTGTGCCTCTATTTATTTTTATCATTTGATGCCCGCCTGCAGATGAGACTCTCTTCGTCATGCAGGGATGCGCACGGTGAGCCCGATGGCCGTGAACAGTCTGTGAGCTGCTGCTAGCTGCTGCCAGCTAGCTTTAACTAGGTCACGGCAGAGCCTCTGTCAGGGGTCTATCCTATACTGTAGCGGCTATCACATGGGTTTAATTCAGCATTTATAAACCTTTATAAACGCCAGAGAAATGGAAATCATCAGGATTGAGGAGACCGTATCATCTGTGGTGCAAAAGAGTCAAAGTTTTTCTTCTGTGACTGGAAATACATTTAGAGGTAAACAGCATCTTCTAGTGTGTGCTTTTAATTAGTTGGAATATAGAGAAAAGAATGTGCTTGAAGCTCTGCCCATTTTCACACCTATATGCATCTGGCCTGACTGTCAGATTGTGGTTTTTTGGAAAGTTTGGCGCAACACAGACGTCCACAATCGAACCTGAGATGAAAGGCCCATCTAAACTGGCTAAACAGCACATCTGAAGTAGTGTGTAATCACCTTAGGGAAGTTCAACATTCAGGCTTGGTGATTGCTGGTTGGAATGGATATGATAGGTGTCGTGTCACATACTGCCACAAATGCACCTCTGATTATCCTTGTCTTCTCAGCTTCGTCTTGGTAGCAAATGTCAAATTTTTCATCTAACAAACAAAGGAGCCACATGTGATTCTATCTAAGACTTGGTGTCGAATGCATTTTCTCAAACCGTGAATGCTCATCAACACAAGGATGCCTAAATTGGTGAGCCCTTGTTTTCTGTACCACACCCTTATCCCTGCCAACATGTACTATAATGTGTGCAGCGGTGCAATCATGCTCAGAGATAATTGATAACAAAAGGCCAAATTGAAAACACTCTGCAGGGGAGGGTTAATAATCAAGTGCTCCACATTACTGATGATTAAACGCTTGCTGCATAGTTGTGAGTTGTATTGAATAAACAGCATGTGGTAGTGCTTTCCTGTTTATCTCCAAAGTATTTGGGTTTAACTAAATCCCCCTGGCTTTTGTCAAGCCTCCTCCTCGTATAAAGTCTTTTACGTGCTGATTTGCTGCCATGCTGTTATATCAGGCTGCAACTTGTTTCTCTGGCACATTTGCCACTGGCGGAAAGTAAGACAATAAAATTGTCCCAGAAACAAGCTTCACAACAGACAAATTAGTTTGGTTTATGCTAAATTTAAGTGCAAATGAATTTTGACGGTAAGCCAGCATGGAGTCCGCTAGGCAAGGTTGGATTTCCTCCTTCTTCTCCCCCCACAGCCCATTACAGCTGGTTGTTACAATGAGGAATGGAGACATGCAACTTAGCAGGGGTGCAGGCCCTTTAGCTGGATGGGAAGAAATGCTCAGCCTAATCTGATTGGCTCCCACATCGTCAGGCAAACAAATGGCGGGGTTTGATATTATTACTGAGCAGCTCAAACTAATTGAGTGTAATTATACAGTAGAAATCCACCGACAATGCCGTCGTCAGAGTGGGCCCCGTTCTCACGCCATGTGTGTTACAGAATGCCAAGCTCAGGGGACGAGAGATCGCTCTGTGCTCACTCAGTGTGTCAGCTTGATTCTTGAGTAACTGGTGTAAAGCGTGGTCCTGAAGCCAAGGCTGATTGGACAATTTGGGTGGGAGCCGGTTACGTAAAAAGATTTAGACTCTTCTTGGAGCAGCCAGCTTCTTTCTCTCAGAGCACTCAGTCTCTCACACTTCATCTTGAATGTTTAAATCAAGTTTCTCAGCAGGGGTGTACCAGCCTCTGGCCGGGCCTCTGACAGCTTCCTCAGTGTGCAGGTGACATACCACACATACCTGGGCTCGCCGCGTGGGTAGCCACGGGGCCTCAGGGTGTGGGAACCCAGCAAACGATGGGACACTCGCTGACTCCGAGAGGCAGAAGCGGTGGCGTTTTTTTCCTTCTCTTGTCTCATGGGAACCGTCTCCTCTCTCATAAACCTGACAAGGAGCGATTACAGCGTTGGCTTTTCCCTAGACTCCAGTCTGAAACGCAGCGGCTTTCCCCATATCCAACCACACGCTGTGGATAAGACTAAACGGCCTCCATCCACTTGTAAAATTGTTTTAATAATTGTTGAGGCTGTTTTGATATGAGCCACTCGTCTGTTTTTCCAACCCCCAAGTAATGAGATTTGGCAGTCCTCTGTCAATACCTAGCCTGTGTTTTTATTAGGGCAATTATATAATATTTTATGGTTCTTGGCTTGGCGTGTCATGAAGTTAAATGCCTCTTTCATTTTTGTGATCACAACACTTTGGTGAAAAGGAGGTGAAGAAGTAGAGTCATTTGCACATGTCAGAAAATGAGTTTACTGCAGGGATTTGAGTGGCGTTTTGAGATTTATTTCAGGTGAGTAAAACAAAGCATCACCACAATTTTGCTTTGGGTGATATTGAAGCATTCCAGCTGACCTGCTCATTCTTAGCTTAGCATGTGAACCATCATCTCTGCCTGCCAATGACATACTGATGTGTGCGACTGTGCTCTCTGACCCATGTCATAAGTTGCGTGAACGTTCGATGCCTCAGTAATGCTATTGCATAAATTGCCTGCTGACATAGGTTGATGTACACTGCTATCTTTAGTGACGAAGGGTTTATGGCTTGTCGCTCAATCAAGGACACTTTACTAGTCAGTCGGAAACTAAAAGAGGAAGCTTTTGGGTCCGTTCCAAACTGATTGAGGAGGCTTTTACTTTGAAGTGAGAATGGCAGTGAGTTTTTGCTCTGTGTGTGTCCCCTCTCGCTCAGAGCTTTGTGTCGGCTCTTATAATTGGATGTCCATTTTCCCCTGCCAATGAGACCCTCTTTTGTGCCCTCTGAGTAAAGGGGGGCAAATTGTGGTCTCTCTTTTTCCAATCATGATGGAGATCAAAGTTGGAACCGTTACTGCATGCGGTCAGAGTCACATGCATTGTTCACCAAACATTAGCGCTTTGCACCATTCAACCTGTGGTTTGCCTCAAAAGAGCCATGAATACAGAAGCCTTTTAAGAGGCCTGAAGTCTGCAGGGACAATTGCTGTGTTATCTTCCGACAGCATCAAACACTTTAACCAGTGTGTCCTCAGATTTACTCTGGGCTCAAGTTTATCAAGATAAGAGAGTCACACAGTTCAGGGAGTACATTTGTTGTTGTTCAGCTCAATTAGAAGGAAAGTGAAGGTAAAAACAAAGTTTCTTCAGGTCAAGTCTCCTTAAAAAGTGCACAAAGAGAGAAGCATACTGGGTAATATGCATCAATGACGAGTTAGTGTTTCCCTACACAGGTCATTAGTCCAATTAACCAATAACTGCATCTTCATTCGAATCATCCTCGATAGTCCAGTCTGGTGCACATTTTTAACTGAAAACATGCGTATGAGAGCTTGTCATGTCACCATGACCATTAGCAGCCAGCAACATAAAATGTAGTTAATGTTGCCTTGGTATTCAATGTGCTAATGCATTTATAAAACTGCACAAAATAAATATGGAACACCTATTTTTTTTTGGGTTCACTACGGTGGCCGACAGAGGCAAACGCCCTGCAACTTAAGAAAACGCACGCAAATAGACAAAACACAAGCAAATTAAGAAAACAACTTCATTAATTTGACAACACATGCGCAGCATTCAGCAAACACACTGCAAATACACACAACATAACCAAATGCATAAACACACTGCAAATACACACAACACAACCAAATGCATAAACACACTGCAAATATGAAACGATGCAAAAAGAAAAGCACACAAACCCAGAAAACAAATGCAACAAAAAAACGCAGCATCCAGATTACACAACGGAAGTTCTCCAGACCTCTAGAGGGAGCAGCTGGTGGAACAGCTGGATTTTCGACCCCACGGGGAGAGAGAGCTCTGCCTTTTTTATTAGAGTCGGGTATGGCTGCAGCCTGGAGAACTCCAGACTGTATATTAAATTCATATTATTATTATTATTATTATTATTATTAATAATATAAAGTCTATGCTCCCGTCTCATGCCCTCCCGGCTGGTGCCATCCCCGAGCTTCGGCTTTTCAAAATAAAAGCCCGCGTCTGATCCGCTATGTGTTTGTACTTTGGTGTGTTGGATGTTTGTGAACTAAACAGTACGGCAATCATGCTAATGAATACAATCACTTTTTCAGCAGATGTCTTACTTACAACACGGAGTTAGCAAAGCAGTTTTGTGTTTATATGTGCGAGCGAGATTTATTCAGTTTGATAAATCCCACGGTAACTTGGCTGCTTTACTAAACAGGGAGGGACTATAAATCCTGTCTGTTTTTTGTATTTGAAGAGCGAATTGCTCCACAATATGAATACAGATTGATCACTTATTTTGTTGGTAACTATTTCTGTTTAATCACAATATTACACTTGAGGAGGCCTATACTTTCGGACCTCGAAATTAAACCCTCTCATGTAATATGGCTTAAACAAACGTTAAACGCTGATGCAGTTTTAAATGTTTTATCACCACGAGTTTACAGACGTCTCTGCTGATTATCACCTGTGACCTGAGCTGAGACACCCCAACCAAACGAGAAAACATATCTCAAACATAGACTTAATATTTACGATCTTCTCTCTCTCGCTCTCTCTCTCGCGCTCTCCCCCGTGGGAGTCGACTTGGGTTCCACTAGCTGCTCCCTCTAGAGGTCTGGAGAACTTCCGTTGTGTAATCTGGATGCTGCGTTTTTTTTGTTGCATTTGTTTTCTGGGTTTGTGTGCTTTTCTTTTTGCATCGTTTCATATTTGCAGTGCGTTTATGTATTTGGTTGTGTTGTGTGTATTTGCAGTGCGTTTATGTATTTTGTTGTGTGTATTTGCAGTGTGTTTGCTGAATGCTACGCATGTGTTGTCAAATTAATGAAGTTGTTTTCTTAATTGGCTTGTGTTGTCTATTTGCGTGTGTTTTCTTAAATTGCAGGGCGTTTGCCCCTGTCGGCCACCGTAGTTCACTGTGTTTAAATAGAGGCCTGTTTCAACAGAGAAACTTGAAACATGATCCAAACACAGGAGTCAGTGGAGCTTATCCCAGGGTGTTAACCCCGTCCACCTGGCGTGGAAGCTCCATCTCAAGGGATGTTTTATTATTATATGCAGATGAGGCACCATATTTGGATCCAACGTTGGCATTGCAGGTTTGGATTTGAGCAAGGCAAAACTGGCAGAGGGCAGCTAACAGGATTGGACATGCAGATTAGGACCTCAGTGTATACGGGGAGAGGCAGATAGAGGAGGGGCTGCATCTGCCAGCAGCACAGGGAAGCCCACCTCCTCACCTTGCAGCTGGGGCGGGACCGGCTCCCTCTATGGCATCCTGGCAGACTGGGTGTGGGTGTGAGAGGCAGAAGGTGGTGAGGTGGTGTGGTACGCGCGTCCTGTCTATTCTTCTGCACAGTGACCGCCCTGTGATCACATCCTCCTCATCAGGCGCAGAGCCAAACCCTGAGCTGGGATCTTTCATGCTTGGTTTTTTGAGACCAGAAATAAACATGTGGGCAAACCAAGTTTATTGTAGATGTCTGTCTGTACATTTTTTTTTAAAGTGGCGACGCACGTTATGAATGTTGGGCTTTAGGGCTTTGTCCAAAGAGAATTATCACCTGATTTTGCAGTTCCCCTCAACAAAGTGTTTCAGCCTCTTCCCAGGACTCTGTGTTGGTTGGTGGTCTGGGAAGTGCCACGTTGAGCTGAGAACCCCTCCTTTCCCAGTCCAGGGAAATATTTACATGTTTCCGCATTAGCCTCGATCCCTTAAGTAAATACATCCAGAAACCACTTTAAAACTTACATTTGATATATGGCTATAAGTTCTGCTCAAGGCCTCGTTTTTGTTTTGATATGGGCTGACTGAGTTTGTGTGCTAATATGTGCGTGAATATGCGGACATGTAATAGACGTCTGCGAGTATTTCTACATGCAATTTAGCTTGTCTGTATGTGAGTCTAAAGACGGGATATTAGCACACGTGTGCATGCCTGAAGACACTGTAATAGTCGTCATAGGGGCAAAATAGATCCCTTCCGGGGTAATTGTCTCACCCTGCAGAGACTGGTCGGACCTGTATGGTGAGTTCCTACCAGGTGTTCGCATAGAGGAGTGGTGCTTCCTTGCACCTGGAGAGCTCTTTGTTTTTAAAGGGTTAGAGGTTAAAAAAGTTGTTGGAATTTTATTTATTTTTTTTGGATATTCTTACATACACTGATGCAGCTGCTTTTGGAATTTCAGCATCATGTAATTTGCAAATAGTTTCTAACTTGACAAATTACATAAATTATTTAGTCATTTCTACCTCGGTGTAGTCTCACGGCCATTCCAAACTACAATAATTACCCTTGATTTGTTATATTATATTTATATTATTTTACCATTAATCTCATTGAGGCTTTGACAAATGGACCATCTCATATGCTAAGGATGCAATACCAAAATAGTCAGTCATTCCAACCCGGATTCAATTTTCTGGCCATCCCAGACCAAAATCATTATATGGGTATTAGTGTCATGGTGCGTTCACCCTGACAAATGAAGCATCCATAAATCACCAAAAGATGCATTATTAAAATCCCAGTTTTTCTTAAATAGACATGGTTGTTCATTTAAGTGATAGAATGTCCATTGTCTTCTGGATGGACTGGTTCACTGCCGTTATATAATAGTTTACACTGGTTTGATGCACAGATGACTGGTGGCATTAGCTTTAATCCATCCATCCATCTTCAAACCAGTAGTGAAAGCACAATTTGCTTGCACAATAGTAATAGTATTTTTCTATTTAATAAAAGACTCATGACTAGGCGGAACCTGCTTTGATGGGAGAACAATTAGTCACTTACAGGAATGCTTTAAAGACAGGGCGTGGATTTTTCACCTGCATTACCTCAGCTCGCTTCTCACAAACCTGAGCGTTGTGAAGCAACTGTGTCCCATGTCATAAATTCCTCAGCGCAGCTTGCCCAGGTGCCTGCTGACTGATGAGTTAGTAATCTCTGTTTGAGCAGGAGCACCACCTGTCACTCAACACCCATCAATCACAGCGATAGCCACAGGTCATGGGCTCAACTCTCTACGAGAGAAAACACAGCTTATGTAGGTCAGCGGGAGCAGAATATTCATATCTGCAAGATGTAGATGCATTATTTGGTGATTTATCAAACTGTAATTTGGGAGATGGCACTGTAAGTCTCCATCTCCACTGAGGCAGCTCATATATAGTTTATGAGTATTTGACTGCAGTTAAAGAGGCTCAAACGGCTGTGTGTCTTCAAGTGAGACACCGGTCTCTACTTGCTCGTTCGTTGTAAGTTTCTGGCTAAACCACCAGCTAAAAGTAGAATAAAGTTTTTTACTTAGACTAGAACTGCTCTTTCACTTTTATCCCCCATTGACCCACGTGTCTTCCCAGGGAAAAGGGTAATGACCAATATGAAGTAGTTGGATCAGGACCTTCTCTCTTTTCCTGCCAGATTAGCGAGTCATTCAGCATATTTGATGTCAAACTGAGGGGCTGCGCTCACAGTGAGACGGGGGGAAATACTCCTGAGGCACAGTTCAAGGAGCCCTTTCATTGGCTGTTTGATAATGCTGTCACTCTGCCAGTCAGCTGCATGTCCCCCGAGTGGCAGCAGTAGTATTAGTGAAGCGGCCAGTGTTCAGAAGCCACATCATGACTGAGTGTGAGATTTGGACAGAAGCTGGAGTCGCAGAAAGAGGAGAAACACCCGACCTGGAGTCTGAATTAAACTCCCCTCTTGACATGTGTTAATGTTTTATGTCTTTACACGCATGCACAAATACCAGCCAGTCGCTGCGTCACACACAAACGGATGAAAATACACACTAGCACGCTCTCCTGGGCAGCAAACCACAGTTGTTCTTGCCCAGGTGATTTAATCGGACCCGACCTGCTGGTTAAATATTGACAAGAGCTGATGTGGCCTTGCTGAGGAGAGACAAGAATTCAGACGAGGCTTTTTCGCTGCCAAGGCTGCTTGACTGCCTGCTGCATCATCATTCCAAGTCTCACACACACACACACACACACACACACACACACACACACACAGACAGCTGAATGCAAACACACACATGTGGCAGGCAGCAGCTGAGACTCAGCAAGGCAGTTAGGGCAGAAGTGGGGAACGAAGCGGAAGAAGAGGAAGAGCAGACGAGACAAGCGGACGCGGGATGAGCCAGTTCGCGGACCACGGCATCGTGTCGGTGTGCGGGAGACTACTAAACGTTCCCCTGCTGGAGCTGCTGGCGGTGAGTCTGGGTCCATACGTTTAACCTCCGGTCCCTCCATCCCTTCCAGCCCTCCATCCGTCTAGGAGGTATCTGGGGCAGGAGGCAGGCTGTCTAGAGCTGGAAGTAGGTCTGACTGGGTGATAATCAGGCTAACATCCTGCCCTTCAGTCCGCCAAAATCCACAACCACCTACAACGCTAGTGCCCCGGACAGAAGACGGGAATTGCCTGGGGAGGGAGGGTTCGCGAAGGGGAAGTTGAAATTCATCAGGAAGTAAGTGCAGTACAAGTTTGTATTTGATTTATTGTTGAAGTCCAAGACAAGCATTTGCTGGTTCCACCTGCTAAAACTGTTAGGATTTGCTGCTTTTCTTCTCTGTAAATTGTTTTGGTTTTTGACTGTTGGATGGACAACTGGTGCATTGCACAGACTAAATGATTAAACAATTAATCAAAAAACAGATCTTAAGATACATTTATAATAAACAGATCCCTGGCTTTGCTTTTTGGACTGACACGGTGTGTGTCCACACTTGTTAAGTGTAAAGGAATGCAGGACTTCTTGACTGTGTGTGGTGCAGAGTGTAGCAATCTCACCATGTTCCATATGTAGGTCACTAGCTGACACGCTGCGACTAATGACATGCGAGAATCAAGCTTGTTTCACGTTTTGCGATACATCTCCAGCGTGCCATCTGCACATATGGTTGAGATGGATTGTGACATTTGACAGTTCATCACGAGTTTGCCTAATGAGTTGTGTCGTGTGTATGTGTTGACATGCGTGTGTATACTGGGGGGAGAAAACCAGCATTTTAATGTGTAGCAACAGCCAGATCTAAAAATATCACCTATGTTTGAGGATGGGTGGGAGTGCTTTGATGTCTTTGGTTTTGGGTTTATTTTTTTTGGAGTGGAAAAAGCAGAAGTGATGTGGTATCCTTCGTCTTTTTGGATTGCCCAGAAAAAAGTGATTTATGTTCTTCTGGAAACAGTACAAGATTAAAAAATAAGAAAGACAATGATTATTTCAGGGGCTCTGTCTTTTCTCTTCTCTATCTTTCATTTTCCTTCACTCTCCAAATGTCTCCATCCTTCTTTTGCTCTTCCCTTAACTTCTTCTGACTTAGCTAGAGGTGTTTTGTGGAAATCCATGGGTTCTTAGCCTCTGCCACCGCATGGACACAATTATGCAGACAAATGTCCCCGCCGAGCTCTGTGGCTCCATATATCCTTTATCTAATTACATTAGCAGGAGCTGGATAGTGACTAATAGTTCGTGGAGGAGAGGGGGGGGGAAACGACACAACGAGGAGCTGGAGAGGCCCGGGATGCATGATTGCATTTTTCCATCTTATTTCTCCTCATGCCCAGATTGCTCCCTGTGCTCCGTTTAGAAATCCCCCCCCCCAACAACCCCACACACACACACACACACACACACACACAGATCCGATTTTCCAGCCTGAAAGACTTTAAAATACTTCAAGAGTGATTTCTTTCTGTCTTTCATTTTGGCTGTAATGCATTGTGGCATGAATGTTGGCATTATGGCTGATGTTCTGCACTGTCCATCATATTTCTGTGTTGCATGTCCGTACTGATGCTGCACTCAAAGCCTGCAACTAAAGAAAGCTTTGTCAGGGCGACAACAGACTCTCTCCCGTTAACATTGCTTTTATTGTAAATTGAATGAAAGCGTTATGTGCACCGAGGCCACAACCGAGGTCTGTTTGGTGTGCAAACCAACTTAAAAGTCCAAAGAGTGCTTTTTCTTTATCATCCTCAGCCGGTGGAGCCTGTGCTGCCAAAATAAAAGCCGTATCAACCTGCCTGTGGCACTAGCGACAATAAAAAAGCAGAGGGAACGCACCACCCCTCATGACTGAGCAAATCTCTTTTTAAGAGGAGCAAATGGGTGTTCTGCATGCTCTAACCCAATAGCTAATAAGAACATAATCCAAAGCATACCATATGAGTTTTGATTGTTTTCCATTCATTTTAATATCAACTTGCAGGAACTTGCGAAACTTTGGAATTTTTTTTTCCCACTTTTTGTCAAAGTAATGCTATCTCATTGTGGTAATGGAGTTGCAAGCAGGCACTGTTTTGAAAATTTTAAATCAGCAGGGTATGAGCTATATCCCAATCCCATAATACATGCTAATACTGAGCAGGTTTTGAGTATGTAGTGTGTTCATACCGAAAAACTGACAAATTTAAAGGTTAGATTCACATCATTTCAAGCCTGTCTGACAGCAATAGGTATAGTATAGTTTTTGGTTTCTGCAATCATTCCTCCTGTGAAGATCCCTTCTTGACTGAATCAATTGGGTATCTACCAAAGTTACAGTCAGTCTTTATAGTGCCAAATTCCTTGTTTTTCTTATTCGCTCTCCATCGCAGCTCAGCAAGGAAACACTGTGGGGGGAAAAAGGGCCACTAAGAAGACATTGGAATCATGTAAGGAAGGGATCTCTTGATTGCCAATATAGACAGGAGGGATGGTAACTAACAAGTCCAGATGTTTCACATTTGATGCAAAAGTGACATGTCATGCGTCAGTACACCTGGTGGTGATGACGCAAAATGATGTGACACACTCTTGTTGGCTGTCTTTGCTGTTGTGCCACATTGCAATGCACACAAAGAAAGAGATGAGCTACTCACAGCTGCAAAACATTAAAACTAATTACGGGGATGGTGGCGAGACGGCTGGACGGAAGATCTTGGAAAACAAAATCGTCAAATCTTTAGAAAAACATTTTGCTTTCTCTTTGTGAATTTTAATTGTCAGTGGCATCCAAAGTCGCAGTTTGTGTGTCTGCGCATACAGCATCATTTCTTGTTTGTACAAAACAATCTCATGCGAATGCTTCCTTGAACATATTGTCACAGCAGTAATGCAAACTATATGCAACAATCACTGCTATGGTATTTTAATTTAAAACTGCATTAGTCTGTGTTGTTTTTAATCAGTGCAACATCAGCAACTAATATCGTTTCCACTGTCTTTTACGTGTCTACGATGTTTTTTTCAGTGGTCAGTGAACAAAGCAGGTGTCAGTAGTTTCCTGTTTTTTTTTCCTAAGAGGTTTGCACCAGGCTTACAGCAGCTCAGCAGTCTGCTGGCTCACATTACTTTATGCTAATATCCCCCAGCTGCAACCTGCAACACCCTTCTGCTTCCCTGCCTCGCTTTCTCTGTCTCACACACACACACACACACACACACACACACACACACACACTGCACAAGCCCCCGGGACAGTCATGGGAGGGTCGTGAAAAGGAATCAGAGATGATTAATTAACTCTGCCCTCATTTTGATACCGCCTTATTGGCTTTCAACAGCCGAAATACAGCTTCAGAGCTTTGCATGGATTATCTTCCCTCCACCGCCACCACAACAGCTACCACCCAAAACAGACACACAAACTCACTTCCAAAATATTGAGGTCATGTTGTTACTCATGCTACGGTGAATGTGCAACATTGGTTTCTGGGCAGGTTGCGTTGCTCAGCAGAGAGTGAGGTGTCGGCTTTGTTGAATGTTGGTTTTCCACTAATGAGAAAGAAGCAGCTCTTACAGGAAACTGGCTACAGATACTGCTGACGGACACTGACAGAGTTATTGACCCAGGAATGGTGGTAATTAATGATTGTTGAGGTTGATTTGGATTTAATGATGTGCAGGTGAATGATTGGGTTTCACGTGTTGCTCAATATTCATCACTTTTAACCAACTATGAACAAATCACTCAAGTTTATACGACGGGTTGATAATGATCAGAGCAGGTTGGGTGGCGTCAGTATTAAAATCTTTTGTAGTTGTGCTCTGAAGTTGAGTTTAAACTGTAAACATATTGTACTGTAAAGGTACAATATGTAATTTTCACCCGGTAGGGGTCTGCTGATGAAAACAACAAAAGATGGAGCAATGCCGTCATTGCAGTCACTTTCTCCTGGTTAGGATTCCGTTAGTGTTTTATACCGGGAGTCAAATTATCCACAGAGGTCTCTTCCTCTCCAAAACAAACGGACTAGGTGATTAAAACCGGAACAAAGCAGTTTCACGTTTTAAAAATAACTGTTTCTCCGATGCTGTTTGTGTATGTGCCTGCTTATGTGTGCATTCATGTGGACTCGCATACATGCTTGTTCATTCTGAGTAAGTGTGTTCTTTCATGTGGTCATCGTGTGTGTGTGTGTGAGAGTGTGAGTGAAAGTGAACACCAACTGGTTGTGTCCTTGCAGTGGCCCCGGCCCTAACCGACTGTTTTCTGGTCCCCTGTGCTTTTCTATTGATGACAGCCTCTGAGTACAGACAGCTCTGCAGCTTTAAAGGGCCTGTCAGCTCCCTGCAGCAGAGCTAGACACAATACAATAGTGCTCCTGTATATTGTCTATACACTGGGGAAAAGCCTGCCGCACAGCTGTCTTTTATTATTTTCTTTTTTTGTTGTTTTAAACTGTTTGCTATCCCTTCTGCTTTTCTCTCTTTTTCTCTCTGTCGTCATCTCCCTCCCAAACAAAAGATCACCTGCCTGACTGTGTGATGTGTCACAGGGTGGGAGCCCTGAGGGAAAGCCTGCAGCCTCATGTGGAAGATTTTTAATACTGATGGGCTTCTATTATCTCCCAGACTGCACTGAAGGCAATTTTACCCACTTGATGCGAGCTGTGGTAGAAAGTGTTTGAACTTGTGTGTCACACTGTTTTTGTTGGAAGTTATTTTGGTGGGTAGAGATTATGTGCGCAGCCTGTGTACTTTCTGGGCTGTGTTGCTCGCTGTGAGAAAATGGTTTTAATTCTGTCTGACATGTTTTAAAGAAAACGGCCCGTGGTTATTTTGGTAGTATGAGCCATTCCCTGCAATGTTTCTCCACAATATCCTGCGCTGGAACTCGCTCAAATGCAAACACAGCAACGCGAGGCGGACGCAACAAAAGCTGAGAGATCTGCCTTGCCTCAAACTGCTGCAGTGTGTTGCATGATAATAAGGTGTTGTCTGCAGGCAACCTGATTTTGTCTGACGTGGCTAATGTGCTCTGTCAGAAGAGTTTGCGGCTGATGCTAGCCTTGTCTCCACTCTGCGAGAAGTCGGCGAGAGGGAGTCCAGTCCAGCTCACCACATCTGCCTGCTGGCTACACTTCACCACAGCCTTGCAGTCAGGAGGCAGTGACCTTCATGCCACTCCCACTATTCGAGGAGTCGGGCGCTGTCATGACCGGACTGTAGACTGTGTTTGATCTTTTCCCTGCCTGCTAACACAGCAGAGGCCATAGTTTCCTAATCATGCTGCAGGTTAGAAATCGAGCCAGCAATTTGCATTTTCACGTGGTATTCAATTGTTTTATCTCAGGGCTTTAAAGCGCTCATCATAACACTGTCCACACATCATCTTAAATGCCAAGAATCAATATGAGGTGCAGAGCAGAGCCATTACTATGATTGGAAGGAAATTCATGCAGAAGCTGTTTGACGGCACACAATCATAAAGAGTCAGTGGCTCTGCAGATCCAATTATACGCTGCAAAAAGTCCTTTGGTTTCATCCTTTTCGAGAGAAATTTTGCAACAATTTAACATGAAAATGCATGAAATCATATCTGCTTTTAAGATTCAAAACTCCATAGTTTAAATTACTTAATGTGATTTATTTTGCCGTGCATCTCCAGCCTTGAATATCAACTGCTTCTTAAGATGAAGTAATTTGGATGCTAGGTTATTCGTACAAAAGATCCATGAGAGGAATCAATATCATCTGCATGTAGTAACATTGGTCTGTGTGAGTTATCCGGCTAGCTGGAGACATTGACATTATTGAGTCTCAGTCACTTTCTAAAGAGATAATATGATCTGCATGCCTTTCATGAGTCCATAACTCAACTTTATGGTGATGTGCTTGTGGCGCTCAATGATTTTCCGGGACCCTCTCTCGCCGCAGCCAGACTTCAGAGGAGTGATTGGGGTTTTATGAGGCGTACTCAGCCTCAGGTGAGCAGGATTGAATGAGGGATGCTTTGCACAAGACCGTTTGACCCTCAGGGCTGATTGTCTGCAGTGTCAGTGGTCAACTATTGCCTTTGTGTGTGGTCACGGTGGTCACTGAAGGGCTATTGTGGAAACACATGGCAGCTGACGGGCTATCGAGCCACGGCCATACATCCATCCATCTGGCACAGCAGCTGGAGGAGCTGGAGATTTCCACGCAGGAATATCACGCAGAGCAAACAAGATTCCTGTGATTATTTCATCAAATTCATTTCTTTGGGATTATCATCATTTTGCAGGAAATAGGTCAGAAGTGCTAACATCCCAACAACGCGATCTATGTTTACTCTTTATTAAATATTGCAGTACAACCCTGCCCCTCCAATTTATTCACATACAAACAAGCTTTAATTAAGAGGCATTTCCTGGTTGTTTTTTCGGTCTTCCCCGCCCTTCCTCGGTCTCATTTCTGCCTCAGCGTTGAGGAGGGGGGTTATGAGACTCAAGTCGAACCAGCTGAATTAGTGCATTATTAAGCCTTTCTCCCCTGACCCACTTCCCCTACTGCTCGCATGGCTCAACTCCAGCATGGTGTCTGTGTACACTGGGAACATGGAAAGCATTTGAATGGACTCAGGATACGTTTCACTGTAAATGGACCTCTTATGTGCAGCAAGTACTCAGAGGGGATGATGGAATGAGGCGATGGTGAAAGCTCTTCATTTTCTCATCGGGCTTCCATTCAGACGGACTTATTCCCTTTCAGGCCTCATTGCACTAACAGCGTGATCAGGTATCAACTTCTGACGTGCAACAAAACAATAATAATAACAGAAAATGGCAATTTGTTACCTCATAAGACCATGTTGAAAGAAACATTTGATTTGAGTTCAATATTTGACTGCCATAACTGTGTCTTCAGTTTCAGTGCTGACTTAGCTAGAGCTGCAACTGACTATTATTTTCCCTATGGGTTAATCTCTTCATTTTGTACATAAAATGCGAACGCAGTTAACTGTTCACTGGGGCAATTAATCAAATTTTGATCGCTATTTTGGCTCCCAATGATCACAAAAACAATGTTATCGGGGAAATCCTTATTTTGCACATTACAGTACGTTTTGCAGGTTAGCTATTTTGTCTTTTGTTCTGAATGGAAAATAAATTTCACAGTTGAATTTGTTTTCACTGTTGATTTAACTGTTTCACTGGGTTCCCCCCCCCCCCAAGTTTCAAAAAATATAGAAAAACTTCTTTCCAAAAGTCAATGAGTAATCGTGTTAAATAATTGTGATATCAATATTGATGAATAATTTCTTTCATAATCGAGCAGCCCTAATGTTTACCAAAACTCTGTTTTTTCCACATATCGGTTATCCATTCAAGAAATGTAACAATCAGGTTTTTTAGCCTACCATGGAGTGGATTTCTAAATGATACGACCAATGTGGTGAGCCCAACTTCTGACCCCCAAGGGGAACAATGCAGAACGCTCTAGCGTGTCCCGTTCAATGCCATGGTATTATACAGGCCATGTATAATACCAGGGCTCATGCTGAAGGTAATGCTTTCAGTGGTAGGGGGCATATAATAGGTGAGCTATTGTAACCCCTCAGAATGAAGCCGCTACTCACTTCAAACAGCCTATTGGAGGGCCCCGGGTTGAGAAATGGCCTCCAGAGAGTTCAGAGAATGCGAGAGTGTTCGCTTAAATGGGGGGCTGCCCCAGATAAAGAGGGTTAGCTGAGTAAACAAATAATAATGATAGAACAGTGTTGTTATTGTAAGAGCAAATAGCTGGCCTAAGCAAAGGAAATTCATGTCCTTGCACTGCGACATTTTCCCACAGTAGTGGAATTATCACATTCTGATCCTAAAATATCTCAAAGAGTGCTGAAACGTCTCAGGATATGAAAGCCACGAAGAAACCTTTCAATACAAATAAATGTTTGAATCGAGGCTCCTGTTCGGGCGGTCGGTTATGATAACGATGGAAATTTAATTTGTTTATCAGATAGACCTTTGACATTCTTGTTTCATATTATTTTTTTGGGGGGGGGGGCTCAAAAGTTCTTTACACAGAGAAATCCAATACGTTGCAATCCTGTGACAGAGTATTCAAGTCCACTGATGTCACCCCGTCTGAGAGGCTTAAACAGAGAGAATTCTTCCCCAGCTCCCATCTGGAAGAAATAAAACAAATATGGCTGCTAAAAATAAGACTCCACTTGAGATGATAACAAGGATTTAGTGCCATTAACTGTATAAATGCAGTGTGTGGTTGGCCCCAGATTCATATTAAAATTTCTTCCCACCATGGATGAGCTCTGACTGTAAAGAGCCCCCTGAAATAGGCTGCAATAATGCCTTTCAAAAGTCGATGATGGCTGATTTAAATATTTTATGCTGCTGAATTATTGGACTCTCCGTCCTCTCTCAGATCACTTGACGGAGTGCGGCAAGCTGCTGCACTGAGAGCTCTTTGTTCACATTAACCCATGGAATAGATGCAGCCAAAGTAGGGTGTAGATGATCTCTTCAAGCCAAAATTGCTGCCCTGACATCGGAACTGAAATATAAGAAGAAGAAAAAACTTCCTGTGAGCTTTGTGGTCTGTCTGCTATACGGGAGCCTGTTTTACACGCAAATGGTGGCGGCATCACGTTTCACAAAATGGTCCTCGCTCGCAAAGTGTGGATAAACTTGAAAACCCTGCAGGGCGGTTGCATGCTAGGCTGGAAGTATTTGTTTTTGATAAGTTAAATGTGTCAACATTAACACAAGAAAAGAAAGTTATGTTCAGCTTAAATGAAAGATTTGGTTATGCTCAAACTTCAAAGCTGCACTAATGGGTGTCTATGTGTAATGTGAAAGGGCGATATAGAGGACAAACTTACAGATGTATCACTCTACAGTGTATCTAGATGGCTACGGCTGAAAATATCTGTTTTTGTAATTTGGTTAGACTGACCTTTTTAAGTAAAATTCAGTGCCTGTGATCCTCAAATGATCACTGTATTGTTTCTATCAAAAGCACAGCAATGTAAGACTGAAGCTTCAATGGACATGCACAAAAGAAAGCATTGCCTAACATGTATTATTTAACAAGGCAAGTTCACTAAGGACACTCTTATTTACAGCAATGCCTCAGGGATGGGGGTTACCTAGATTTACACCACCTTTGCCAGGACTACTGCAGTGTTGTGTGTAATGTAGTCTACTGGTTAACTTCGCTGTGTCGGTCAGAGGCATACAGTATCTGTTTACAGAAGTGTGTGCATTACTTATTCACTTCCCACCATGCACATTTCTAGCCCTCAGAATCAAACAGGCAACCTTTTGGCCACAAACCTGTTTTGTTAACCCTGAGGCTACTGCCACCCCCCACAGTCTCAAACTCAGAGATCACCCTCTGTGCATCGCCACAGGAATAATTCATGATCACGGGAATAATCATTGCAATGAGTCTTGCGGTACAGGTCAAAAGTCACCACAACCCATCTCTTTTCACCTTTCTCATTATTCTTCTTCTACCTCCCCCATTTAAAAAAAGAAATCGCCTCACTGTATCTTGATCCGCTCTCCTTCACTGTCAGGTCAGATAGGAAATGTGGATCTGATAAGCATGAGTGGCACAGGTGGGTTTGGGGATGACAGGACCGCAAACAAACGGCGTCTTCTTGTCACATTACCATTTTCCCGGTTATGGTTCCTCGCATGCCTGCAGGCGCTATCTCCGCTCTCCATCCCAAAGCAGGAAGACGGAGAGAAACGAAAATCAGACACTGACATTAATGCTTTCTCGAGCAGGAATGCAACGCTTTGCCTCCACGCTTGCTTCGACATCTGCCCGGCACCTGGGTCGGCAGACTCTGCGCACAGACAGGCCCCGTCAATAAATCAGCCTTTGGATTAAACAGAGGAGAAGCTGTGATAAAACTGAGGCCTGGAGCTAATACACATGAAATGTCAGGAAATCTGACAAAGTCTCTTGGGCAAGAAATATCTGTCGAAAAAAAACAAGCTTGGAGGTAATGAGATGTTGCTAAATAGACTTAATTGTGTTTGTTGGATTATCCTCTCCTTTCCTCTCAGAAGAACTGTAGAGTCGGTAATGCTTTGTTCTTTTTTTTTTTAACTTGATGCCATCAGTTAGGGTCACAGTTTCAGGTATCATCTCATTCTTTTGTTGAGAGCTTACGTGTATATAATATCTATGTATCTATAGAAAGCACCATTGACAAACCAGTGAGCCAGAACAAAACTACTAAAGTGTAGTGTGAAGTAAGCACTGGTCAACATGATGACACAAAGCACAACATCAAACTGTAAAATGAGAAGAGGTGAGAAATTCTGGAGAGGTGAGTTGTACAGTGCAGATAATGCTGAATGGATCCTCCTTGAGGGCTTTTTACTCTAAATATAATCTATATAATGTTCCTAATTTCCCGTGAAGGAACACAGTCATTGATACTTGAGCAGCCCTCTCTCGGTTCTCGCGCATGAAGCAGCTTCGCTGTGGCTCGGTTAGGTGCGGGGCCTGACAGTAAAGGCCTGCATAAACAGAAGTCCAACTTCCCCCTGTGAACCAAGAAACATCTGTTTAGTATCAGCCCTCCGCTCTGATCTGCCTCTCCCCCTGTCACTTTCCAAACTCACGTTCTCCCATGCTCTTTGTTTCCTTTGGTTCGGTGGCTCACTGATGTTTGGACTCAATCATTGACATCACCATCAAGTGTATCAGATATTGTCAGTTAATAATAGCTGTCATTGGATTATACAATTAAATATGAACTCAGTCCTGCTTTTTGGCTACTGTTGCTCAGTTAGAGGGGGATGGGTTCTGTAGGCTTTATGTTAGACATTGTGTCATTGGTGCAGGATAGCAACACCGAGGTTTGTGAGCGTGGAAGGAGTCACAGAAAATGACCTGGTAGTCATTTCAATGCTGCAATTTCAACCAGATATATTGAGTTGGTAAATGTAAATTCAGAAAGTCATTGGCCTGTGTTTGTTGACGTCCTCTGTTTTTTTTCCCGTTGTGCCTTTTACACTTGTCTGTCAACACAGCTGAGGATTTATCGTCTTTCCAATTTTTGATGTCCTCCCCTCTCTTTGTTGCTCTCTCGTCTCTCTAACCTCTCTGATCCTTTCTCTCTTCCTTACAGCAGCCTCTTTATTTTCCCCGTGCTCCTGTGGGTTGCCAGGTCCAGGTTTCCTTTTCATTTCTGTCACCACCACCACTCCCTCCCTTTCCAAGTACACCTGGCTGAATATTGGCCCCCAGATAATAATAAAACCCAGCAACCCCCAGGCTTGTAAAAATCTGGGCAGGGGCACAACATGGAGTTCTACCCCATGTACGCTCCCTGTTTCCTTGATTCCCATCCTGTCTGGAAACATCAGTACCAGCGTGGACACACTGTGCATTTGTTTTTATTCCAAAAAGCAGCATTCCTCGACCACTCCTCCCTGATGTGTGTTTTTGCAGATTTAAAACTGAGGCTGAAAGCGAAATAATAGGGGAAGAGATAGTAGAGGCAACAGAGAGAGGGCTGGATATCAAAAATGTCCGTTTTGTGTTTTTATTTGTGTGCATGAGAAATATTAATGCAAAGTTTAATTCATTGAATGCATGCCATTTGTCACAAACCTCCTGCTCCTGTGTATATTATGGGAAATGTCATCCAGACCAATTTTATAAGCAAGATAACCAGTGTTAAGACAAAAGTCAGAGACAAAATGAAGCAGATATGAAGAACTACATGGCAACTTCTCCATACACTCTTCTGTTCATTGTGTAATCTGTTGGAGCTTTTATGTTGAAATATAAATTACCCACCACTTAGGGTTGGGTACCGAAACGTGGTGCCAATAGGGCCCCCCGGTTCCGACGTAAACGGTAGTAACGAGACCGAATAAGAACAAAAATTTCCGTGCCGCCTTTCTGTGTCTGACTTTATTTTCAGAAGCATCGCTGCACAGGACGCTAAATTACCGTTAGCTAGTAGCTGGATTAAACCCAGTGGTTAAAATGCTGACAGCTTACGTTAAGCAGTGTAAAGTGTGACTGTATTTCCCTGTAGAGGATTCCAACACCGGGACGTAACAGTCTGACTGCAGCTGCCGCTGTAGGGAAAAAAACACAGATGGTGCGTTCACTCGCCAGCCTTGTGGTGCATTTTAAGTTATTGTAAAATACTCTTTTCCCATCTGGTGCTTGTTTTTGTCATTTACCAGTGAAATAAGTCATTGTTATAAGTTATTGTTATTACATTATTAATAAAATAAAATTTTGACCATATGGCCTTAGCAATAAACAAGCCGTTCTTTAATGTCGCCAACTGTAGTTTTGTGCTCCTTTTTTAATATTTTATATTATAAACATTATAAATATATTAGATGTATTTCGGTTCAGGCACCATTTTAAAAGTATCGTTTTAGCACCGGTATCGGAAAAAACCCAAACGATACCCAACCCTACCCACCACATTTGCCTGCTTGGGATAAAAATGACTTGTCTTGATTTAAAGACTCCAAACTGCACATGCATGCACTGGTGTAGGTCTGTTATCCTTTGTCCGCTCCTCCACACAGGTAGCTCTGTGGAAGTGATCGAATAGCTATGTCAGGTCCGATGTAATTCATTCCTCAGCTACTTTTTCAACCCTCCCCTGTGAGATTTGCCCGGTGAACAGCTTTGCCACTGTTCCCAACAGGCATGAATGACCCACTCTGTCAAACCCAAAGAGCAGAGGAGGAGCCCAAACAGACGCAGGGTTATTTGAGCATTAGACGTATCTTAATGTTTGGAAAGATAATCTGCGGGGATTTGGATTCCTGACAGTGTCGAGGTGTTGATGTTTGGGCTGGGCCCGGCCGTAGGTGCTGCTGGAGGAAGAACATCAGATAACCCAAACTGCTGAAACTCACCCTAGATGATGAACAGGCTCCCTTTTGTATCTCAAGTAATCCATATTCCCCGACACTCCTCCATTTGGGGCAGGTAGGCAGATGAAGAATATCCTGCTCACTGGAGGCATTTGTTACACGAATGTCCTCGACTCAATAAGGCTACTGTGTGAGCCTCCACAGCTTCAAAGTCATTGAGGGTTTGGGTACAGTTGGGCTGAATGGTGCTCAGCTCAGTTTCAGCATCATTAATTCATTTACAGTTCATTAACTGTAAGGTCGTCAGAGCCTGATTTGATTATTTGTTAGTCTTCATCATAATAGATTGGTAGATTAATTGAGAGATGATGCGGCGATAATGATTCTGCAAAACCCTGGGTTACGTTGAATGCCTTTCCACAAAATCTACAGAAAGATTGTGGTTATGGCAAATAAACTATGGTGAGATATGGTTTGGGTTAGGCTGCTAAAACATATTTAAAGTTATCCTGGAGATTTTCATGAAATCAGATGCCAGTTTTTATACTATTGCCAGCATTTTTGTGCAATCGCCTCTCTATATAGTAGCTTAATTGTTTATGGCGGAGTCTGCCATTCCAGTGCTGGATTTAACTTCACACATGAGGAATTCACAAGAAATCCAGTGTTGCTGTTCAAGATCGACTTCATTGTTTACTTCACTCTCTTTAGACTGTGTCAGATCTGTATTATTAAGATACTGCTAACACAAAAGCATTCAGCTGGTGAAACAAAATGTGGCTTTTGTTGTGAAGCAGCTACATGAAAGACAATGTATTTATCACTGTGATTAGTAAATGCATATGCAAAACAAAGACACTGTCAGCAGATCCGTTTTATTCAGTGGATCAGTGGTGTTGCCATATCAACCAGGACTGAAACCTTAAGGATTTTAAGTGTGGGTATAATTAGGGTTAGGTAACTCTTGGGAAACGATTGTGGTTCGGTTTGGCAACCTTTTAATCAATCAACAATTTACTTAATGAATCCATTAAATCATTGTGATAGATGAAACAGTCAGCAGCGTGATAAAAACATCCAGGATCACCTCCATCCCTGACATCCCATACTTTACAGATCAAGCTGACGGCCCACAGATCTCGGTATCTTTTTCACCAATTGGAAAAACCACACGTATTAACCTGAGTAGCTGCTCTCTCCCCTGATAAAAAGCAGGGCTATCGGCTGAGTTATCAGGCTCTGAGGATATGAGAGCTCGATGGCTGGGCTGATAGTATGACACCAGGTCTTTGAGATGTGAGTAACGACCTCGGAGTGAAGGATCATCAGCGCAGAGCCTCAGAACATGCTGATAAGACTAATGAATTTAACCAAGGCTGGCTGATATGCAGAGACCTGCTACACGCAGAGGCAGGTTTCTAGAAATCTGCACACAGAGGCCATTAGTCATACTGATTAGTTCATTACCTCGCAACGATAGGATCACAGCCATTTGAAATTATATTAGAATACGTTTTCATTGATGCTGATTGAATTTGCTTGGTTTACATCTTTGCAAACGATGTACACACAAACTATTATATTATAGTATTGGATGGCAGGAGTATTTGGCTGCAAATCCAGTCGTATCTTTGGAAGGAGGCCAAGACTAACGGCCGTATCAGAGGTTATATATCTCCAACACCTTGAAAAGTCACTGTCCTAATTCATTCTCAAGTGTGCCATAGACAGACATACACCCAGAAAGGAATCCTTACTTTCTGTTAGCATAACGTTTGACTTGCAGTAGTCCATGTGGGAGCTCCACTGTGCCCACTAGTCAAACCTGCAGCTCAGGGGTTGCAGTTGGTATACAGTCCCAGAGGTCATGCTGGCATGTCATCAGTATGTGCAGAATTTGTGGCAAGCAGAGAGAGGTTGAGGGATAGAGGTTGTGACCCTTGCTTTGGCAGAGTCTTATCCCCAGAGGTCACTGCAGGGGCTGCACTCCTCTATAAGGTGTCTTATCTGTAACGCCAGCCTCAGCCTCTGATCTGTAGACACATCAAGGTGGTGGGAACTCATCGTAGCTAGGACTTCAAGGAACGCACCCTGACCTCGGCAGCAACTAGGTCAGAGTTTTATCTAGCTTAAGGTTTATTTGTTTTTTTCCAGTCAACTCCAAAGAAGCCTATATAAGAACCAGACGCTTGTCTAGGATGCGATTCTATCCCTCTTAATCTTCAAGAATGTGTGAAAGAGCAAAGCGTGCTAGCGAGCCTCATATGGATGAATAATTCATCTGATGTTTTATTACTGAAAAATCTGGACCAGTCAGTATGTCTGTCTGTGTGGATTTTAGCACAAGTGTGTTTTTTTTATTTTTTTATTTTCCCCCTCCCTGCTCCTCAGTGCCAAAGCATTGAGGGATGGCGCTCATATTTTAAAATTTCATAATGGCACACGAGCAGTTGGAGGGTTCTGGATGTGGGACTTGAGCCGTGCGCACGAAGCGGGGAGGCTCTTCCCTCGGCAGCTACCGAGCATCTCCTTATCTGTCGCTCTCACACACATGAGTAAACGCGGCCGGATGAACATCAGTGAGAAGCTGCGGTCATAGAGCAGCAACATCAGCAAACCCATTACCTGCCAGGTTAACCCGAGCTTAGCACCTGCTCACATCATAACAGCAAAACTCTATATTGTTTATACACCTAAAAATAGCACATACAATTTCAGAGGCAAAAAAAGTGTATTTACGGAGCTGGTAGAGCGTAGGACAAATACAAATAAAGAATAACTTCCAGAGATTTCGTGTGTATCGAGATTTAAACTTGTATAGTTTTAGACATTTATGCACCCTGAAAAATTACAATTATTGGAAATCAAATCCACCAGGTCCTGAATTTAAGAAACATCAATTTAATATAAAAATGACATGTAGTAGTCGATCAAAAGCCCACTCAAGTTAACTTTATGCACCACAAAGTCTCCTGAAGGTCTATTCTGTCAGTTTGTCTCTTTATGATTAAGTATATTTTGGAGGTGATTACGCATTCCTTATGAGCTTACAGCTCTTAGAACGTTTTAACCACTGTACGGAATTGTTGGGCTGTACTGTGAGTTGCGAGAGAGCACTGGACCTGAGAAACATGCCTCCGATAAAGTCTCACGTCAGTAAATTCAATGTTTTTTTTTCAGTCTATACATGAGCACCTGGGCCTCGTGGGAACAGTGCAGCTTTCACTCACGCCGTAAAACCGTCAGAAATAATGCCTGGCTGAAGATATAACACGCGGCATTGCATACATGAGTCATGCTTTAAATCTCCGCTTTAAATACCCTCCTATTTCACATGACAACAAGCACGCCGCATTCTCTGCATTCCTTCATGTGCGCTGCGGATTATTTCAGTGCCCTGTCATTATGAGAGGTCTACGCGATGACAACACAGACTTAGGCAGCTTTACCTCACGTTTGATGTGGCCTGTAAATATTTCCCCTGACATGGGGCTTTCGCGAAGAAGGTTCCCCTTTGTGCAGCAGCCATAGTCATTATGGGATCGTGTTGCTAATGGTGTTTCAGAGACAGACGTTTTACCCCAGACAGTTTTATTTTTGTCTGCTTGAGAGAGAAAAAAAAAAGTCACACGTTTTTCTTGACAAGATGGCAGAGTGAGAATAAAAGATGCTATAATTCATAATGCACAAGGCCTTGCTGTTACTACAGAACACCATTGTTTCTGATATTTGGAAGACATTCTGCAAAACGTATTTCACAGCGACCCGCTTCATCCCATCTACCAAGACATTAGGACAAATTCAAAAGAGCGACAAAAGCAAGATCATTTGCCTCGGGTTTTGCTATTGATTAACTGCTGTTGGAGCCAACAGTACATTTTACTTTGGGAACTTAGCTGAGGGCTAATTGCTTTCAAGCTCTGGTGTGAGTGGCATTCCGGCGGCGTGCTGTGGCACTCTGACACTAGCAGATGGCTTTGGGGCACTGTTTTTTAACACTGAAATTGGTTGCTTTCCAAACGTAAGATTTGTCACACTGGTTAAGTTAAATTGATGATGATGATATAAGGGGTTATTTTGTTGTCTTTTTTTTTTTTTTTTTCAATCGTAGAAAGTTTGACAGAAATTGCAAAATGTGGCACCACGCTGTCAAGCATCGATCTGTTTTTGTGCTTTGGCGTCGGCCCTATTTGCCTAATGGTCACCCAGAGTGCCCTCGACGTGCAACTCAACATGAAGCCTGGGCCTTTGCCATGTTCTGCTGGCATTGCGGGGCAAGCTGGTGGTAACGGGTGTCTTTGAGTGGCGGACTCCGATGTGAGATTAAGTGCGATGATTGCTTGAGAAGAAGCAGTGGGAGAGCGGCACCCCAGGACGAGTGGGGAGACAAAACGACTGCGCCGACTGTATTTAGACTAGCAGCTTGTGCTTCTGAACATCTGGACTAATGCAAGTTTACTCTCAAGGCCACAGGTTAAAAAAAGCCCACGCAGTGATAGCAGGCGTACTTTAAGTCTGGTCAGGTGGGTCACATGGAGGTCTGAATCTGTCCTCAGGCAAATCATTAAAAGTTCTGCAGCTGTGTTAAAGGCTTAAAGGCTTAGATACAGAGTAAACCTGTATAATTTTTTTATTGAGAGGCTGTTTTTATCCACCCGAATCACAGAAATTCCCCAGAAATATGCATTGTTTTGATACGTCTTATTGTTCCAAAAGTCGCATTTCCATATAGACCTCACTGCTTTTTGTTCACATGCTGATGTTTCAATTCCAAGGAATCACAACAGGGGTCCTCCGAAAAGTTGCTGCAGGCACAGTGTTTGTTTTTCGATTTTTAATGCAGTTTCAGAAGTTCTTTTTCAAAAGAATCTGTTTGTGTTTTTCCGATGGGCTTTATGTTTTTCTAGTGACTAACTAGATAACCGAGATTACAACAACGGCAAAGAAAAATAGATTTTCAAGGGCAGGCAATTTAAAAAAACGGAGAGAGAGGAGGTTACTTTCTGGTCTGAACAGAGTGCACACAAAAAATGTCTCACAGATACTACTTTTTCCTCCTTGACTGAGATTCCTGACCGAGTGACCTCTTCATGGGAATCACCATTATTCGATTACACTCTGCGAGCACATGACCAGACTGTCTCGAAATCAATGGAGAGCATCTGTCCCACTGAGATAACGGTTTACCCAGGAGATACGTCATGAGCTGTCAAGCTAACATCTAATTAATTAGTCTGAAACTTAGACCACACTGATCTGACAGCGTCAAGTCACAACTGGCTGTGTTATGTACTGTAGGTGAAAAACCCAGATGGTTGAAGTATGGTGCCTATGTGGATATTTCTTACAGTTGCACTTCCCCCTTCTGCTTTATGTAGTCGGACCACTTAGAGGCAAATCATTAGGCTGTAGCCAAGAAATCCTGACATCTGTTTTTTCCATTTTGCTCTTAGTCTTAGCTCATTTTGTCCGTGCTGTAACTCTGTAGTGCACGTTTTGTGAGTGTGAGCTATTCCCAGCTGACATGACACAGCTGGGCTCGCTTCTGGGCCAGCCGTTAAAAGTTACCAGGAGGTGCTTCTGGAGTTACACACAGAGAGAAAGAGAGACTAAACTGATTAATCGCACCTTTTCAAAAGTACTTCTGTTCTGTTTCGCTGTTTCTATGAAAACCTTTTTACAGCATCTCATGCATCAGCCTCTCAGTTGATAATGTTTAGGATGAAGACCTTGATCGAATCTACCCGTGTTTCCAATTAACCTGTATGAGTGTTTGCACACTGACTCCATTGTTTACTTTTGGCTTTTCTCGTCTCTTTCTGGCAGGAATACATGGACGCCAACAAATGCATTGACGAGCTTCTGAAACAGCTTGAGGAGGAGCGTCGAAATGTCCGAAGGTAAGAGGTTCTTAACATTTTCTGGCAGATGTTTTATGGCCGAAGGATATCAGCAGCTGCCTGCAATCCATTCCCGACCACAGGCAGCAGAACAATGTTGTTTGGTTTTGAGCTCTAGACAAGCTTTGTGAGCTGTTCTTGAGAAATGCTTTTTTTGTGTTGGAAGCACACTAGAAAGTGGCAGACAAAGGGGAGACTCTGGTCCCAGTGTGGGGTTGACTGGGGGCATTTCTCATGGAGGTCCTATGGAGCAGATTTGCCCTGACAATGGGAATGAAGAGCTTATGGAGATGCCAATCTAATGACCTTGTCCCCTCCATGCTGCTATCGTCCTAGCCCTTCCAGCGATGCACTGCCCCCATACACAAAATAGACAATTTTTTAAACTTTACCCTCTTTTGTACAACCCTCTCTCCATCTCAATGGAGCTGTATTCCCCCGGCTCAAAGTAATTTTCCCCCTGAGTGAGCAGAGAGGGGCTGGGGGTTGGACACAGGGGTATAGGGGTCTCAGGGTAGGTGGCTTGTTTGGATGAATGGCCACTGACCATCCCCTTTACTAGGCCAGGGCAGCCCCTTAATAAAGGAAGTGATGTGTAAAGGAATGACCCTCCCATCTATGTCATCCCCACCCCTCTTTATAAGACAGGGGATTCATCTTTAGTGACACCCGGAGTGACCTAATGGCCACTTAGAAAGACCAAAATGTCTGTGAAATGTCTGTGTGGGGACTGACCTGTGTTTGGGCCAGCGGACCAAGTGGTTTCAAAGCCATGAACTTGTAATGACTCCAATTGATTGGAGTGGCCTTCTTACCCACTATCGGCAGTAAAATGCATGCCCTAATATTACAGACATTAATACAAAAGTTTGATGTAAGGTTTAGTGCCTCTGCCTTGTAGACCTCAGAATATTGAGAATATGTCACACTAAAGCTGGATTTATTTCCACCCAGAGAGAAGATGTCTGGTGTAAAGTTACTTCAAACTTAAAGTAAGATTTGCCATATGAAGTGCGTCCTTTTAAACTGAGGATAAGATAAGAGTACATCACATGCTGGTTAGTGCTGAGGGCAAGTGCCAGAAAATGAATACAATGTCAGCTTCCATTGAGCACCAGTGCTTCATTTTTGTCTTCCACAGGATACGCTGGAAAGTATGACTTTTGCACAGTTGAGATGCAACCATCATTGTATACACCACTACATATTCAGCTTGTGCTTTGATTTAGAAACAGTTTTTTATTTTTTTTATTTTTTATTTTTTTTAGAAACAACATACCACCAGGCAGGATTTGTACTAATTTATTTTCCAGTGTCGGTCAATTCAGAGTGTCGACAGTGATAAATGACTTCACAAAAGGCTTTTGTTCAGCTAAAACATAGACCGCAACTCAAAAAAACGCCTCTTTGCCCTTATTAAGCAGCATCTCACGACGCAATAGATGTCTCCCTCCACCCCTCAGAATATGGGGCCCATCAATCCGTCAATAGGAGAAAGAGAAGCCCTTACATTCCTCTGGTTCTCCGCATCCCTACCTCATGACCCAATGACCCACTGCATTCATGTCTCTCATTGTAACATACTATGGGGTAGTTTCACACTGGTGAAGTACACAGATTTGACAATCATGACTTCTTTTTAAACCGGACTACTTTTTTGAGTAAGTATTTCAAATTTCCTTGTCGTTGCGTCAGATGAACATGCAGGACTTTCTTCTTTGCTGTGGTTAGTATTTTTTCCCTCTTAGTCTCTGAGTCTTAAAGGAATGCTCTACGAAATATCTAACCTTTGAGCCACATTTCAAGCCTACAGGCTGCCAGCGTTTAACAACGGAGAGATTTTTGATTACACAAATACATGAACTAAAGAGAGTTTTCAGCTTGTTTTTTGACTATGTCAAAAGCATCTGCTGCATCCTCAACATCCTAAAGCCCAATGCACACACAGACACTCACACACAGTCCCTCACGCTTTAGTCGCAGCATCATTGCTCGATGAAGCACAAAACCCCAGTGGGATGCTGGCCAGCCTTTCCTGCTCCCTCTATTCAATGCGACCACGTCCTTGACAGACGGAAACAAAAGCTCCGCGGCACAGTGTCAACATCAGATGGAGCAAATCGAAATTTGGCAACAGTAGATGCAGCGTACAGTAGGACACTGACCCGGGGTTTCCAGTCATTCAGCATTTGTTTGCAGTCATTAAATATGATCAAATGTCTTTTCTAAGCTTTACAGTATCATTAATGGTGGCCTTGAAATGCTGGCAGTTGTAAATTAGATGGAAACCTGTATTAAAGACTTCTGCTGAGTGACAGACATGTGTAGGAGAGACATATGGATGTTCTGCAGTGTTAAAAAGCATGACGGGCGGGGAGTGAGTTTGCATGACCTCTTTCTGACAAGCTGCTGTGTCAAGGCACTGTGACTGTGTAATCTTCACCGTGGATTAAAACAATGTAGATTAGATTTTTTTTCCCCCGCTCTATCTCTGCTTCCATTCATTTTCCCACTCTTGATTTGTCACGGTTTGTTTTTCCCCTGAATCTTCTTCTGACCTTGTTTTTTTTTTTTTTGTGGGTAGAGCGTGGCCAGTATCAGGTCACATGGCCCGAAGCTGGCCTCACCTGCCGTTTTCTGCCTGCCGGAGCAGATGGTGTTTGTCTGTGACCCTTTCAACACCTTGGAGGACATGGAGGGACAGGGAGGGATGAGGAGGGTGGCCGGCCAGCAGGCAGGGGGCCCCTGCCCAGAGCGACTGGGAGGTGTGGAGGGGGGACGCAGGGGACTCAGCTGGAGATCAACGGAGCTTAGGACAGGTTGCGTGGAGCTGGCGGCTGCAGCTGCAGCCCAAGCCAAAAGGACATTAGCTACGACATCTGCCGATCAATAAACTATTTGTCATGTTCATAGAGCAATGGAGCTTCGAAGACGGCACATATAGAAAGTGGAGGTCAGATCAGATGTGCGCTTAGCTGAGGGATTAGAGGTAATAGGACTTTTTTTGTGTAAGTGAATTTGCTTGTGGTTTGAATTGAAAAGTGACCAGCTTTTTCCTGTAACTGCTCAACAGTTCTTGCCTGTTCAGACATTGTTGGATTTGAGATTTTGGATTTAAAAGCATAATCAAAAACTGACTGAAAATGTTTTTTTTTAAAGTATAGTTTGTAAAATGTTTTTCCTTAAATGTGTTATTTAGGGGACACTAATGTAAGAAAAAATGTCCTTATCCTTATGAGGATGGGAGGTTAAGTGAGAGAGAAAAACAAGTATGTGTATATACACACCAGAGTAAAAGACCACAGGAGCACGAAGCTGGGAAACAGCTTTACAAATCTGGACCTTGCTGATGTTACTACAAGGCATATCTGGCCTCAAAGACGCCTGTGTGCTGCCGGCGGTCTGAGCGATATGAAAGGCTGTAATCCTCAGCTGAATTATGTGGCGAGGCCTGTTCTGTCGATGAGGAGGTGGATAGGGTTCAGCCTCCCGCAAACCCTCCAACGCCCCAAGGATCTGCCGTCTCGCTTGGGCGGGAGCCATGCATTTTACAACTTTAATTGGATAAGTTGACCGGTCTAATGCAATAATTTGATCATACTAAGCTCCAAAGAGATCTAATACACTCCCAAAGTATATTTGTGTGCCCTCTGAAGTGAATGACTTGGCCTTATCCATCCATTAGAGGTCACTTTACTACCCAGGAGTCCAGACTCTAAAATATCTCAAAGGAGCCGTCAGTGGGTAAGTAAATCAATCTGTGAAACCTTCATCAGAAACCTTCAGGCACTGCTGGAATTTGGTAAACGGAGCTTTTGAAAAAATCGGTGGGTGTTTTTCCCTTCTCTTTTTTTATGAGTCAGTGAGGAGTAAACATGATGATGAACTCCCTGAAGCAATTAGTTAAGGAGGTGACACTGCTGCTGCCCTGCGACACAAGTTAATATTTGCTTGTTTATCTCGGCGACGATTCACTAAGTAGGTCTGGCTTTGGACACACTGGTCTCCCGAGTCCTTTAAACGCCAAGCGTTCCAGCCCTGATTCATGCGCAAAGTCCGGGCCCGGCTAAAATAAATACATCAGTTTTATGGAGCTTATGAGAGGAAGAGGTTAATCGAATGGGTTAATGAAGCCTTTTACTGATGCTCCCTCAAGGTTGTTTCATAGCTGCATTCCCATGCACACTTGGCAAGAGTGCTTAAGCAGTGATATGCTACGCCTGTCTCCCCTGCATTGCCTCCTTTTCCACATATCGCTCACCATAAGCCTCCGTGTTTCTTTGCTGGAGCATTCAAGGTTAAGTATAAAGCTAAGCAGCTGCATTTATTCAGAAAATAAATCTATACTTAGCATAATGGATCTAACCTTTTCCCGCAGTTATGCTGTTGCAATCAACAATTTTTGTTACTGGTTTCACAACATGGATATGCAGTGTTTTATAGGACTTGTGACATGTATTCTTGGCATTTGGATTGAATGGGGTATTATCTGCATTCCTCGAAGCAATTAGCTGTGTTTAAGAGCGGAGTCTTGCATAATGGCTAATTACCACTGTTTGTCTAAGTGAGTTCTCAGACACTAATTTGAATGTTTTGTTCTGTAAGAAAAGCACTTTTATTAAGCATTGTTTCCAAATAATACATTTTCCTTCTGATTTCCAGTCACTCTGGCTTTGTCATTTGTACGAACAGACATGAATATTCAGGTCTATACACTTGGGTTGAGTTTGTCTTTCCTTTGTGCAATGAAAAGATTTTTTTTTCATCAAGATCAGCTTTTGGAGAATGTGCCATGACTCCTTTTTGTACTCCTGAAATTGTGTAGTTATTTTGACTAATGTCTGCTGCAAATAGTTTTGGAAAACATCCTCACATTTAGATAAGAGGAGCAATAGATCCTGTGTGGTTCGGATTGTTGAAAGATCCTGTGTGGTTTTGGCTGGTGGAAGTCACAGTGGTTGCATCCATGCTATTTACCTCTGGCTCAGGGCTCTTTAGAAAACATCCTCTCATCTATCTGAGGAAACAGGAAGAGGTGAAAATGTGTCAAATTCACAACATTTCAGTCATAAAAAGGGTGAGTCCTATGAGTGATGAAGTGATGATTTAAAAAACTGACGTTTCTTTAAGTAGATGAAAGAAATACACCAGTGTGAGTGGGATAACTTCACATGGTGCATTTTGATTCAAGAATTCAAGACCCAATACATCACTGCAGTAGAAAATAGTCCTGGATATATGACCACAGATTTTAAGAAAAGAACATGTAAAAAAAAGAATCATTGGAGTGCATTGGGAATCCCACTAGGTGGTGGATTTTCAATTGTTTGGAAAGATTTTAAGATTTCTTTTTTCCTTTTTAATATATAAAAATGTTACCACGTTTTGAGACGTTAGGTATTGTAGATCATTGTCATGTACATCGATTGGTCAGTACATTGCATTTTACATTGTGTGTACTACCAAGTCTGATTTTGGGGGAAGTCAGCTTGGTTGCTTTATGGCCTAAAACAAGGCTTCAATAGCCGTGTTTCCATTCACATATTTTTCGCATCAGAAAGGCTGTATGAAAACGGTAAAATATATTTTTTTATGCTCTCTTGAGGTGGTTTTTGCCTTCAAGTGTTGATGCGTTAAATAGGATATGGAAATGGATTTACTGAATGACTTCCGACGTAAAGAACATTTAACTCCCAGCAGTATCCACTGTCGGTGTCTTGCCATTATCCCAAAACATGTCTTTGTCTCTGGACAGCATGAAACAATACATGAAAGAACAATAAAAACTTGCCCAATTGAACAAAATTCCCGAAGACCCCTCTCCGTGTTTCTCTTGGATGGGTAGATGGGTTAGATGGCCAAGGTAACTCGTTTTGTTTCCAGTTGGCAACGTGTACTACTTCTACTCCGTTTACTGAGACTGATGCAAATTACTACCCTGGAAATCCAGAGTTCTCGCGAGAGCACAATTTGAATTTGCTCAGCGAGTCACTCTGGCATTGAGTAATGATGCTCATTAACTATGCCCTTGTAGCCGAGCTGCACCAATCACATCGGTGTATCTGATGTAGGCGGGCCAGAGGAGAGCTAAACAGATGACGACAGTTTAATCTACCAGTTAGCTCCGCTGGTAGCTAAGCGTATGGGGCTCTGGATACGTCACCCCGTGTATTGTTGTGATTGGTCGTAGTGTTATCCAATTGCGTTCAGTGGGATTTTCAAACGCATGCTTGGTGCCGCCCCTCGAGTTGGGCCATTTTCATTACTCAATGCCAGACCCTTAATATTTCGGATTTGGGTCTGGATTTCCAGGCTAGCAAATTACAGCCATGTTGATGGAAGCGCACCTAATTCGCATTTGTGTTTGGCGTCATTTCAAAAGTTTGCTTAAAATTCCCTTGACAATTAAATGGAAACACGGCTAATTGGTGTCTTGATGAAAGTATTGCATTAAAACATCACTAAACTACTACCACATCGAGTTTCAGATAACATCATTTATATAAATAAATGATATACTACCAACTCCACTTTATGGCCCTAAATAGGAGGATGGAACTGTTTCTTCTGCGAGCAGTGAAATGAGTAAATGCTAATGGGAAAATAGATAAAGCAAGGACCTCCTCGTGACAGGAAACAGCAGGCTTCTGTGATTGTAAAAATGTGGTGTTAATTTAACTACAACTAACAGTAGCAGCACTGGTGTGAGATAGAGGATACCACTGACATTTGTCATGGTATGAAAGCCCCATTTGTTTACCATAATCACACAAGGAATGTTACGTACATTTTAAAGATTTACTGGTGATTAATTAAAGATCAACTCCAGCAGCGTTAATCCTGCTCATTCCAGTCTTGATGAAGCATTTCCTGAGTTCCACGAGGAAGAAAAATCTCACTGGACCACCATTCCGACTATCGTTCCGCCCCCATCCCTCTGCTAAATGAAACATGACAGAGGTGTATTATCGCTTTCATTGCATTACACTCTTCATCTTCACACAGAAGTTAAATGACACAAAAAACACACACACACACACACACACACACACACACACACACACACACACACACACACACAGTCTCTGAAGGGGCTCTTGCAGCGTGACCATTCATGTGATTTGCATCTGTCTGGGCGTTGTGAGCTGTGTAGATCCTGAGCGGGCCTGTGTTGGGTAAACAAACACGCTGCCTGTCTACAGCTTGGTATTTCCTTTGCTCGTCTTGATGTAGAAAACACCCCACAGCCCCCCCAAAAAGAGTCTAGCCATGTTGACAGCTAAATATCTCCTGGATACATTGTAGCCATCCATACTCTCTGATGTGTATCCAAATGATTTTACACCACTTATTTTCCTCACTTGTATCAGACATTAAATAGCAGTTCTCAGAAGCATGTCTAAGCTTAAACACAGCATGCATGCTAATCGTCATCAGGGTGCTGGAGAGACGGGAAGGAAACAAAGTTGTTCTTCTTCTTCTCCTCCTGTGTGATTAATGTCTGTTTTGGAACACACACCTAGACTGGTCGAGTAATGAGCTCAAGGGACGCATCCTGGCCTCCCCCGGCCGCTCCTGGTCGCTCATCTGTGATCAAGCTGCAGGGGATTAATGTCATGGAGGAAAAGTGTTACTACAACCACAACCACCAGCATCCCTTTAACCCGACTCTACACCATAGTTCAAAGGCGCTTACACATACACGTTTCCTCTGTGTGGACAAATGCACACTCACAACCCCGGGCTTCCCTTTTCCCTCAGACCACTCTGGACCCCATTACAAATCCATATCGACCCGCCGTCCCTCCAGCCACTGTCCCAGCATCGTCCTGTGTCCCTCACTACGCACCCCCCTCCTCCCTGAGGAATGCTGTGTGTGTGGTGGAGCCAGGCTGGCTGTGTGGGCGGCCGAGTGTTTCCAAACAGTGGAATCTGTCACTGACACCCCTGGCAGAGCAATAAGCAGCGCCTTAATGAGCTCAGCAGATCACTCAGCACAGTGAGCGCACACACGCACGCACGCACGTTCATAGGTGCATGAATATAACAGATGAAGACACATACAATGCAATAAATGGACATTATTATGGTTGTAATAACCTATATTCACCCATACATATATGGGCTGTAATATGTGCACATACTGTGAACACACAACACATATACAGCGATGCACACACTCATACACATTTATTGTTGCATGCATGCACAAACCCATACATTTCATATGCTTGTAAACCCGTATACACACACACACACATTGTGCGCACACAATTAGTTTGTACACACTCGCAGCACTATACAAACACACACACCACAAGACTCTCATTACGCAGTTAAAATGGGAAATAACGAAGTTAAACAAACATGGGCTGTTTCGTGATTAGAAGAAAAAGGGGGGGGGGGGGGTGTTTTGGGGGTCTTGCTGTGACTCTTTCTGAAACAAACACCACGGCTACTCAACTCGGTTGTCTTTTTGTTGCCCTGCAGACGAGAGCCATCAGCATTCGGCGCTCTCTCTTGATCAAATTACAATGGAACACTGCCCTCAATATTTCTTGATTACGCCGCATATGTATGTGTTAGTGCTGACTCAGCCGTCCATTTGTCTTTCTCACCCAAACAGCACAAGAGTGTCTAATTGGTGACCACCTGCCCTTAGAATCAAATCACACTCGCTCTATATTCAGATTTCCTTGCGAGACAGCTGCGCTTATGATAAACACAATTACCCCTCTGCAGGACATTTCGGTCACATACGCAATAATCAGGCATCATGAATCTTCCGTGAGTTTTATGATGACAAATGGGAATGTGGCAGCCAGCTTTACGAGACATCTGATAACGAGAATGTGACAGGACCTGTCAATTTTTTATGATTTTCATTGGGTGATGCCAGATTTCCCAGAGTGAAATTAATCTACCTCCAAACCCAGCGAGTGACCACATCCCTGCATGTTTATCTCCACTCTTGCTCAACTTGAAGCCCCCCTCCCTTCCGTTCTCCAGTAAACTAATTTTCTCACATTGTTAGTGTCATTGTTCATTTAGGACATTAGTGACAGTGAATGTGGGGCAAAGTGGCAGCGATGGCCCCGGCTCTAAGTCAGCTCTGTCCTTTCTTTCCCCTCTTTAACTGAGGGCTCCTGTCACCGGGACCCTTTTAATTCCCCCTTTCACCCGTCCGGTGCCCGCCCCCTTTCGCACTGGTCCTATTGGGGAGCAGACAATAGAGAGTGTCCCCTCTCCTATTCTGCCTCTTCATCCCCCCTTCTCATCTCCCTCGGCCCTTACAGGCGTCCTGCCTGGTTGAGACTGTGGGTTCCAGGCTGCAGTTTGTCACAGCCATTCAGCTGAGACTGATTGTGATTGCGGCAGATGGGCTGGAGCCTGCTCCGTCGCTTGGTCCAGGCAGACCCAAGCACTTCTCCCTCAGCTTTTTTTCTTTCTCTGGCATTCGGATTCTGTCCTTCGCTCCCTTGATCTTGATCTCTTCTTCGGTTGTCCCTATCTGTTTTTTGTCAGTGTCTTCTCTTTCTTTTTCTGTGTTGTTTTCCAAAAGCTCTGTGCCCCTTGTCCAGACTAAAATGTGCAGCCAGTGTTTTCAGATTTAGCCTCTGGAGGTTGATTTTGGGATTTCAAAACGTGAGGATGGACGGCCAAAATTGAGTGACCGTTTTTAAATTAGGGCCTCTGTATTCTTCAAACAAAATGCTTGTAATATTGTCTAAAATCATCTGAAACCCCCCTGTACCCACACCTTTCTGACAAGACCAAATACATTTCGCAGTGATTGACCAAGTGGTGCAGGATCTGAACTTTTCTTCACATAATGACTTCCATTTCCTCCACATCTTGCCTCTCTCAATGATGGCAGGCTGTTGCCTTCAATCAGGGTTGGATGACACACCATACCTAGTTAGTGTTAAGTTCTCTGACACCTTTTATTGTGGAATAACTCTGTCTTTCTGATGATCTCCTCTTCTGTCCTTTTTTTTTGTCACATTTTCTGCTTCTGCCTCTGTACTTAAAGAGCCCAGTCAGTGGTACATCACAAGCCGGCTGCCTCTTGCCTCTTCACGTCCCCTTGTCTGAGTAAAACCCCCCTCGATACTCTTGTCACCCCCCAAAAACTCCTCCTCCTCTGACAAACCCCCACCCCAACCTCGCTTCTCCTCTCCTGAGAAAAGAGCCACCTTCAGCGAGGCAGCGGAGCAGCCGTCTCCCTGAACACATGTTAAACGTTCCGCAAGCCCGGGGAGGAGGGACGCAGTCAGAGAGCTGGAGAGAGAGACAGTGACAGGCAGAATGAGAGAGAGAGAGAGATAGAAGCAGAGACAGGCTGTGAAGAGAAATATTCTGAGGAGAGAGAAAACCAGGAGGCGGGGTGGGCGGTAGGAGGGGGTGGCACACAGCGCTGTGTTTGTGAAGAGGAGCCTCTGAGCGTGTGTGTTAGTGAGAGAAAGCATAGCGCAGAGGGAGAGCACATGCAGCCTGAAGGAAGAGGAGAGGTAAGCAGTGTTGAGAGAGTCAATGCATGTTGTCAGAATGAAAGAGACAGGGAGGGTAGAGGACAGACGCAACAAGAACTAGGAGGAGGAAAGGGAAGTAAGGATTTTGATTGTTTTAGGGGAAAGAGGAGACAGATACGGAGAGGCCAGTCTCCTGAGTTTGGTCTCAGTCAAGTAGAGAGCCAGGCAGGGTGCAGTGTAGAGCAGGCAGTGCTGCATTGTGGATGTAAACTTTATCATCTGCGGGATCAGTGGGTAGCCGCTGCGGAGCAGGAGGAGAGCGTGCTGGTGGATTACCATGTGTGTCCTCTGAATGCACCAGGATGCTGCATCTTCATCAGGGTAAGAAGCGGTCAGTCGTCGGCATACATGACATTCCAAAACTGCATTATTTCTTCTGCAGCTGCAAGATTGTACTGTCTTGTTGAGTGATGTACATCATTCTTTTCTGGAGATTCAGGGTATCCACTCATATGTGCCATACTATGTTGTCAGAAGAATACATGCAACCTTCAGCTTTTGCTAGTAGCATGTAATTCAAGAATTTTTTTTTTTTTTCACACCTCCTTCAGCCATCTTCACTTTGTCCTGAGCTGCAATTTATCTAATAATCTCCAGAGGAGGGAACATATTTCATATAGCAGCATTGTACACATGTGCAGGGGATGATCTCTGATTTGCACTGAGCCCGATTAGCCAGTTGCGGAGGGAATTGCGTGTCCTGTTGCTAGTGGCAACAGTATTGGGCTGCTGTGTAAACCACTTTAATTCTGATTGATAACAGAAGGAACCAGATACCCATTGATAACGCAGAGGTAAAACAATTGGGCATTGCAGGGGATTTGTATGTGCAGGAATGCACGCTTTTCTTCCCACTTTTCTTTCTTTATACTCACTTTCTCAAACAGATTAAGATTTTCTACCCGGCCTACTAATCCCAAACTGAAATGACTGGTGTTGAACTGGGTGTGGATACAGCTAAGTGGTGGGGAATATGGATTATGTAGCCTCCCTGTTATGATCAGCTTCTCTGCAGCTCCTTATTAATGTGGCGTGAAGTGCTGCAGTGCTAGTGTCCATATGTCAAAGTCACAGCAGGTCAGAGATCTTTTACTCATAGTCAGCCATTTTCACAGCACACAGAGGCTAGGATGCTGGCAACCAACACACTAAAGATGCCATATGTAGACTTCAGGACACTGGCTTTATATATTTTTAGCTGGGTTTGTTATCTCTAAAAACAGAACTGCAAGAGAACATGAAAATGAGAGCATGGGAGAGTATGGGAGGTATCATCCTTCACTTGCTGGTGTTGTCAAAGTGCCAAAGAGAAATGCCAGTCCCTGTCTTTTTTTATAGTTTGAGTTGAGTTTTTCTTGCCCTGGGAACTGGGCAAAAATAGCATCTGTCATCTAGTAGATGCTTCACAATGGGAAACCCCAATTGATGTTGGCAACAGTAGTTTAATAAGAGGGTAAGCAAAAGTAGTTTCCTATTTTGCAAATCTAACATTGCTGTATAGAGAAAGTTAATATTGGTCTGACCTTTTTAACCCAAATGTTTCACAGTGGTATAACTGGAAGTCACAATATTGCCATTTGTAGTTCCCCAAACTATGAGACCCTCAGGTATTATAAGTGATGTGGCCAGTGACCTATCATCCCTTGAGAACTAGTGTTTGCATGCATTTTAGTTTGAATCTGTAATCTACTGTATAGCCTTAAATCACGCTGACTCAAACAAATAAACCCAAATCAACCAGAGCAGACATCTATCAAATATGTATTTTAATTTCCATTGCATGTACAATCCCCATTACTGTACTTCCTAAAGTTTACAATTTAACCATGTGGTCCAGTTTCTATTTAGCCTGTGTCCATTTAAAGCCTTTATTGGGATAGAGCAGCAGCCAGTGATATCATCCCACCAGCAGGGCAGATGTGTCGCTGCACTGGGCAGTTTGAGCCCGCTGCCATCTGAAACCTACCTGGGGATTACTGCATAAGAGGATTGCCAAGTGGAGGGATTTGATTTTATAGAATTAAAACTGTAATTCTCTCCATCCCGATCCACGCTGCAGTGCAACCATTTCTCCACATTATTATTGTCTCCCTGCGGCCCCTGTTCTTGTTTGATCAACACGTTCCATTATTACATCATGCGTCCTATATTTAAGCACTTTTGGTTTAAAAGTCACGAGACGGGAACATTCGCTGTACGTTTTGGTGGAATGTCAGAAGTCTCACATGGCCTACGTTATTGTACAGTCAGTTGTGTGATACCAAAGCAAATTCTATTAAAATAGAGGTTTTAAAGTTCATTAATTTCAACAGAAATTGTGTACTGGGAAATGTTGAATGCCAGTTGGCATTACTCAAGTGATAATCATTACTTTAAACACTAAATTAATACCACTCCAGCAGACCATACTGATTCATGTGCTATTGTGTTCCCTTCCACCCCTCCAACTCTTGTCCGTCACTTCGCCTCTCACTCCTCTACATCCGATTTTCCCAACTTTTCCTCCTCCCCTTATGTCTCCTCCCTGTATGTGGCGCTCTGTATTCGGTGACCCTCAGCTAGCATATTTGGTCCAGGTCAAACTGAATTACTGAGGAATGTTCCTCTGTTCAATGGCCGGCCCAGTGGGCCTCAGCATGGGAGCACTTCCCCTTCATTGACAGCCAGGGGACTTTCATTTTGAAGGAAGGGGGGGCGGGGGAGCTCCTTCCAGACAACTTTTACCATATAATTCCCACTGTCTCTGCAGTGTTCATTGGTACCGTGGAGTCGTGAGCCAAAGCAGCCAGTTTAATGATGTGTACGTGTGAGGCACATCTCAAGATCTCAGCACAAGCCTTGTTGAGACGCTTTGCCTCTGTGACTGCAGGCCATCCAGCTCAATTAAGGGTGCTTTGAATGCATTCCTCCCCTTTCGCCCGCTCTACATTTATCTTCCCCCACGAACAGCACGTGGGAACCCTAAAAAGAGTCTTGCAGAGCTCTCTTAGGCTGCTATGAACCTGTTTTTTTGCAAATACATTGTCTGAAAAAGAAAAATGATTATGATTCAAAGAGCCAGAACACATTGCATTCAAGCTGAAGTCTCATTGCTTTGTGTTTCACTGAATGTTAACAAGTTAGGGAACCAGGAAAATGGGACTATCAGCTGCCTTTTCTCTATGTCTCCTGTTGGCTTAACTTGGAGTAATGTCACTCAGGAAAAACATAAAGTTTAATGGTCCGAAACAATTTATAACCTATAAAAGTCTTTTATTTGCTAGCTATCAATGGCTTATTGCATGCACTGGCTGTTTTGCCTGGAGACAAAGCATTGCCCAGACACCCTTGCTGACTGTTAAGTGATGTCATTAGAGACGGAGCATTTTTTGTGGTTTCTAAATGGATGAACTCGCTCCATGTGAGTTCACCAAGGTGCGAAGACTTGTGGGCTGTTTTTGCAGTTACTGCTTTTAAACTGCCTGTTTTCCAGCCTTTACTGCCTTCAAATATTATTTCTCTTTTGTAGAATAGCAGACATAAACATCTGTTTTCCTTTCATAAAAGCTTTTGTTTATATCTCGTATTTATGCTTTAAAGTTCTAGAAAATCCCCAAATTGGATCGGTTTTGTGTTTTTTAGGTCATAGTCCTGCATGCCAACAGTTTACAAGATAATATGGTGTTGTCCTTGTTTATTATCCTGCTGACACTCACAGGCGCATGCATCTTACAAGTTTTTAGATCAAAGCAGTCAAAGCCAACTTCGTGAGCACTCCCTCTTGTTTCATATTTCTTCCCTCGTCACAGCGATGCTTTCAACGGAGCAAGCCGTTTACGAGGTTGGAAAGGGGGTCAGTGTCGTATTTGAGGTTGCGCTGGGCGGGGAATGTCAACAAACTTCAGCTCCCCACTATCTTGGCTGTAAATCATCGTATAATAGTGGGAGAAACATGCAGGACCTCGTGCAGTGGCTGGAGGTGTTGGCACAGCTGGAAAGGAAATGGATGGAGGCTGCTGGAGAAGCTCACCTGCAGTAAAACTCTTTTCCAAACACCTCTCTTGTTGGATTTAAGCTCTATTAGCCATTGGGTGAAACGCTTTGCTTAGAGTAAATTACAATGGGTGGAGTAGCTTTTAATTACTTTATTACCAGCATGCCAGAGCGCCAGAATGGAAATGCCATGGCAACATTTCTGTGACAATAAGTACATGGAGGCTGGCTGGGCAAAGGCAAATTTAAATTGATTGATCCAACAAATGAAACTGAAAGCATGACTTCTGAAAAGGAACTGTCTGCAGCAAGAAATAGATGCATGACTTCTGCAACAGCTGCCCAGCAACTTGTGCTCACAAACCCACACATGCACCCAGGGGTGTGTACGTAGCAGTAGAGATGGCAGGCCCGTGGTTTTGAGTGCTCCTATTTTACCGTACCTTTGTTTCTATTGTGTCTATTTGTGTGTGAACCGGCCATTTGTCTGCCTCTGTAAAGGGCTACTGTTTGCTCGCTTTTCTGAAAACGATGTGTTGACAGCCGGTGTAAAACACCCTATAGCATTTGCACAGTCTCCATGAGTCAGCAGAACATTCTACTATTACAGTACAGTAGTACATGTTGAGTCCCTGTTCCCCAATTACTTCAACCCAGGCCAGCCAGGGTGTAAAATACAGAACAATGGATGAAACGTGTGGCTTGCCTAAAGTATGTGGGCCTCTTTTTAATCACTGACATGTCAATGTGGCTGAGTTAGCGTTTGATTTTATTAAACTACCAGATATTCAATAAAGATGCAGGAGTCAACACACTTGCATCTTCGTTTGTTTGCATCTTCCTGAGACATTTGCGTGGCCTTTTTCTCTTTGGGATAGCATGTTCAGTTCCAGTCCCCTCCTCCCACACCTTCTGAATTTGGATGGCTCATCCCTCAATGTTTTTAACTTTCAGAAACGGAAAATTTGACAATCTTTACACAGCAATTGGACAGGTCTTCAGAGCTGAAAAAGAATGCACGACATGCCCTTAAACTAGTTAATTTCAAGCATAGCCCAGCGTTAGCATCCTTTTGGGGCATACAGTAGATCTGCTGTGGTGTTTAAATGCGTCTTGACAGAAGTATATTTCCCGATTTCCCGTCTTTGTGTCTGAATGCGCCTCACAAAACACAGGTAAACTTCTAAATCATGAGGTAATTGTAGTCCAGTGTGAAGGGAGCTTTACTTAAACTCAATTATGTGTAAGTGTGTGTAATTCAAGCGAGACAACCATCACTGGAAAAACTTAGACACACGCATAGGATTATTACCTGTTGGAATGTGAGCGTGTGGCTGGGAATGCCTTTTGATAAGCTCCATTTGTTTTTCTCTTCTGGGGGTATGAAACTTGCCTTATCTCTTGCTCTGTATCAACACATCTTTCTTCATCATATCTGTGGTTGTTCAGGTCCAGCAACAGTGCATCCTTTCAGTTTGGAGTCATCTCTCTTTTATGATTTGGACATAAAAGATTCAAAATTGTGTGAGTGTGTATGTCTCTGCATATCTTTGCCAGTGTGTTTGCACATGTGTGTTCATGCATGTGTTTATGAGTGCCCTCTTGTGTGTTTGCGTCTATCCCCGTACCCGTTCTTAACGAGGCGGGCTGGTGAGTAAAAACCCTCCCGGCAGACAGGCGGACGGGTGCTGCGGCCATTTTTAAAGCACATCTGCTCATCCGCAATGTTTCGTTTCGTCTGGACAGGAATGCGTCTGTGGCTCGGAAACAATTGAGGTCAGGCCATGCTTGCAGAATGAGAAAACATTTAGGGAGACAGACAGTCAGGCAGGGGTAATCCACGCTTGGCGAGTGCATTCCTCAGAGCTCAGGAGGAGTCTCCGAGGATTCCTCATGTCTGATTTTTGCTGCTTCAGAAGTGCGTACATTTGATCTGATCGTGGCCTACAAAATGATGCATTTAAACCAATGCCCTCACTCTGATTCTGGAGATAACTCCCTCAACTTGTTTACAACTCATTTTCACACCGTTTTATGATTGCATCTATCAATCATGCGCTGTGAGATCATGTCAAAAACGAAAGTCATGTTGCACCAGTGTAATTAAGATATCCAGAGCTGAGACTCGCCTACAGCACTGATGTTATCACAGAAGGAAAGGATAAACAACTCAGAGCATTCAAGATGTTGTTGACTTTGGAGAAATTCTGCTAATCGTGATCATCTCAACTCGTTTGACTGCTTTTACTCAGTGTGGTGCACACGTGTCCCAACAACGTCCAATACACAACTCCATATATCAGAAGGAAGTATGAATAAGGGAAGTTATGTTAGGGTGTTGATGACCCACATTGTCACAAGACATTCTGGTGGCCAAGTCAATGTAGGAAAATGTAAATGTGATCCGACATACTAGAAAAATAACATACTGAATGTGAAGAAATTTCTTCATTGCATAAAGAACAAATGGATGTTGATTAGAAATATGCCTTTTCATAAAGTAAAGACATTTCAAGGCCACATGGCAGCTTGAAAAGGCATGTGTTCTTTGTGTGCTCACAGTACAACCTCATCACATTTCACCTCGTCAATAATTGATGGTCTGCCGTGGTGAGGTAAAGCTCATTGTGCCTGGCTGGCTGGGTTGGGTTTGGGGTGTGTGTGTAGGGTGCTGACATGTGGCTCCTGTTTTTCCGCTGCCCTCCGGTGCAGACAGGGTCTGTGGCGGGAGACAGGAGGTCAGGAACCAGCTGTGGGTGAGGCGGTGGAAAACGGGCGCAGGTCAGGCCCACCGTTCGGCATCTTTTTGGTGATTGATTGGACCTGCCTAATGCATTGTGAACAATTGAATGGTCACAGATGTGCGAACCCCACCGCTCAGATGAAACAGATGAGGGCTGATTTTAATGCCATCTCTGTATTTGGTGTTTGACTGCAGAAAGAGTCTTTAGAGAACAACACTGATGATGATGTATGTGTTATTAATACAAGAATTAACACAAGATGTTGAGTTGGGAGATGATTTGTGCACAACTTCTAGACTCTTACAGGAGAATGCAATTGAGAATGAATCCATGTGGCCCCAAAACCTGCGAAATTTCATTTGTGCAAGGTGTAAAAATGCTCAAGTTGACAGTCATTTTTCATCCATCTCGGCTTTAACCTCCTGGAAGTTGTAACTCCGCTTTCCTGTCAGGCTGGGTTGGATGTTATAACTTATCAAACGCCTCGGTAAGCTCATTGTCCCGCACTGGTGGCTGGATTGAAATTTTGGATCGGTGCAGGAGGTTACATAACACAGCCGTAGGACTATTTAGGATGGGAATGACCGGTCCGGAGTCTGAGCCAAAATGTAGCCAGAGTCCCTTTGAACAGGATGCCCTATGTGGGCCACGAGGATTGCGTGCATGTCAGAGCTCTTAACCCAGCAGGAGTGCAGACACTAATACATAAATGCATGGCAGCTCTGCTCTCATCCAAACATTTATGCATCCCACTCGACCACTCTGTGTACATTTGTGGTTCAGCACGATTGGAATGTTTATCTCCCCGTAAGCCTCGATGACAATATTGGAAAGATGGTTTACTTTTATGCATCCTGATCTGTGCATTTATGTCAGTATGAGTAACTGCTGCAGGAAAACAGGCTGAAGCATTATGTGGTTTTTAATCGGTTAACATATTTCTACACATAGGAGAGATTAACCACACGTGATAATAAGATGGTGTACAGTGCTGGAGAGAAATAGGAAACCAAAACGCAAGCACTTTTGACAGCACTTTTGTTCTCTTTCATTATGTGCTTAACGGCAAACAATGTACAATGGATTAAACCACCTGTATGCAGGAGCCGTGATAACAGTGATGAAAACGCAGCTAAACGTCTGCCTCCCACATTGCAGTTCAAAGCACATGGGTCCAACATGTCAGCTCAGGTTGGCGAATGCTCTCGTTGTGATTGATCCTCCCTCAGCCCTGACAGATCGTGTCTTTGCATGCCGCAGACGCCGTGAAGCAAACAGTCGGCGCGTTGTCTCAATGTGAGCAGGAGGAAAAAGTGTGAGAGGGGTTTCCACAGTGTCTGAACAGGGAGAATGTGTGGAGGAAACGGGGTTGAACTACTGCGAATGCAACAAGGCTGGTGTCAGGATCACTCTGTGATGTCGGTCTTATCTCAAAGGAAGGGATGTACTGTAGAGCTTTTGATGCTGCTGGATTTGCATTTGAAAAGAAAGGAAATGATTTTTGAGGTGTGTGTGGGTGGACAGCAGATGGTGTCAACTAAAAATATGAGACAAACTTGTAGTTATGTCCAAGCAGGGGTTCAAACTTACTGTGTGTCAAATTTTAAGGGAGTAAAAAATTAGCCTTGTTTTAAAGGTCCAATTAGTAAGTTTGTACCTTAAAACTCAAAGTATAATCTATATGACATCCTTATGAGAAAAGGTCCTTATGCCTCTTGCCGCATTAACTTTTGATGCATAGAAACCGTAACCCAGAGAAAGTGTGTGTGTGTGTGTGTGTGTGTGTGTGTGTGTGTTTGTGTGTGCAAAAGAGACAGCGGGTGCATTCGAGATCAGGGTTGTCAGCTGGTTTGGCCTGCTCCCCTAATGCTCGGCAGGAGATAGGCCTCCGGTGATATCAGGTGATTCCAGGTCACTGGGAACTGCTGGAAGTCCACGTTGACACTGCTCATGATTGCCTGTTGGAATTCACTCAACCGAGCTTCATATTGGGGCTCAAAGAGGACGAAAAACAGTAGAGGGGGATGAAGAATGTATACACGGTCAACTGTCAGCTTGTGCTTTTATCACATGCTTGGATGTACAGATTAAAGGCATGGACTGTGGCCTGAAATAATTCCCATTTAGTCAGAGTCAAGTGTGAAATATGTACACACAGCGTATAGACTACAAATAGATACATTGCAAGCGCTTCCAGTTTTTTCTTTGCAATGAGGGGTTATTACAGACATTACGGGTGTGCAAACTTCTGATTTTACCTCCAAATAAAGTTTATGTAATGTGGAAAAAAAAACTGTTGGCAAAGCTTTCTAACTGCTCATGTTTCTCGCCCAGTAAGACTTTGTTATAGTGCGGTGTGTTGCCAGATTTCAATTATTACTTTACTATTAGAAACAATGGCCATATTTGTAAAAAAAATAAGACCAGAGTTGTTGGAATTGTCCTTTTAAGATGAGGCATTTAACAACGGGAAACTGTGTTCTGACCCTGTTTGGTGACACATTAATTATAATGTTTCACCTTTTTTTCCCAAACACCATTATAACATGGCTGTTTGCATATCCAACAACTGCCTTCTACATAAGATAAACAGCCTTCGGGTTGGACTTTGACTATTTTGATTGGACAGTTGACACAGCTGGTAAAAGATTACGAAGTGAGTGATTGGCGGAATATGTCACTCTAAACATCTGATACAGAATATAGCAGATTGCTGATGACTTTCATGTGCGCTTGAATGTAGTTCAAATATCACATAATTCCACGTCAGCGACAATTGGATGCAAATGTCGCCGGTGAGCATTTTGCACTGAAACCGTGTTTTGACTCCCGCTTGTGCCAGTTACTATAATTATGTTTAACACAGAATGTCAAATTGCTCTATATTTGGCGATGATTTTCTCCGGGCGCAGTTGGCTCATGCTCCTTTGCTTCTGGAACATGCCTGTGCATAAGTGGCCTGAAACTTAACCCCTTACAGGGCTGAAGCTCAGCCATAACACAGACTGGAGGAATGCCAGGTCGGTCCTGTTTAACCAAACAATATCTGCAGTGAGTACAAGTTCCATAGACACCCCGATCCCCCCCTTCTTTCACATTTTTCTCTCCAGGTAGTGTAATGGTTTGAAACAAACAGTATGTTGTAATAGAAAGAGACACATTGTGTAACTGGAACATGTGTATTAGTCAGTCTCAGGTGTGGAGCAATTCCGTCGCACACACAAACACACACAAACACACACAAACACACACACACACACACACACACACACACACACACACACACACACACACACACACACACACACACACACACACACACACACACACACACACACAACAGCACCTTCACTTTAATGAATGCATGTTCCCACACCCACATTTATGAATGCACAAACTTCTCACACTTAAGCAGACACACGCACTACTACACACCCAAACGCACACTCCTTGTCTTGAAGCCTTGCTTGACTTCCTCCCGGATTTGTCACCACCGCACCAGTTCTTTCACAAGTGCCAGGCTCGGCTTTGCCTGGTTCAATCTGGTTTCATTAGAGTGGCGGTGGGAATGGCTTCCACTGGCAGTTAGCATGTAGCTCAGCGCACTCTTTTCTATCCAGACGGTCGATTCATCCATGAACCATACATCCCCAGCTGCCTCTTAATCACTGGGGTTTTTCCCCCCCCGACAGGTAAGCCGCTCAGAAACAATGATGTCTTGTCAAAGGTGACAAGAAGATGTTAGTCATGAGTTATTTTGGGGGTTAAGGGAGGTTGGCGAGGGGTTTGGGTGTCTACTTCACTGAAGAAATGTGAAAAATGTGCAGGTGATTGTGATTACTTGTGGCTGTCTGCTGTATACACTCCTTTGTTAGGTCCCGTGGTCCCATATTAGTTGGCTTTGAGTGTGTGATGTGTTCTTGTGAGCACAGAAAGTCTGGAACAATACTTTGATGAAAACTTCAAACATACATCCCAGCTTTCCTCTCATACACAAAAGATGTCCTGATTTCATTCTGGAGCGTGCTTTAACCCTTTTGTGTAATCATTTGTATGTGTTTTGTGTATGTGTGTTTACTTGTGATTCATTTTTGTTGTTTTTTGTAATATTTGTACCTCATTTTGGAAGCAGTATGTGAGCAACACCTGAGTCCAAGACACATTTCCTTTGGGACAACAAAGTATGTCTAATCTTATCCTAAATATTTGCTAATTAACGCATTCATTATCTTAATAACTGACTTAATTAGCATACCTAATGCTATGTAAGGGTAATAATTGGCGGACATCACAAGCCTCTTGTGTCAATACACTGTGTTGACATTTAGATCACCATATTTACATCTTTATGAATGCCAATGCAGCATTTGACATTAGAATTAATGATGTTTTGGTCTTGTAAAGCTTCAAACATATGTTATACTGCCAGAGGAGGCATTTTCCTCGTTACACATTTGTTGGACTTTCAAACGCTTCCAAACACTTGCAGAATGACAAGCCTTTAACAAGCTGTGAGATGCAGGCTGGGTTGTCCTGCAGCAGTGTTTTCAGTTGTTGTGATACCTCAGGAGGGGCCATAAAACAGGGTTATGTATTATCAGTGCTAGTGTGCCAAGATTTATCCCATTAAAGCCTGGAATGCCCTCACGTGGGAAACGGATTGGACATGCACAATCTATTTCTTTGTTTAGTGTGTGTGTGTGTGTGTGTGTGTGGTTGTAAGGGAGAGTGAGTCTCTTATGAGTGTGTGTCTGGTGTGAGGATGCCCTGCTTTTTGTTTCCTCTGAGCTATTTTTGTCTGCAAGCACTCCGCTTTGTGTGGTTAGTGGATGACCCTGTCTCCTCACTGTGTGTGTGTGTGTGTGTGTGTGCGCGCGCACGCTGAAGATAGACAAAGATTAGGCCTTTTTTCCTCGACAATAATGTTTGGGGAAAAACAATGATTTGGTGCAAAAAAACAGAAAATTCAAACATAATGAGTACAAGTGCCACTGAAATGCAAAAATATCTGTCAATTTTAGGGTTCGGACCTGACTGCCTGTGTCACCCACTAAACAATAATCACACATTGACTCTTATTTCATCTCTTCCTTCCTCCTCTTTAGGGAAAAGCTGGCCGTGGCTCGCCTGCAGAGGGAAGTCGCACGGAGCAAAAGCGAAGGAACAATGGTAAAGTACAGTGGAAACTGCTCGTCCCCTATAATCTGCGCAAAGCCAAAAAAGCCACAGAATGCTCATTTCACACACTGTCAAGCTGTGCCAAGCCGTCACATCGGCCAAAGTCAATCTTTAGTGTCTCAACACTTCATCAGTTCATCTTGAAGAAGATAACTCTGGAGGTGGAGATCTGCAGACGTGTGTGTGTGTGTGTCTGTGTGTCTAAGGGAGGTCAGAAAGTGAACCACGTGATGAAGCGGAGCTCAGCTGATTGCAGCCTCTGAGCAGAGGCTCTAACCACAGGCCCAGCTGTTTGACTGCACCCCAGTGATGCCTCTGATTCTCTTTATGGCAGAAGGCCTAAAGCAACAGCACACAAGGGCCGATGCACTGCAAGATCTTCACATTATCGTGCTTCTCTATTGATCCCTGAAGGAGAAATGCTTGTTTTTTTTTATTCTCGTCTCTCATACGGTTAAGAGAGTTCAGATCGGGGTAAAATACAGAACAGCGCCCCTGGAGCCGGGCAGGGGTTCAGTGGATTGTTCAAAGGCACTTTAGCAAAGTAGATTCTTGCAGTCTTGGAGGCTTAAACTTTTTTGAACACAAAGACATGTTAAACCGATTGTTATGGGTTGATGGAGAAGCGAATCTACCATGTGATTGGTTCTTCTCGTAGATAATTTAGTTTTGCATCAGTTCATAAAAGTAAACAGTGAATATGACAGTGAGTAATTCAGAATAGAAGCCCCTCTCTGCCTCCCTGACCTCTTTGTGACTCTTCCAACACTGTCATCCCTGTTATTCATGTGTATGTGAAACAAGAAGGTTGAGAATTGATTTTCCACGGTGGGTGGCTAGATAGATGAATGGAATGCGTGCATCCCCCATGAAACCTGCATATCACTGCGTGACCATCAGAGTCATGTGTGCAGCTTGAGTTGTATCTGGGCACTGCATTGTTGGATTGTAGGAGTAAACATGGCTAAACTGATCAGTTAAGATCACTTCCACACATGTGTGGTTCACTTGTAGTCCATTTCATGTCCACACTGACTTACTATAAATGTACTAAGAGGCTTAAACGGAAACTATAATGGCCTGCCAGACAAGTCATCCATTGGCCAGTTTTGGTGACCGAGAAAAATGATAACGTTTATTGTGCTTCATGGGTTTACTTGTCTTCTCTGGTGTTGGACAAAATGAAATGAAGTAGAATACAAGCACAAAGGGTCTATTTTTAACCACTTTTCACCATCAACTTGTAGCATTATGTTTTGAAGATCACTTCCTTGGTAGTTCCCACAGTTAGTAGATGGATGTATGGCAACTTACTTCTTCTCTTTGGTACCTGTGTGTGTACATAATATTCAGTTTGTGTCCACACCTCACTGTGTCAGCAGTAACACTAACCCTGCGTTCTCTGACCTCGACGTAGCCCAGTAAAAATCCATCATTCGCCACGCTGTGAGACTCCATGAAGGCCCACCTCAGATTCACGCGAGTGGATGACATGCTAATTATTACTTTAGAGGGGTGTGCCTGTGCATGCACAGGGCTGAGAGGGAAAGAGAGAAGGATGAGTTATCTGTGCCAGACAGGAGGAGTGTGAGGGGGGTGGCTGGAGGAAGAAAAGGAGGAGGGGGATACCACTAAGCTCCATTTGAAATTGGGATTATCCCCATTGGAGTCCCCCTTGCACACTCTCTCTCTCTCTCTCTTTGGCATTCCTGGGAGGCTTCGGAGCTCAGGCACAGTTCTTCAATAGAAATGAAAAAGAGACTGCTGCATCAAGGAGATAATTGTCAAAATACTGGTGGTGTGCAGTGGGAACTGCTCACCAGCCACAGCCTGTGCCCCGCAGACCCACGCACACTGACGCCCACTTCTATGCCCACTCACTTCCCCCAACCCCCATCTTCGCCTGCCAAGGGACTAACCTAGAGAGACAGATTAAAACAGCCACGGACTTTTGAAGTGGCTGTACCCGTCCTCTGTATCTGATGCCTCTCTTTAACAGCCTCTGTTCCCTGCCTTGGTCTTTCCTCCCTACATCCATTAACGTCTTCTGTTTAACGCGATCAGAGACACAGAAAGCGGCAGTGCCACCCATCGCAGTCCTGTGCCAGCTGCTTCTGCCGAGTAGCACCGCGGGGACGTGTTATGCTGCACCATTACTAGTGCTTTGTGTTGGAAAAGAATGTGAAAGGCATCTTTATGATTGTGCACGGGTTAGACACACACTGCTACAATTGTAAGCCTCAGGTCTCGCTTGCACAGTTATGCAGCCGTGAGTGTAAATTTAACGGCATCAACAACACAGTTTACTGAGGAGCGTGTGTTTTTAATTGGGTCTCCTGTTGTGAAACATGATGGCTACTGGCAGTGAAAAAGTACAACACTCTTTTGTTATGGATCATTTGGGAGAATTGCATTAAACCTTTTGAACAATTTGCTGGGCAATCAGTGTTTAGGCTCAGGGTATGAATCGCAGAGTATTTTACCGCAAACACAGCCACACAAGATGCAGTTGTTATTAGTTTGGAGTGATATGGTCTAACAAGCACCAGATCTGTCTCTCTTTTAGACCACCGTTCGTGTCTTAAACTTTATATTAGGGCTCAGACATTGGGGCTTTTGGCGTGCACCGCAGAGCGCAGTCTTTAAAACTCCAACAAAAACTCCAAAAACAGTGGATTTCCCGTTCGGTGTTTGATGGAGCACAGGTCATGGTTTATTCTGTGAGGGCCTCTGTTTCTTTCCAACAAACCTGCCCTGTCAGTTTCGAGTGAAACCACTCATTCACAGCTTCATCACTGCTGTAGGTTTTTTCTGGAATTCTTCACACCCCCTCCCAGAGGCGTGGTACAGGGCAGGGCTGCTCTCTGTCTCCCACTCTCTTTTGATGCCACCCTAAAGTGCAATCTAAGTCCGTCAGGAGCAGGATGCCGGGTTTCCTGTCAGGGAGAAAACAGTAGTGCACATGTAGGCTTGTAAAGGAGGGGGCTGGGCTCTCCATTTAAAACTGTTAGGTAAGATTATGACCACTGGAAACGGCTGTTTAAACAACGTGAAAATAAACTATCTCGCTTTGAGAAACTTTATTTTTCTTTGGGTTTTGCGGACGCTCTCTGATATCTGAGCTTAAACAGATTTGAGTCTCACACATACAGTAGATCCACACACAGTTATTTCCCGGGACGTGGGATGTTTGATTCTCTAACCGCTGAGTGAAGCATTTATATGAACGCTAAAGGGACATGTTTTTGCATGAACTTCTTGTGTACCTCACTTATTTAAAAAATCTGATTTCTCCAGAGTATTTCATGTTGAAGTTATAATAAGAATGGAGCTGCTGCATTTGTGAATATAAAGTGGGAGGGGGTGGCACAGTATATTAAAATAGGCCCTGGAGCCAAGATAGGAATCGGCTAAAAACAGATTCTGCAAGATTCATGTGACATAGTTTGTAACGCTGCATCAAGGAAGTTGTACTTCTGAATGCCTATTTTAATAAGTCATTAATTAACATTGTTTCAAGTAACTGGCATCCTCTACACTGCATCTTTTCCTCAACTGGGTCAAATCTTTACAAGGAATCGTCCGGATTGCTGTACAACAAAGACAACAGACGTTCGTTCCCTGCAAACTGCGCCAAAGCTTTCCAAGATGGACAATCAGCGAAGCCACATAGGGACAGCAATTGATTGTTAATCATGAGCACGGTTCCCCTGGTATACTTTGAGTTAGTGCTTCTACTTGGCATAACAACAGTCTAATTAGTTTGTGGTAATGAGGCTATATCATGATTTATTTGACAATGATTTATTGGTGTTTGAAAAAGTACCTTCAGGATGGACATCTTTTGTAGTATTCGTCCAGCAGATAAAGAGAGGTTTCGAGGGGCTCCCAGCTTTAAAAGACTTCGGTCCGCTTGGAGATCTGACGCTGAGGGACCTTCATAGAGTGTTTCTGACAGCTGTTTGGAGGGTGTGTGACAGCTTGGAGGTTCGAGGACAGGGGTGGGGGACTCAGGTGCTGTCTCTGCAGATTGGCCTTATCAGCCACGGACAGCGGCGAGGGCCGAGATGGGGTCCCCCTGGCGCTCGGCACATTCACCGGGTGACAAGCGGTGACAGCCAGGCCCAAATCGCATCTCCACACTGTCCCTTTCACCCACTCCAGAGTGTATTTGTGTGTGACTGAATGACTCGGAGTGCGCGGGTTGGGTGGGGGTTCTCTCCCATGGCAATGATAAATGGGCCACTCATATGATTTAGCATATTCCTGGGGTGTGTGTATTATTTGCTATAGTGCCTGCGGCAGTCTAAGAGAGAAGTGGTACACCCTAATGTAGTGGCTCTCCATGATAATTGAATTGATGGAGCCCTGGGGGACACAGACAGATTTCTTTATGGATAAAACACTGTTTTATTTCTATAACAAGTCATATCAAAAAACATCTGTTCCAGTAGACCTACTGTAGACTATTGTTAATATATGCTGGAAAGTACTTTGAATGACATTTAATTTAAACACACTTTTTTTTTCCTCTCTCTATCTCTTTTTAACATAAATGCACATTTCTTCGCACGTCTTCTATCTGACCAGACATTTCACATGTGTGCCATGCGGCCGAATCCTCCAAATGTTACACTTCATTTGAATTGCTGACAAAGACGCACACACACACACACACACACACACACACACACACACACACACACACACACACACACAGCCAAGTGGCATGTTTTATTTATGAATGAGGAACCTGCGCGGTGTATTGTGTCCCTGATGTTTGCTTTAGCAGCGAGCCAGAGATCCGCTCCCGGCCCTTTGATTAGGCAAAGAGCTCCAACTGAGGGGGTTTCTGTGTAATGAAGAGATTATTGAGCCCCCTGAACTGTACCCCAAACCCTGCATGAACACACATACTAGATATACAGTTACAGATGGACAACATACAGAATCCGAGCCACAGTGATGGCTGCGCGCACTGTACACATGCACTTAACCTGATAGCACTGCAGCGTTTTCTTTTATTGGGAGACAGCATTGCAGGCACAACAAGGAGAGGCAGATACCTCTAATTAATTTAGAGTCCTCTGTGGATCTTGGGAGGGTATCAGGGGGGTTCAAGTCTTCTAGTAATTCAGCTCGGATGAATACCATTACCATCTAATGCTGTCCAATTACAGAGGCAAGGTTCATTCTGGGCTGCACTGCAACTAATACAATTTTAGACATATGTCGATATAGAAGTAATAGGGAGGAAGCTCTCTGAGCTACAGTATAACAGTATATGTTACAATATAACACTCATAAAAAATTTTTTTTTATATCACTGAGTTTTCATTTATTTCACTACCTTTAGTGTGTTGAAATCAATAGCATTCCGCAGTCCATTGAGTCTCAGGCTTTACATGATGGTGATAAATTCTGTCATATCTGGATGGATAAATTTTTTTTTCTATCAACCAGGAAATGAAAGCAGCGTCGCCTGTGACAGAGGTCAAATTTAATCCTGAAACGCTCAATCTGGGCTTGTTTCAGATATATGGCTCAGTAGACCGGTATAAAATCCTGCCTGGGCCATTTTATAGATTACTTGTCCTTTTCCAATTTGATATTGCTTTTTTCCCCCCAAACCACTGTATTGTTTGTCAGAGCTGGCTTTGTTCGAGCTGTGGCTGCTAGTTTTATTCCAGGAAAATGTTGCCATCCACAGGAGAAACAGGGTAGTGCATCTCATCCATGACAGTCAGTCAGTTGAGAGGATTATCTCCACAATCATTGGATTAACTCAAGTAAATGTTTGCACAGAAAGTTGCCGAGCTTGTTACATCACATCTCATCTTAGTGTTGACTTTAACATATCTTCCCAGGGTATTGCTAAAGGTGTGTTGCCCTTTGTAAGGCTTCTTAAAGAATATGCTTTCAATTAGCATACTCTTTACCACAGGAAAAAAAAAGCCATGAAGTTGGTGTGTAGACAATAAACATTTCAACCGAGAAGAACTGCAATGTATTGCTAGGGATTTCTGGCCACATAAAGATATGGTAATGTTTGATTTAATGGCCTAAGGCCTTGTTAAATTGCTGAAATTATATATTGAACAAAAGCAATAGAGGGCTTTTTACTACAATGTAGACCATAAATCCTGCGTTGTTATTGAGGTTGTTGGCAAGACTCTGTCAGCAGACACATAGTGGTTGGTGGTTTATGTCGGGGGCGTTAGTTAGGCCATGTGGGCAAGAAAAATCAGGACTAAAGCTACCGTGCTTTTGTGAGAATCCAGGCCAACTTGCTGAACAATACTGTACACATTATGTGTGGTGAAAGAAAAGCCCTTTGTGCTTGTTTGTATTGAGGTAAAATTGGCTAAACTTCTGGAAACTAGAAGTTACACTTGTAATTAGCAGCTTTTTAGTGCCTTTATCATTAAAAACGTACTTCCATCCTTAAGGAAAAAATAGTTGCACTATGCCATGTAAGTAAATATTATTAAAATGCTTGGAAAGTGCTGTAGGGATGACCTCCTTTACAAGTTGCCTCTGGGTCCATTATTTCCTTAAAGAGAATATGAAGAAGAGCCAGAAATTCATTGGTTTTGGTCCCGATATATAGGTCCAGCTCTTGGCAGGGGGATGTATTACTTTATGCCTCTGTACAGCTGGATTTACAGCGGCCATTACTCCTGACAGGGAGAGACTCCCTGTTGTGTAAAGAGCATAGTAGTCATAGATTTATAGCCACAGTGAGGACCAGAACTGGTTTTAATGGTGACTTGGGTTTAATATTCTCTCTCCCCGACCGATTCATCCAGTTACAATCTGCTTTTGTGACCGGATTCCTGCCAAGGAACAATATACTGTAATGAAATATGATTGTTCAGTGGTTGTTTTCAAAGGCAGTATGGTCACCGTAAAATATGGCAGTTTTCAAAAATGTTAGGTAATATACAGGCAGTGGTTTTGATATTGTTTTTGCAGTTTAATTTGAAGGTGTAGCTTTAAATCATGGTGTTGATAATACACTAAGCAAAAAGACAAACATCATCTTGAGGATGTTTTGTCTACATACCAATTTTTCAATCGGTGTCCCTTATTCTTTCACACCACTAGATGTCCCCATAATGCTTGTGTGTAAAAAAGCACTTCAGCTTCTCTATGGCCTTACACTGAATAATGACACGCCATGATTGGTCCTTAACACGGAGAAGAAGACTTAAAGAGGAGCTCTAGAGTCAGAAAAAAATAATAATTCTGCATTGCCTACTAAAAAGGCACCACAGACCTTTTCTACAGTCAGATATATTGTGTATTTGCATTTTTTGTGGCAGTCACTAATCTCACCTTTCAGGGCAGATTATGTTGTTCTTTTACCAAGGACCAATTTCCAGTTATTTCACAATCTTGTATTTTCTTGACAAGATAGTGACAGATGGTTAATCACTTAAACTTTCAGCCAAGAAAATGGAGCCAATTGCTTTGTCATAAATTGTCAACAGCAGACGATGCCAGGCTTTGTGTGGAGACTGTGAGACTAAGAGAATGTCAGCTAAAATCCTCAGCCTCGCTGCTAGCGGTTGCTCGAAGCTCCTCCGCAACTTTGTCACTGAAAAACTCACTCGCAATGCCAAAATCTTCCTCTCCTGAAGGAGGACGCGTGACTCCAGCACAGGGCCACAGTCTTTGAAGTTGTGTTTGAGACGAGGGTGTTTCTCTCTTTCGGGAGCAGGTGGCTGAGGCCATCAGACTGAGAAGAATCCAATTAAAAGCGGAAAAAAGAGCTTTCATTTTGGAATTGTCTCTGGTGAAAAAAGACAGATAAAAATGGTTATGTGATCTGCGGAGACCTTGCACACCACAGACTTTCAAAGTTCCTCATGATAGGGGTTAACTCACACCAAACCTAGCTTAAGAGAAATTGTCCATGACACGTATAGAACAGCACTTAAATAGGGTGAAAGAGTAAGTAAAGAAATAAAAATAAAAAGCTGTAAGTTATTAAGCTTTAATTTGCACCTCACAAAGGGAAATTGAACCTCTTCAATTCAACTAACTGCCTCTCACTGATGAGCTTATGAATTAAAAATACATAAAACGTGTGAGGTCATAATTACTCATAAAATAAGAACAACTTTTTTTGCTTAGTTACCAAGCAACAGCAATTTAAAAATAAGAGGAACATGCAAGAACAGAACACAGTTTGTGTGTAGGGGAAGATAAGAGGGATGGTTGCTTTTGTCGTAAGCTATTCATGATTAATGTGCCTTTGTTGCACATTTTCTGAATAGGCAATTGGCTGACAGTGGAGAGTGTGAAGGCTAGGGTACATTGTGGCTGTGAAAGGGGTAGTTTGGATATTCTGAAGTAGGGTTTTATGAGGTACTTATCCATAGTCGGTGTTTTACCTACAGTAGATGCTGGCCCCGCAGTTTGGAGAAGCAGACAGGACTACCGGCATGAAAGCTAAGCAATGTAGCCTACTGCTGTAGACGGGGGCAGCAGCTAAACGTATTTTAGACACCTAAACAAATCAATATCTGTTTAAGTTTACGCTATATTTAGAATATTTTAACGGCCGTCAGAAAGCCCTTAACCATGGGGAACTGGAGCGCTATGTATGCTCTCTTCAAAGCCACCAGACTCCTTTGACAAAACTAGTAATTTTACCTCGCAAAACATGGGAGTTGCTGGTCTACTGCTGCCTCGAACGGTTAGTTAACTTTTTGTCCAAGGAGTCTGGTAGCTTTGAAGAGAGCAATTTAACAGCTTCAGTTCCTCGTTGTAAAGGGAAGTTTGACGGCAAGGGAAAGCGGTGAAAATGTTCTAGAGTGCACTTCAACTGATATTGTTTTTTTTTTTAAAGTGGTGTTTAATTTAGGTGGCTAAAATAGGTTTTAATGCGTGTCCCCGTCCACAGCAGTAGCCTACATTGCTTGGCTTCCGGGTCAGGAATCCTGTCTGCTTCGTCTGAGCTGCGCGAGACCAGGCTCGGAAAATTTGATTGACCTTTAGTGTGAACTTTCTGTCACAGCAACCGAAGGAAGTGGAGGTTCATTAAGAACATTTTCAAAGCAACAACAACTATGGAAGTAATGCCAATCTGGCAGCTTAAATGTCATCATGCCTTCATTCTCTTATTTTTAACCAGGATGACCTGTGTTGGATATTAGACAAAAGAAGTTTGGGGACTCTTTTTTTGGTAGCACATATGTTTTGATGGTCATGGTGTTAAAACATTCTGTTTTCACTTACCCTTTTCCAAAGAGGGTCAACAAATGACATCCCTGGAGCTGTCAGGGATTCAGAGGCCATAAATACAACCCATATGACTTCTGGATGATGAGGGATGATCTTTTGAGCCTTTAGGCCTCACGCTGCTGACAGATAACGTTGTTATTTTTGTGTCCACAGCGAGAAAAGCTGATCCACGAGCTAGAGGAAGAGCGACGCCTGCGACTGGAGAGCGAGAAGCGTCTCCGGGAAGTGACGGAGGAGTCAGAGGTGGGACGGGCACAGATGGTTTCACTTCAACAGCAATTCTCCAGGTAAGAGTCTGAAAGCAGAGAATGTATTTGAAATTAGTGAAAGACTGCGTTGAGCCTTAAATCCTTTTCCCACCATATACGGATAACTCTTGACCAAAATCAATGGAAATATCCAACGCGTTGCTTAGTTGTTTTTAATGTGACACAGAGGATCATATCCTCCAAAAATGCTGAGATAGGATCCAGCCCTCTTTGACCCTGTGTTGAGTAGATTTACTCAAGTATTATACTTATTGAGTAAGATACTTGAGTATTTTCCATACAATTAGAATCATTTCAGGTCATAGTACAAATTATAATAATGAACATTACAAGCTAGATGCTAGATAAAAGCTACGTCCTGTCATCCCCCTTCGCTCTCTCTCCCCCCATTTCCTGTTATTTCTCTCAATTTAGATAGCGAATACAGGCATAAAATGCCCCAGAAATACTACAAATATAAATCTACTAAACAGTGGAACAGACAAACCAAGTTTCTGGGATTCAACTTCCATCTCTTTTTAAAAAAAGTCATCGACTTTTGGCAGCAATTTCCTGCAATCAACACCCTGTCTTCATAACCTTAAGAATCAATATGGCCTTGCCACTTCCTCATTTCTCATTTCTTTGTTCTTGTCATTTTGTACTATATTAGTACTGCACTGAATTTTACTGAATTCAAGTACTCACTTGACCTTGTCATCAGCAAAATAAGGTTTGATGCCGTGCTTTTGCTTTAAAAAGGGAACTTCTAAAGCGTGAAGTGCTCAAACAATGCTCTTGTCATAACTTCAGTAGCCCTTAATTCATGCGCTGTTCCTCCATCTCACAGCCGCTGAGGTGTGACGAAGAGGGATGGCAAAATCAAGAGTTGGAGCTGAGTTGATGCCCTAATTAGGTGATAGGCATTCAGTGCTTTACGCAACAAAAAGGAGTCCAGAGGATTTCATATTAACTGCTTATCTTCTCATTGAGTTGGTGGAGAAAATCCTGTGCTTTTTTTTCGCTCCCAGTGCTATAGTGCTGAAGATGGCAAAGTCACCGCCAGGGGAGGAATAAAATATTAAAGAGCCATTCAAAAGATTTATCGCATATTTGAAAATGTTCCATTGATGCCTCTGAATTTTACTCAGTAGTGTTTCTCACTTATGTTCAGCTTCCTTACATCCTTTTTATAAAAGCAAGTTCTTGCATTCATACAGTTCAGAGACAAGAACAATATTTTACAGTTTAAAGCTTTACAGGGGTTAAAGGTCCTTTAGCCACAGTCTTTTAGGGCATTTCATCCAATTTCTCTGTATGTCAGTAGCAGTCCATACAGGATATGACCTTTTGAAATTATAGTTTACAGGTAATAGTTGGAATATCATGACTTCCTGTTAAGTCGGAGGAAATATGAATCATCACAAAATCCTGTATAAACCTGTCTGAACCAATTTTGTGTTTCCAACATAGCTGGTTGCACCTGTCAACATCTCCACGGTTTTTACTGTGCAAGACACATCTCTGTCTGACCTGTGTGTAGACTTGTTGAGTTCCCCAAACACCTCGCCAGGAAAAATTGATAATGTTTGTGGAGTACACTCCCTCCTCGAGTAAGACTCTTAAAAGGGGGCGGATGTGCTGTAGCTGTGAATTAGTAGATAGGTGAAGCAGCAATATGGGAGTCTATGTCTTGCAGCAAAGAGAATGCACTGCAGTTCTATTAGGGTGGGAAATATATAAAGCTTTTCCCTGATTAGGTCCTGCACAGTTCCCCATGGAGACAGATGAATTTGTTGCCATGGCAGGGGTCGCCTAGATGGATGGTTCTCATTGGATGCCAGGCGGCTGCTGGTGAGACTGTGGCTCTGTAATATAGAGAACGATTCCTTTATGTCCTCAAAAAGCGCTTATCGAAGGGGGGGGCATTCGCCCGACCTCGCCGCCTCACTCAGCTGCTGTCATTCCAGTCGCTCATTGTCATCATGCTAGGTTGCTGTAATTTCCGCGTCTTCGATGTTTTTGTGACTCCTGGGGGAATGCAAAGGTTCAGCTGCTTCCTTTCCACAAGTTACAAAGATATCTCCCTCCACCTCCACACAAACACGCTAACAGGATTTCAGTCTAACTGTTGAAGCCTTAATCTTTGTTTAAGCATTCCATGCGCTTATCTGAATGAGAATGAATGAGTGTACCAAGCAAGTATCCGCGCAGGCCGTGTGTGTGTGTGTGTGTGTGGTGTGTTTACGTGTACCTGGCCCTTCAGCTTACATGGCAGCCAATAAACGGTGGCTCTGTGCCGTGGTGGCAGATGGGACATCAGGTCACTTTAATTAGCGACTTACAAGCCAGAAAAAAAAGATACAGTACAACTCGGTCACCAGGCCACTAGCCAGTGTCTTCCCATGAACCTTTGCCCCACTTGCAAGCTGTGTTTTTTAAGTCATTGGCTTATGTGTGTATATATGTATGTGTGTGTGTGTGTATATGTATGTATATGTATATGTGTATGTGTATATATATATATATATATATATATATATATATATATATATATATATATATATATATATATATATATAGATAGATAGATGATATAAATCTATATAGTAGATAGATATATAGATAGATATATATAGATATATATATATATATATAGATATATATATATGTAGATATATACACACATATATATGTAGATATATATATATACATACACACACACACCGTCAATCAACAATGACAGTACTTGTGTCTCTACCACTCAAACTCAGTGAGACCTTCATCCATTTCTCATGATTGATTAAGGCTGGTATTTGTGGTACATTAGGGCAATAGAAACCTCAGTTCATCAATGTGTCTTTCGAGATAACACCCACAAATCATGTTAAGTGGACATCCAAGCTTTTAAATAGACTGGAATCTGTTTGACCTCAGGCAACAATTGATTTGCGTATTGCTAATTAATTGAGGTTGTGCTTTGAATCATGAGGATGGAAGTGAAATCAGGCTAGTAACAGGCATACCAATTTGAATGATGAAAGCCAGCCAAACGTTATAGCAAAGATATGAAACGCTATGCAAATGAGGGTGTTAAACCTTGCCAAAAAAAGGGTCCAGTCGGATTTAACTAAAAGCCTTTTTTTTTTTTTAGCTTGCCGTGGGAGACAGAGGTGTTCTGTGATGATATGAGACAAAAGGTAATGAGCTGCTTGTTAGAGTTGCACTCACACACATGAACAAACAAGCATATCCACAACAAAAAGGAAAATATCAGACAGTCACTCCTGCAGCCAGACGAACTCCGGGGAATCTCAGCTTCTTAAAGTCTTGTTTTTGTGTGTGTGTGTGTGTGTGTGTGTGTGTGTGTTTCCCTCTGTTTGTCCCTGTAACAATTACACTTTTTGGCACAGGTTGAATGTGAGGCAGGAATTGCCAAAACTGAAACAAGTGGCTTTTTATTTTTCCACCTTCATCCACTAAAAAGCTCAATTTGCGTGTGTTTTCACGGCTGAGATCAGTAAGTGTGCATTCCTCAAGTGACTGGCCATGTAGCTCAAGACATAGTTGTACACACACACATGCTTATATCCACACACCCTCCCCCAACCAGTAGGGCTCTTAGCCTGGTGTGGGTCACATGCCCAGCCCTTCTTGACTTGGGTCAACCCCCCGGAGCTTCAGCATCACTAGCATGGCCTGTCGTCATTAAACTCCCAACGGATTATGGGGAGACTCCAGCCCACAACCGAGCAGCCTCCCCAGCCCACCCTGTACATCCCACAACTCCATATGGGCAAGACATTTAAGAGCCAGGGCAGGACAGAGAAGAATTGAGGTGAGAAAAGATAGGGACATGACCGCAAGCAGCACTTAAAATTCTGTCATCTTGTCCTACAACAAATTAAACCAGAAGATGAGATGAATTATAGAGAGAGAAATATAATCCATCGAGTGCATTTGGACATCTATTTAGCAAGGACACTCTGAGGCCTTGTCCACACCCCCTCTCCTTCCTGTGTTACCACTCAGACAGAATGACCGGTGAGCAGACAGGAACATGGGGGCCACTGGGGGCCCTACGTGGCCTGAAGATCAGGGAGGCAGTTTTCAGGTAATGAGAAGAGCAGCAATTTTATTTTGTCTGTGAACACAACTCGGGACAACTTTTTTAAGTTGCTTGGTTCCCCTCCACTGCGTTTTCTTATGCTTACCATACTTGACATTTGCGCTGCTTGCTTATGCTCGGATTTATCTGTCTTGTTTTTTTGTCACTTTTGTTGTCTGTAAGACATTTGCAGCTAAAGGTAGGTTGGAAATAAATTCCTCTTGACTTCATTGTGCTCGGCAGTTGGATCAGAGTCATTGTCACCCAGAACACGTGCGCTCATCAGCAAACCCAGCGTTTACAGCCGACCTGGTCCACTTGACTTTGAATCATTGCCATCTTGAAGGGCCCTCTTCGTGGCAGGATATGGGAGACTTACGGCTAGACTAACAACAGCAGCAGACGATGACTGGTGCCTGCAGATTTATGGCTCAGCGGCGTATTCTTTCTGCACATTACTCAGTGTGTGAGAACATGTGTGGATGCAATGTGTGTGTACATGTATGTCGGAGGCCGATGATGTAAACAGGCAAGAATGGCAGCGTTTTTCAAGTCTGGATGCGTTGTTTAGACAGTCACGCTCAAGTTGAGATCTCTCCACGGTCCGCAGAACCGGGTGTGCGCTGTATGCATTCATGTGCTACTCTCATTACCATCGTACTACTCTGGACTGCACAGCTGGACCGGCAAATAGGCTCAGAGAGGGAGCAGAGTGATTGCACTCTGTTTGCAGATCAATGCCCTCTCCTCTAATCATCCAAACATGCAGCCACGCCTGGACCAAGTGTTTTAATTTGGCGCATTTGAAATGGCCCCCCTGCATGCCTTTGGCGGCTATAGGATTTAGCTGGATGAATCAGGGCCCTGTTCAAAACGACACATCTGGGGTCATTAACAGGATGGAGGGGGGGGGTCAGTCTTTTGAAGTTACTTCCTTACTCGTGCCCAATGGGGACGAGGGCTGTTAAATAGATAATAGGTGTCTGGACTATTTTGGGAGCAGCTCATATTTAAAGGATTTATTAGTCCATTTCAGCCCCTCTTTAACGTCCAAATTTGAACAGGGGATTTTGTCTGATTGAACTTAATTTAGGTTGTTCTACTCTTATCACTTACTAGATTACTAAATTACTAGCCCGCAAGAGAGCTTTAGTACCAATCTGCCTTTCTTTTTTTTTTTTAAAGGGAACAAAGTCTGTGCACTTATTAAGCACCACACTGGCTTTGTGGGTCAAAGTGCAACCTTTTACTTGCTCGTAACTATGTCAGACAATCACAAACACTTACATACACGCACACTGCAGCCCGCTAACTTCCGCCTCGGATTAAACATGCTGGTTATGATGTTTATAGGCATGCTGAAAGAGGTCAGATTACAAGCTTTTGCGGAAGTAGGGCATCCATGCTCACATCATGATAGCTCGCCTGTTCTCTCTGGCTTGTGAAGCTGGTGCTCGCAGATTGTAGCCTAAAGCCAAACAGCACGTCATTCAAACTGACCTCATGGTTGCAGTATAGATTTGGTTGTCTGCCAGCTGCTCCGGTTGACACATATACACAGCGGCTGCTATTATGCTCTATGTATCGTGTTTTATAAGGTAATTACTTATCTGTGCGTCATACGTGCAACAAAAGGGCCATTTTAGAAGATAATGCCTTTCGTATACTTCTTTAAAGGGTCAGTTCACCCACATTTCTTGGCTCATTTTCTAATAAATGTCTTAAAATCAATTATGAAAATAGTTGCCAAATATTGCCAAATGTCAACTGTCACCTTTACATATAACTTGACATTAGGTTTTATCCGTCCCTACTCTCTATCTTGACCCACCGCCTACTCCATCTTCCCAGCTCCCGGTGTAAGTAATGGACTCCATGCTGTCATTGTGACTAAGGTTTCCCACTGGGAAGTATTCCTCAGTCTTTATCTCACATGTGGAACACACATGCCTGTAACCCATTGGGGAGATACAAGCTAAGGCTCCACAAGATGCTTTTGAGGACCAATGGCTTCCTTATTGCTAACTGCTTCCTTTGGACGGAGGTAAACATGTGAAACGGCCATCATGAATTTGCACTCTAAATCCTTCCAAATGTAATATTACTGCTGGAGGGATGAAAGAGGAAGAACCTAAATCTGGTTCCCTTCATATGTCTCTTTTAATTTACACTCTTTACAGACTAGTCCTCAATTGCACCCAGCCGGCATTGCACGTTTCAAGACGTTAATGGAGATTTTTGCTGTTTACCTGTTTCAGTGCCTTTATGATATTTGCAATTAGAAATGAAATGGTATTTAGGAGTAGTGTATTTTAAAAAAGATCCCTCCTGACTTCAATACCCCCAAAATTATTTTTTTCACAGCAGTTGGTCGACAAATATTGGAATGAAATATGACTGTCAAAGAATACTAAATGTTTTAGCCTCTTGATCTCTTTCTGTGGCATGTGTGTCTTGCTGATAAGGTTAAAGGTCGCTGGCGAGAGTCAGCGGTCATGAGGGCGATGACCTTTGTAATGCTACCCTGCTGTAACATGCATGACTGATGTGCATGACTTTTACAGCTCTGAACTGTCCTCAAGGCTCCAAACTGGACCAAACCTTTCACCAAAAGCGTCTAGTTTAGTTCCCGGGAGTTTGCTCTCTCTTCATTTATGTAATATCTAAGAAAGGGTCTCCTTGCATGTTTTCTGCAGCTCTAAGAGGATAAGAGTGGCTTAACGTTGGGTTAAGCTAGGTAATCACCCGGTGGGCGTACAAAAGTGATTTGCTGGAAAGGAGTCTGATAAGAAGAATGGAATATTCTTGTGCCAAAACGGACAGTTTCACAGGGACTCGGATGATAAGACGATTGTAGCCGCTGATGCAGCAGTTACGCGAGGGCCCCTGATGGCCTCGATTCAGCCGCACAACCAGGTGATTGTTCTCCCTATCATTTCAGCAACTTAAGGATTTTCCAATTGTTCACCGGTCAAATCTGATTAGAGGGTCTCGGCCAACCTGAGCCTTAGAACCTCAGCCTGACAGTGCTGACAAAGTGACAGTGTGTCCAGAGTCGGACGAAGAAAAGCTGATGCATCTCCACTGATCTCTGGTACTTTCCATCATTTGGCACTTTGAAGCTTCTCTTTTGTTGAGGTGAAATGTTAGGTTTGTCTGTTCATCCAATTCTTAGACTCTGATCTGAATAACTCACAGTATGCTTTGCGTTTTCTATGGCTGAAGCTTAAACAAGTTACCATGGATTTTATGATGTTATCTTTATCCTGAGTGTCACATTTGTTTCCAAGTTTTCTGTGATAAAGTAAAAACAGTGTGTGTACAAAAGACCAGGCTTTTATTTTTAAATCAGAATATAGACCGTGTAGCTAATATGCTACTGCAAAGGAATGCTGGCAGCCCAAATACTGTATCCAACCATAGCAGGGGGGATCAGCAACTCCTGCTGTGAAACATGCAAAGATGCAGGCGGTCATTGGCAGGAGAGTGATGACTAAAATAAACAAGCGAGCATCTAAAAACTGCGTTACTGAAAAGTGCAGAGATCTCTGATCATACAGCGAGTGTCCTGGCATGCAGCCTTCGTGTTAGCTGTTCTTGCACGGAAAGTGTTGATTTTAGTGAAGCCAAAGCCTCTTAATCACCAATGTAGACCCACATGACAGCATGCACACACACGTACACACACTGGCTGACAAAACAGAGGGATCCCTGTCCTTATTTGTGCTTCATCCATGCAAGTCCATCCCTGATTCCCGTCTGATCCAAAACTACCGGCCTGCTTGCCTCCCAGCAGGGGCCCTTCTCCTTCGGAGAGGGCTTAACAAGGGACATATGGGAAAGTCTTTGCCTGCCAGATCACTGTCTTTGCACAGAGCCAGTGTTGGATAATGACACACTGGAGACACGGCAAATAGAAAATGAGAAGCGGAGATCTGAGCTGACTCGGTAACCTGGCCACAGGACAAACCATTCTGTCTGTCGATTGAGTGAAAAGCACTCAGGCTTATATGATGACTGCATGGCCTATTTTAGCCTAGAGACCCACATTTCAGAAATAGTGTCTGGGTCACTTTATAGCGCTGTGAGAACAGAGTGCTGGGTGTGCATTCGGATGTCTCTGCATATGGAGCTCAGGGACGTCTACACAGTGTTTTTGGCTTTTTTCCGGAGGAACGGTGGTGTTAACAATGGATGGAAACCCAAGATGGGGTAAGTTTTGAGCTAAGATTGTCAGATTTTGAGAGAGCTCTGGAGTCCTTCTGATCATGTTCAGGACTGCGAAGGAATTTTTCATTGAAGGTTCGAGCTGTGTTAAGCTACGACAGTTTCAATGAATAAAAATACTTTTGAATGAAACCCTCCTTCGTTTGAAGTCTTGATGTCTTTGTGACTTTTGAAAGCTAAACGGTGAAGAATAAAAAGAAGAGAGAGAAGTTTTTCATATGTTAATCGCAGGTTTGTCAACCAGTCAGCGCGATAAGACACACAGCATTTCACCTCTAATTGCCCCGCTGCGTTCTGATGATGCGTCACTTTGTTCACCTGCGGCATGCCGTCACATCAGAGATGTAGACGTGTTTATTTTGTGTGTGTGAGAAGGAGAGGGGTGTGTTTGCCTGAAGATCGTCAGACCTCAGGCTGAAAATTGATTGGACCCCTAATTGTATTTCCTGGACTGCTGACGAATGCCGCGCTTGAAATTCAGCTCGTGCGGCGCGAGGGTCAGGGAAGTCAGAATTTGCTTTCGCCTCCACATACGTCCCTTTAAAACGCACACAAACACACTCTCGTCCTTCCTTCCCTCTTTCCTTCCCTGAATAATGTTTTCAGTAGGTCGTTTGCAAGCACTTTGAGATTAATCACACTATCACACTGAGCAATACTGTTTTTTTATGTAAAGTAATGCTCTGTCATCTGAGAGGTATAGTCCATCCATCATAAGCATTTAGCAGACTCTCTCTCACATATAAATAGGATTCAGGAGGCTGAATTTACAGTCATGACAAATTACACTGTTTATTTAACAGGATGTTTTGCTGGACACTTGTCCCATTTTGTTTTCAGCTGGATTTACTGCTTAGATTTCATTATTTAAATGTATATTTTTTATGGTTTTGGAATCGCTTCATAATTAGCTCTAACAAATACTAATGCATTATTAGTGTTTTGATTGAAAAAAAAAAAGTGCTGTTAAAAAGTGTTTTGTTGAAATTGGTAATCAGTGCAACATTGATCGTGAGTATTGGGAGGTAATTGTCCAAAGCAATCTTATTTGTGTTGTTGCTCTGCATGAATTGCCAAGGCAAATGAGAGGATAACTAGTAGTTCAGGCAGAATCCTTTGTTCAAGACATAAGAGTTAAACATTATGTTTGGAGTGGATGAATGTTTTCTTTAGAATAGCAGTGGGGGAGGGGGTTGTTGATCACCTCCTTGCGCTCATTTTTGTTTATAATTCGTTTTGCTGCCAGAATAAAATAAATCTTCCTTCAAAATGGACCTAGTCTTTCTGTCCACATTAAGTGTCTCCAGTCCCTCAGCAACACCGCTAAACTTCAAAGTCTTTTTTTGCTCTTTCCTTGCCGTCAAAAGCACCAAAGTCTGTCCAGTGAGATGCCACACATCTGTGCTTTGTGACTTTGAAATGGAAGCAGTATGGAAAGTGAGGCAGCTCCGTGGAGCTGTTTAGAAACACAAAGGCTCTCTTTCAGGTGTGCATGAATCCCACAGACCCCTCAAAACAGCCTCGCTGAAGCACCACGTCCAGGAAACACCCCCCCTTTTTTTCCTCCTCCTCTTCCTCCAGCTACAACATGAGGAAGCAGGCATACCAAGGCATCAAAGTGTTTCTTACCATCCTGCCACTCTGTAATGTGCAGGTCATTGAGGTCTTGCTGGGAAGTTTCTCTGAAAGGTGTGTGTGTGTGAGAGACCACATCAGCTACAAAAGAGCAAATATCATTCATTTAATCTTGCATCAATTTCTTCCCTGGCTCATTTGGCACATTTTTTAATTCATGCTGCAATAGAATCATTTTGACTCCCATCTGTTGGCTTGCCTAATGATATTTCTGCTATTTCTCATTTCAGGTTTCATTTTAAAAGTCCCACATTTACATATTCATCCTGGATGGTACCGTACATTTCTTCTGCTGGTGGCTTGTGACTGATTTTTAGTGCACCAAATCAACAAAACAGTGAACAGGAGGGCAGTATGCGACTTTTTTTCCAAACAATTCCTCTCGGGGAGAAAGCAGCGTGAATCATTGAAAGTGTCTTGTAAAATATCTAGCCTATATCTGCAGTATCCCAATTTGTGCATCTTTTGTGCATGTTTCTTACATCATACAGAAAAGAGAGATGTCTTTTTTAGCTGCAATATTTTTAAGGAATTAATGTAATAAATTCCAAAAATGGGTTTAAAGTCTTTTTTATTATGCAGTAGAAAGTGGAACATTTGTTTAAACTCAGAGGTCTCTGGAAATACTTTTAAACCAGAGGTAATGGCTGTTAAACAACCTGTTTTTGCAAGATCGTCAGGGATTTATCTTTCAGAGAAACAGATGCTCACTTTTTAAAAATACACGAGAGGCACACACTGTGGCTATATCTGTAGGTGGTACCTGCGCAAATCCCCTCAGTCCAAAAACTACCCCTACTTGGCATGCTGATCATGCTTGTCGGCTAGTCCTTGACCCGGTGTCAGCGTCTCCGGACTTTAAAGTTGTCTGTGTCATGTCCTCTTTGCTCTATAGGTTGTTCTGATTAAGGCCAGCATTTAAAGCAGGACCTGGAGCAGTCTGCCACCAGCTCTGCCTGTCTGCCTGCCTCTTTGAATGTTCAGTCAGCAGCTAGCGGCCTGATTATAGCCGGCTTTATGGCTCAGAATGGACAGATGGTGTGGCTAGTCCCGTCCTCCCCTGCCCTGCATGACTGTGCTAATTCTCACCCGCTGTCGTACAACAGCCAGGGCCGATCAATGCAGTACTACCAGGAAATGATTATACAAGCATGTATAATACAAATGCACAGTTGGTATAAATGTTTATATTCAAATGATTTAACTCAGATGTGTCATGAATCAGCATACTTGTGTGTTTTCTTTAAGCTGAAAAATTTCAGCGACACTTGTACTACTGGTATTTTGAGTTAAAGGAAACAGTATAAAGATTTAATTAATGAGCTTTAGAGATGCTAGTTGGCAGATTTTGTAATATTTGGACAGAGCCAGGGTATCCGTTTCCCTCTGTTTTCAGTCTTTATGCTAAGCTAAGCTAACTGACTGCTGGCCACAGCTACGTATTCGACGGACAGACATAAGAGTGTTGTCCATTTTGTCATCTAACCATAAAACGATTGGCAGCAAAATAGGGGGGGAATCCCACTCTAAAAATTCTCATTTTCAGCCACGATTGCCAATTTCAACTGAAGCCTTTCCTTTGCCATGTTTTAGTTCACTGTGAATCAAACCAGTAGAAGAAGAAGAAAAAGACAGTGTCATGGAATTTAGATAATTCCCACCTGACTATGTCAATGCCCTTCTTTTGTCAAGATGCTCCTTTATGACAATGCCTGGCTGTCACTCCCCATCTGCCGGTGCTCCTGAAAGATCATTTTTGTTTATATGATCCCAGCTGGGTCCATAATCATCTTCTGTAGCTTATCTGGTCTTATCAGGTTGTTTTTTTTATTTATTTTTTTATACAGAATTCAGAAAGTGAATGCATGTATAGTCAATGTTCACCTTACAAAAATGGCATGTGGCTCTTATTCAGATGGAAATAGGCAGAGGCATTTTTCACATGCATTCTTTGCCACCTGTTTTGCATGCAGCTTGCAATGTTAGCAGCACAAAACAGAAGAAGCTCAGATTGTTTTGAGCAGACCAGGACTTGAAGGTTAAGGTCACTCGCTCAGTGTTTGTTGCTGTGATTGCACTTAATTCAAGCCATCAAGCAGGCACACATGCGGCCGCACACGGCAAGCGCCTACAAAATCACACACAATAAGTCAGTAAGTACTATGTTTGCACATTTTGTACTCAATATAGTCATTTGGACACAGCATCGTAAACTGAGCAGAAGTTGGGATTCAATCCAAAAAAAATATCATCCATTTGTGTCTCTGGCACGGATTCAGTCCCATTTTCTTTTCATTATCTTTTCCTTGTGTTTGTGTGTGCATGCTTATGCAAAAAAAGTTACAATTGAAGGATGCAGTAATCCATTTCAAACAACAAACATCTAATAAAATTGTGAAACAGCTTGAAAATATATCCTATTTTAGATGCTTATAGTAGAAACAGCTGGTGGCTCTGGAATCATAACATTTCAGACATTTATACCCAAAATAACCCTGATGTCCTCGGGGCAGGTTCATGCTGGCTGTAGATGTGTTAAAACCCAGGCACGTTTGGAGCTTGGTATCACTCCTCCACCTCGGAGCAACATGCCTGAGGAGCTCTGGCTGCCTAAAACTGCTGCTGGCTAAACAGCAACGTCTTACAAGAAACAATGTCCCAGTTATTTGGGATAATCCACAGTAGAGCTGGGCGACATGGAGAAAATCAAATATCCCCATATTTTTGACCAGATACCTCTATCGATATTGTGGCAATATTGTAGGGTTGACTATTGGTGCTTTCACAAAATATGCACACAATGAGATTTTTGATAAATAATCATCAGTTATGTTGATATAATAACTATGTGGGTAAAGGCAAATAATAGACATAATAACAGTCTGGTGTGTTCAGAAAATTACATCGCTCTACTGTAATGCAGCCTTTAAAACCAGGAAAAGACAACACTTGTGTCATATCAGGATATTACGATATCCAAAATTTAAGACGTAATCTAGCCTTATATATCAATGTCGATATAATATCGATATATTGTCCAGCCCTAATCCACAGCTTTTTTTTAATTATCTGAAGACTTGAGTGAAAACCAACAAGTCCTCCAAATTACCACGACAAATTAGGTTGTTAGTCCATAACGATGATATGTGTTGTGTGTGTGTGTGTGTGTGTGTGTGCAGGATGGAAGAGACGGTGCGGTCGCTGCTGCAGAATCAGGGCGTCGGGGAGCAGACTGCTGTGGACATCATGAAGGCCTACAAGGTAAATAACAATCCGTGTCTGTCGCTCTTCCTGTGGCCATTCAATGGAACTAAAATGAAATAAAGTGAATGTCTGAGAGAGAGAGGTAATGGAAGTGGCTAAAGGAGCCTAAAAGTAATTGTGTGTATTCATATTCTCTATTTACTCACTGATGTGCCAGTAATCATTTGTATGTATAGGTATCTTTGTTTATATCTCACTCCTCCTGGTTTTCAGCTCAGAACGTGTTGAATAAAGCTATATTGAGCCAAGGTGAGAGTGTTCGTTGCTCATCCTGTTACATAAGAGAAATAGCCACTGGGATTTAGCAGAGAGGCAGAAAGAATACCACATATTTACGAAACACAGGGTCACTTTCAGGGTCGCACTTCACAATTTGGAGCTCGGTGTGTTAACACGGTGTTGAAATGCTGTTGCCTCAGTCTGTTTATCATCAGTGCATTGTTATTCACTCCCATGTCTGAGAGCCTTAACTATTGTATGGAAAAGAAAGTGTGATGCATTAATGTTCAGACTTGAAAATACCTTTTTAAATATTTATCCAGCCTCAGCACCACACAAATCTTTCTTTTAGGTCACATTCTATAACATCCAGCAGCAAAACGCTTCTAGGGAATAAAAGAAAAGGGCATCTAGTTCAGCAAGTATGCAATAAAAAGAGTCTTTGGAAATGACTACATGCATTCATCACTGTGCATAAAAGACAGAGATAAATGCAGGACATCTTTGAATGATGAGTGCAAATAAAAGTGGGCAGAATAACAAACGAGCACTATAACATGAATTGTCAGGATAGTGAAACATGGGATTAGTAGTCATGATAAAAGACTGATGTGCTGCAGGTCGTCCTGAGGTGCAAAAGCTTTATAATGAAAATATGACTAGACAGCCCACTCTGTAATATACAGTATGTGACATGAATACAATGTGTCGGTATGCAAATCAATGTTCTCAGTGCACACAGAGTAATCCTTCCCTGGGTTCCCCAACACAGAGAGATTATGTTGAGAAGGAAGATGATGAAAAAGGTGGAAGTTGAATATGAAGGGGTATTTGGAGGCACACAGTGAGATAAGATAAGAAAAAAGATGACACAAAATACATATAAGAACATAAAGATGCATATAGAAACACTGTAATAACATTGACTGTACAAATGAGAAAAATGCAAAAACGAGGCCTGAATGGAGCTGTTTGAAGTTGTCTATGTATGGCTGTTCAGTGTGGTGATGGCAGTAAATATTAGAGACGTTCCGATTAGCGTAGTAGTACCAGAAAAGCCTCCGATACTGCCTACGATGCTGGTATCGGAAAGTACCAGAGTCTACGCACCGATCAGATACCACGTAATTTAGCCCTGAAGAAAATCTACTTTTAAAGTAGTTTGTTTATGTTCTTTTTCCATTATGACTCACTGTCAAACTGGATAATAAAATAAAGTTCTGTGGCATTTATTGTTTGTTTGTTCACGTTTCACAAAGAGTTTAACCCGAGCCAGGCCGTACAACAATGATAGATACAGGGATCCATACAGGGATCCATACAGGGATAGTAGTATACAGCTGTTAAAATCATAGTAAAGTATATGACACACTGGTATCAGATCAGTACTCGGTATCGGCCGATACGCAAAGTTAGGCATCGGAATCGTATCGGGAAGCAAAAAATGGTATTGAACAATCGTTAGTAAATATTTTCAACTCTGGGCACCTGGGTTTAACCACAACTTATGCAGTATTATAGGGTGAAACCTTTCAGCAGCTATTCACCTATGTCTGAATCTTCACTGTTTTCTTGGTTCATCAGTGAATTGTTTAGTCTATAAAATGCCAAAGAAATTATTTACAGTGATATGAAACCGAGAGAAGCAGCATATTCTGGAAGCTGGAATGGGAGAATGTTTGCCTGTCTTGCTAGATAAGTGATTTAGATTATGCTTAATCTATTATGAGCTAAGAATTGAAATAAAAATTAAAACAGAAATAAATTAAATTCTAAACTGTATCCTTGCTGAAACCCTAACTTTAACTCCAATGTCACTAAAGTGCTCTTTACATCTGTTCACTTCCCTCTAATGTTAATTGTAAGCTAATTAATGTCGGTCTTTGCATTACGACCATATTCCTGCAAAACTAATGATGTTACCATCAGCCTCAGCTGTACTTAATGTTCCGTGCTAATTAGCAAAAGTATCAGCAGGTTATCATTGTCATTGTGAGCATGCAGTGTTGTTAGCAATTAGCCCAAATCAGTGCCACTAGCATGGCTGTAAACATATAGAAATACAGTGTTGATATCTTACTGATGTCGCGTATCTTTTTATGGAAGAATAGTCAAGTTTAAGTCCACACAATTACATGAGATTCTATAAAACTTGACTATTTAAAAAAAAAAAAAAGTGTACTCCACACTGATGTGCAGTATTTACTGTACTGTATGTATACATACTTTGCTCCTATGTTCAGCAGTCAAAGAGAGTAAACTTGGAGGGTTATTATGGTATTCCCAGTATAGCTGAACACCATCCATTCCTCCGATGTGCTGCTGCTGCAGCTGTATTCTGTGTGTTCAGCAGACAAACTTAATAACTTGAAAGGGCAGCGTGAGGGACAAGGTTTCCTCCCCTCTCCCACTCCAGACTCTCTGCGGAGATTATTACCGAGCCCTTTAACGCCGTCTGATAAGCAGCCTCTCAGAGCAAACCGCAGACTTCACAGGCTAGACCTGGCAGACAAAAGCAGACCTAAAAACCGTGACTTTAAAGAATTGCCACGAACAAAATTGTCTGATAGAATCGAGTAAGATTGAAAACCTAATATACGTTTAGAAGAGATTGGATCAATCTGAAACAAAGTGGACATTATTTCCAATTCCTATTAGGAGAGAGACGCATCTTGTTCTGTGCTGCATTTGGATATATATATAAAAAACACACACACAACCGGTAAAAAGTTTGGGGTCACTTAGAAATGTCCATTCCAGACAGAATACCAGCTGAGATCAGTTGCATTGATTTTTTAATCAGGGCAGCAGTTTTCAGATTACATTACGTGCTTACATAATTGCAAAAGGCTTCTCGACTGTGGCTGAAGAAACGCTTGAAACCCATGCTTTTTGGTCTAAACGTCATACCTGACGTGGTACAGCTCCCATATACTTTGACACTCTGGGGTGTGCCTGGTATCATTGGAAAGGTTGCAAGTGTCAGTGTGATTCTAGGCCTTACTGACACAGAGTTACAGAGGCTAGAAAGGAGGTGTACCACTTTTAATTTGGGTATGACGTTTAGACCAAAAAGCATGGATTTCAAGCGTTTAAAAAAAAATGTAGCCTGTGCGCATGCTGATATATCACACTCAAAAAACTCATTTCAAGAAAAGCTACAATTGCTTTCTTCGCAGCACATGTCAACATTGTTTTGTTGTTTGACGTTAGATCCTTATTTGTAATGTTTGCTTTTCTTGTTCATTACTGGGTAGGTTGACTTTTTCAGTCCTCTACGAGGTATTGTAATGAAACAATCACTCTTTGGTACAGGTCATAGAGAGTCACAAGCAGATCACCAGCCAAAATATAGACTATAATATGCCTTAAAATGTATTTTAAAAAATCCAAGAACCCAAGGTGAAGTCTTTAAATTGCTTGTTTTCCCTTGACCAACAATCCAAAAAACTAAACTCAACATATCTAAACTAGAATAAAATGGAAATATTCTTTATCTAGATGCTTATTTTCTCAGTTGTCTCAAACCTTTGCTTTTATTCTTGTGAAATATTGGAAAGGTTTTACCTCTTTAGGCTGTTAACAGCTATTCAAATGAAACAATCTGAGAGCTTTAGAGGAGAAAATCTTTTTTTAGTTGAACTGCTAGACATATTTAACCTGTAAAGAGTGGTTACAGCCACTAGTTTAGTCAGAAAATAGTGAAGAATGCCCGTCATAGCTTCCCAGGGTGATGTTTTGAAATTGCTTGTTTTCTCCTATCAACAGCCCATAAACCGAAAGTGGTATTTAAAATGATATAAAAACAGAGGAAAGCAGCAACTTCTCACATTTGAGATGCTGGAACACTTAAATGTAGCAGTTTTTCTTTAAAAAAAAATTACTTTAAAACCAGAAGATGCTATTGCAATGACCAAATTGTTCAGTGAACATACTTTTAGGCTCCAAAGATTACTTAAAATTTAACTGTGACAGAGAGCTCACTGTGTTGTCTTGTAGCAGTTTGGTGCGAGCCAGACAGTGCCTAATTAGTGGCTAATTATTACTAGTAGTTAATTATCGCAGATGCCAGGAAGCCAAAAACAGAGGAAGAAAAAGATAGCTGGCAAACTGACTAAGATAGATACACAGTGAGAGCAAAGAGGGAGAGAAAAGGATCCCCATAATACAGACGAGATGAGAGCCCCACAAGGTCACTGCCCCTTTTTGGAAAACAAGTGAAACATGATTAGGGATTAGGGGATGTTTTTGGAGCTCTGTTGTCAAAGCTGCCTCCCTGTTGCCCTGTCTGACCATCTGATCCTCTCCGCTGTTTTCTCTCCCCTCTCCCTTTTCTCCTTCCCTCTGATTTTTGTCTTTCACGGCTCTTTACCCGTTTCTTTTGCATCCTGCCCCCGAAACATTTGTCGTTTTTACTTGCCAAATTTCCTTCCTTCTCTCTCTCTCTCTCTCTCTCTCTCTCTCTCTCTCTCTCTCTCTCTCTCTCTCACCTCGTTTTGTTTTTCTGTGCGTCAGGATAAACTCTCCGAGGAAGTGCGGAAACAGTACGATGGCCTCGAAGGGAATGGCTCAGCACCGTCGACTCAAACGGAGCCAGACCCGGGGCTTCCGCCAAACGCCGATCCCGATGTTAGCCAAGCAGAAGATGACACAGACAAATCCAGACCTCTTCTGGATCGCCTCAAAGCCCTGGAGGTAACTACTTTGCTACCCTTTTCATTTTTCTTTTTTTCTTTCCACCTTTACGGCTTTCCCTTTGTTTCCTTTCTCTCCACCTACCTTCTTTCGGCTTTGTTCTTTTTCATTCCTGCCTCTTCAATCCTGGCTATCCTTTGTGGCCAGCCTGTCTGCCAGTTGTCAGAGTCCTTTGCTCAGTTGCGTCTGAAAGCATGACAGCTCATCAAATTCTCCAGTCGTCTTCATTTGGAGAGCAAAGTCATCCTATGAGAGTCGCTGCCGCAGGGCCTCAGGCTGTACTCCAGCTTTGGATTGTTTTCCCCTGCGCTCGGGGATTTGAGCTGCACTCCGCCATGAGCCTCAAGCAACAGCTAAGGCGGGGTAGGGTTAGCGCTGCCATTGTGATCCACGCTGACGTGTTTTGTTTTACAGTAGCCACTGGACACATCCTCTCAGATCTCTTCAGCAATTAGAGGACTCAGACTTAATTAAATTTAGGCTACCAGTCATACCTTCTCATTCCTAAGTGGCACCATGTGGCATCTTGATGTTGTTTAGTCTTTACCTCATCTCAAATCGGGTACAATTTTTGGAAGACAATAAAGCAAATGATGCCAGTATTCAACAAGTTGACTGACACCCGTATCTAAGGAACTAAAGTACCTGAAACAAGAAAGTGTATTCTTTCAGTCTACACACATTAAAAAAAAAAGAAAAAAATGTCTTTTTTTTCCCCCTCCAACATTACACTAAAGCATCCATGATAAAAAATAGGCCCTAATTACAACAAAGTGGCAGGTAATTGCGTGTTGCTCCTCAGCAGTACGCTATCTTCCGAGACTGGCAGGAAGTATGGTCAGCCTGTCCTGGCAATCCACCTGATGAAGCACATCACCTGAACATTACATTTTAAATGACTTTATCAAAAGTTATCTGCCATTTCATTCCACTCTGCCGGCGCGGGTGATGAATGCACCGCCAGGCGAAAGCAGCAAAAACAAAGCACAGGCAATACATCACTGCCCAGCATTGTGCATAAACTCCACTGACACTAAGTAAGCACTGCCCGGCTCTTATTTCTCCAGCTCAACTGATAGTGTTCATTAACTTGGCAGGCACGCACTGTGGTCTATAAAGGAAAACACCCAGACTTTTGGAGAAATGCCTGTTGGTCATTTTACTTAAGTGATGAGAACATAAGAGCTAAAATTATTATTATTATTATTAACGTGCTTTATACACAAATCTCTAGGTTTGGATTCCTTTCTTTAACTATTTTACCTGATGCTGGAGACATCAGGGCTATCCTCCCTTTCCCTTCAATTCGCTGCCATTCATTCGTTCACTGTATACTAACAAGTTCCACAGGCTTAATAACTGCTGCAGCAGCATCCATCACAGTAAACATGGTTACTTCTTTGCATTCATCTTTTTCTTTGTCCTGAACTGGCTCTTCAAATATCAGTGAGCATTGCATTGTGCCATGCTTGTGGCCAAATATTCTGACAGCAGCAGAAAGCAATGGAAAATGAATCCTTAAAAACCATGCTTTTCAATAAACGACTACAAGGGCACGCGGAGAGCGCAGACCTCTGTGAAGGCCATGCCCTGTCTCGCAATGTTGCAAAAGTCAATCATATTTTGTATATCCGCTTTGTGATTCGTTCTGAAATTGAATGGTTCTTCCTTGGCCCATGCTACACTCTTCTACCAAGTTTCATGGAAGTTCAGCCGGTAGTTTTTCCATAATCCTGCTGACAAAACGAAAACATAACCTCCTTGGCAAAGGTAATAATAAATCCATTAATAAGTCAAAATGACATTGGGTTTCTTATTTCAATCTTTTAAAGTCTTTTCTGTCATTGAACATTAAAGCAGCAATAACTTACAGCAAAACACCACTTAAGTTGCATTCTGTAACTACAGCCTGGAGAGTCGGATAACAAACTACTTCAGTTTGAAAAAAGAGCTCATGAGCAAGTGTTATATTTTAAATGAATTAATAAACCATGATAAATAACATGTCAAGGGATTTCTCTAGTGAAAGATATCTCCTAAAAAAATTAATTTTATTCCGAAACACATAAGACACACAAGATTTATTTAGTCACGAAGGTCATTCATTACATTTGCACCCATAAGCAGGCTTTGAGGCTTTAATTAATCAGTGTTTCTTCCTAGATGGCATCATTAGAATGTTTTTGGGTTGCAATTATGTTTCCCATGTTTTCATCAAGGGATTGGTAGTTTCTACTAAAGGGCAGAGGGTGAGAGAAGCAAAAGCCGGCTGACAGCTCCTAATATGCTGCCTGCCACTGACAAATTGGAAACTCCCAGAGATCAATAGGGAGCCGCCTCATTGCTTGGCAAGTGGAGGAGATATTCTTATTAGGTCCAAACTCCAAATGGCTAGCTGCCGCCCCAAAGTTCAGCAGCATGTCTTCCATTCCCTTGACCTTTTTTTCTCTGGTACTTTGTACATTTTGTATTGGCTGTCCTGGTTCATCGTTGACATATGACCTTTGTGAAGCAACTTCTCCTGTTAGCTGCGGCTCTGCTTGATTGCTGCCTTCTGTCTCCATCGCTGTTGTTTTTGTTGCATCACATGTAACCAAAGTCACTGTGAGGTTTGTGCTGTGCTGCGTTGACCCTGAATGTGTGTTTGTGTGTTCTTTGCAGGAGAAGAATTCCGCCTTGGCCTCGGAGAACAAGAGCCAGAGGGAACAGTATGAACGTTGTCTGGATGAGGTGAGTGTGAGCCCTTGTTTATCTTGTTTCACTCCAAGACACATTCAAGGGCGCCATATGACTCGCCAGATGTTTAACTTACCTTGGAAAAGTTCAGTGTTTGTTGAATTAGCTTTGCCTTTGTGTGAACAGAGTGAGCGGTATTGTCGAGCTGAAGATTAAGGTTTTAATGAGGTCCTGCAAAGCACACTGTGTTTCCCACAGGTTGGAACCTTACTTGAACTGCAGCTTGAGGGAGGCAGAGGTGAATTGCTGATATTAGCATTTCATTTAGAAAAGTGTCTCATTTTTAAGGCACTAAAATCTCTCATCTCTCACTTTAATAAAGAGGCAAGCATGTTTCCGCTTTAAGCTGCAAGCCCCAAGCTTCAACATTAGCTGAAAGTAAAAAAAACATTTATGGCAACCGGGATGCTATTTTTCATGCTTTTTAATGCACAATTAAAGAGTCTTTAATTCCAGAGGGCTTTTGTTGATGCTCAATAATAGCAGAAATGCCAGAGGATGTTTTTGCAGGTAGACTCCTCTGCACATTGCTAACAGTACTTAGCTGTAAACAAGGGCGTAGGTTTGTTTCAACATTGGAAGGGACACATTATAACCGTGGAGTCATCGTGGGGGTCATCCCCAATACTGTTTTGACTAACACTTAATTTCCTGCATTCTGGTGAATTTTTATGCAACAATTTATGGTGCAAATGTCTTTATTTATGTAAAGGAAATTATTATTCTCCTTTATTGTTCAAAACTTTCTTCATATTCAAAACATCATATGTGTTTTGGGATGGATGCTTTTTTTTGGGAATCATGCACATCTCAACAACAAATCTGTTAGAGAATGATACCTTGTTAAAGCCAGAAGCTCCAAAGTTTAAATCGACCTAAAAGACATGAAATCACAAGAAATCACAAATGTATTTTTCACGCTCCTTTTCTTTAACCACCCAATGTAGCACAAGGTAGACACAGTTCTTGTTTTCTGTACATGTTTTGAACCTCCTGAACTGTTATTTTGACCTCTTTTGGGGAGTGGGTTGTCTTTCATATTTTTTGAGGTAGGACAAATCTACCTTTTCTAAATATTGGGGGGACAAATCCCCTGCATGCCCCCTTAAATCTGTTTATGGCTGTGAAGTATACAAACCGCCATTACACCTATATTTAATGGTCAAAACCATTATTTGTGGTCAGCATCAAAGTCTAAAATGCGAGCTGCTAAACAACCTTAACCTGATGTAAACTGGTGTAGCTGAAGCAAAGGTTTACATAACAATGGCACTTCTGTGCCCTCTGGTAATTTGTGAGAGCGTGATAAGTGCTGTTTAGGGAGCCACATGAGGGGACTAAAGCAACCCGAGTCTTGGCTGTGCCTGCTTACTGAATCACTCCAGGAAAGGGAGAGAGGGGAGCTCTTCTTCAGGGAAGTATGGTCAGCAGGGACAAGTTGCCCAATCTGTCCTGAAACCAACAGGCTCAGCAGACTGAGCCAATCTGCCGGAGGGTGGGAATAACTTGTGAGAGGAGATGGGGGAATGAAAAAGGAACGGATGGAGAGATTTGAGGAGGAAAGTGTGAGAAAAAAGATAAAAAATGAATAAAAATGAAAGGAAGGGGAGGAATATAGTGATACAGCCGTGTTAGAGTTTGTGTCCTACATGGATTGTATCTGGGGTAAATTCAGTCCTCGTCTCTTTTCTGCTTCCCTGCCCTCATTAAGATGGCTCAACTCGGCTCTGTTGTGTTTACTTGTCAACTATTTTTCCTATGTGGTTGACTTTTGTGGAAGGAGGGCTTCGTAATGATCCTGTTTTGATGGTGGAGGCTGTGTGTGCCTCTTTTAACGACTGCTCAGAACAACAGTGGAAAGCCTAACATTTGCTTTGTAACAGAAGGGATGATTATTTTTGTTATGTTAGACCAGCTGCTTGTCTACATTTTTAGTGTGTTTGCAAAGCTCATTTATAGTGTCATTACTTCTTTCAAAGTCATACAATGTCTGCAATAGTTCAAATCCTCTGTCCAAAACCATTAAGTCGGGTTTTGTTTGAGCACTTAGGCTATTTTTTTTTAACACAAAGTCGATCTGTAACTTGCGGTTCCAGGAGCAGGGCTCATTTCACCATATTTACTCCCATCTCTCCTCATTCAATAAACGAGAGCGAGTGCACTCAAAACAGCCGATGTGGCTTCACACGGTAATAATGAGCAATCAATGGGCAGTAATCGGAGCCGCTTCTCCATCGGCGCTGTGGTCTGAAAGGTGCGGGCGGGGGGGTGTTAGCCGCTGTAGAGCAAAGCCCAGACGCCTCTGCTTCTACATCTACTGGCGCGGACAAACCAGCATTAGGAAGTGACTGTTGAATAGTGATAGTGAAGACGTGTGTAAAAGATACTTATATGCACACACACCAGATACTAGGTCTGTTGTGCCATTGTGTTCCCTTAAGCTCACAATAATTGTTGTGTGTGTTAATTGGCTGAGGAAGTCTTGAGGAAGTGCAGTGTTAGCAGTGCAAAGTCGGTCTACAGAGGCCTGTAAGGGTCATAGGAAGTCAAGAAGACCTTGTATTACATTCAATACCAACTTGTTTTTCTTTCTCTCTCTGTCTGTTTAAGGTTGCCAATCAAGTTGTGCAGGCGCTTCTCACTCAGAAGGTTTGTTTCTTATTTCCATGGAAACCATTTTGCTCCTCAGCTCAGATAACTTTTAACAGCATTACCTTTATAACATAACCCGTCAACATCTTGCATTATTAGATTAACGATACATTTGATCATTTAATCTTCAGAAACATAACCACAATACTTTTACCTTTTATAGAAATGGAAAACAGTGAACATTACATACACAAGGCAAGCATTTTATCTGACACTCCCTGTGTGGCTATTCACTCAGGATCTGAGAGAGGAATGTCTGAAGCTGCGAACGCGAGTTTTTGACCTCGAGCAGCAGAATCGGGCGCTGGGTGTTCTGTTCCAGCAGCGGATCAAGCCTGCCTCGGACCTGCTTCTCCAGGTATGCTGCCCACTCAGAACCCAACATACAGCATGACATGCAACTGAGCCTTTGGTTTGAATATGCACATAGCACATAGCCATGCTTCTCACAGCCGTAAACCTGCTTGCTCACTCTCTGCCTCCCCTGCAATCAGTTTAAAGTTTAAAGCCAGTTTACGAAGGAAGCAGCAGCTCCTCCAGTAAACAAGACCGAACATTTGAAGTTGTTTTTCATTTGGGTTGGTATTAAACTGCCCTGGGGTCTCAGATTGAGACGGAATACAAAAAAAACTTCCTTTCATTACATCAATCTTTATCAATCTTATCAGATGCAGTTTTTTGGTCTGTTTTTCTGTTTTGAAGCAAAGATAAAGGAAACACAAGCCTTAAAGCACAGATCCCTTGTTTTGGTTTGTTTATCATGCATAAGAGTTCAAGCTGAGGTTGCATACTGTATGTGCCGTTTTAATGCTCTTATTTTTATGGTTTCACTAAGGACTCTCTGGTGTGCTTCAGAGAGCTTCTACAAAGGCAAACATAAACTTTAAAGTTAAAAAAAAGTCTGCGTCCTCCCTGGTGTACCCAAAATAGAATACTATCCTTCATATCGGAATACAATATGAAGTTGTATTCCTCTAATGCAGTTCTGACTCTGATAAATGTTTGCAGCGCTCGAAATAAAATCTGCTACAAAACCACAAAGAGTTGAACTATCAAGTATCTCTTCTGTAAGCATTACACAACAACCACCACTGTATTTATATTCTCCACAGACGCCACATTCTCTTTTTTGGAGTGGCTGAAAATTGCCTCAGTTCATCTTTTTGGTCCTTTGGAAAACACCAATTTAGTGAGAGGAGTCTGTGTGTGCATTCCAGCTAGATTTTCAAGGTGTAATTATGAGACAGGCGGACCTGCCACTCATCTATTGTCAACACTGATATAGCATCGCAGGTCAATAAGAACAGTTTGGAAAGGTGGGTTTCACAGAGTTATGTAAATTGTGTCTTTGTGCTCCTCGCTGTGAATATGAAAATAACAAGCTTCCAAAAGAAAGGAGAGGGGGAAAGAGCTGTCAGTCGGTCCAGACGGGAGAAAGAGAGGGCGAAAGGAGAGGAGGCAAGCAAGGGTAGATAAGTAGGAAAGGACAGGACAGTGAAAATGGAGAGATGAGAGATAGCAGGGAGCCGAGACAACAAGGAGGTAGGAGTGAAAAACTAAGGGCAAAATCAGAAGGGGCAGAAATGGTAGATCAATTGAGTTTTACAAAAAAAAAGAGGAAAGAGAAATAATATGGCTCTGTGTGTTGTAAAGCTCTCCATCAGTTCCAGCTTCTTCCAGCGCCATTATTGGACAGGCAGGAACATTGTCAAGTGAAACTGCAATATAAAAGGCTAGAGGAGGGGTATTGATGATATCACTGTAGGGACCAAGAGGTGCAATCTAGCTGGAGACGAGAATTAAGGCCGGGACTCTGTGTAATGTGTTTCCCCCCCCCCTTTTTTTTTTTTTTCTTCCATATGATCCAGCTGGAAAAAAACACGCATCTAAGATGATAAATCCGTTGATTAGGTTTGTGCATCCACATTTTCTGACACACCAAAACAGTGACCTGTAGGTTTTCCCACTGGAAAATGAGTTGCCTCTCTGCTCATTACCTTATAATGATATTTCCGCCACCGACTGGTGATTCAGTGTAAGGATTAATCACAATGTGGTCATGCTGCTCCGGATGTGCGTCCATTATGAGCTCTGTGCTCGTGTGGGAGAGCTGTTAAAAACATTTATATTTATCACAGGGGGCTGAAACTTTTGGCAGTATGTAATTCAGAAATAGTCCTTGTAAACATAAACATCAGGCCACTTAAGTAGGCTATGGCGAACGCTCTGCGTGGAGCCTGCGCGGAACCATAAAACAAGCTTTAGCTTAGCACAAAGACTGGAAACAGAAGCTTGGCTTTGTCCAAAATACTCTCCTATATTAGCATTATTATTGTACCTCTGAAACTAAACCTACACCCTAGTGTAATTACAAACAGTTTCACTTCCCACTTACTAAACCATCCTCGCAAAAATTCTAATAAAATATGAAAATAAGAAGGGTGAGTTTTCATTTCTTCTCTCTGCTGGAGCCTCAGGCAGAGGGTGATCACCCACATGAGTATACTGTTTCCCATCTAGCTCTGGACCTTTTGCTTATCAGTAATTAAACGTTCTCTAGTTCCCTGAGGGCATCTTGAGTTTCTCTGATAAAGAACCATAATGCTTTTAATGGGAGCTGCACCAGTTGTGCACCTTCACCGCCTTCAGCTGAATTGGTTTGATTCCAAAAAAATGCCACGTATTCATTTCAGAAAAATCCGACATTTGCGACGTTTCAAAAGTACAATGATGGTTGTTATCTCAAACCATGCATGCAAAGCATGCAACCAAGGGAAAATAACTAGTGTGCAGTCCATCCACTTATGCTGCTTATCAAATGTGACAGGCAAGTGGCAACTGAGTCGCCCATTACTGAGACAAATACTCTGTGTCCCTAACTAAGCTACCTCAGGGCCCCAAGGACACAGCATGAGCGCCAGTGACCTCATTACTGCTCATGCATTTTTGCAGTTTAGACGATCAATCGTGGTGCTTGCTGTTCAAAAAAGTTTTAAATCACAAATTTAAACAAATGATGCCACTTTTTAGTGGTGAATGAAATTCTATAATAACATTTGCATGGAGCTTTTAAGATATTTTTCCATATATCTCACTTTAGTCTTGTGATATTACTTGTCATATTACAACCGAGCCTTTGTCTCATATCCTAGTGTAGTTTACCGGGCTGTGTGTAGCTGGAGCTTTAGGATGAGTCAGACATATAGATTGGGTCATACAGGTGAGCGTTGTATGTGTGTATGAATTAATGTGTGTGTGTGTGTGAGTGTCTGTCTTTTCTCTCTGACTGCTTGTCGACCCGCTGTTGTGTGTACTGTACGTGTGTTGCAGTACCGTTCAACCGATGGGTTTTTGACAGCGAGTGCCAATACTGATGTATTTGTTTGGAAGCTGCTATTCTGGGCTGATATTCATTATCTTGAAATATGACCAATGTCAAGCCAAAGAAACGACAAAGTGCAAAAGCAGGAAGCCTGAAACTTTTTCTTCAGTATGACACATGGAACTTCTCCGTCGGTGTCCAGACTAATGGATGTCCACGAATAGTTAATAAAAGGCCACATTTGCATGATATATTACAGTCTTGCATGCATTAATTTGTGACTTTGATCTTGGCCTTGAACCTTGAAAAGTTCAAGATGTGTGCACACGGCCTTGTCGTCTACCGTTTCCTTCGCCTACACCCCCCCCCTTTCCCCGCGACCCTGCGACACTATTGACTGAATCCTTGATGGGGATGCTGAGGAGGTGAAATCCAGCACCCTACGATAAGATCAGAGCCTCCCATGACAACTCAGCCACTCCATCCCCGTGTGGACAGCAGGAAGGCCCGGCCGATGCAGCATCAGAGCTGCACACAATTTCAATTTCATGAGTTTTAAAACTGGGATGAGAAGCCATCTGGAACCTTACATACATCTTAAAGCAATGTTTAATTTTGAAAGAGCAATGCCCATGAAGCTTTACAGTTTAACGGCACAATTTGGACCTTGACTGAGGAATCCTTTTACACTTTAAATGCCTTTGAACTGAATCAAACCAGCTTTTAAAGAGCATGCAGAGCTTGATGTTTTATGAATCTTAAAAATAGTAAGGAATACTTATCTTTGTGGTGAAAAATCAGTATATTTCCATGGCACCATTACCACCTAGTCACTGAAGGTAATTAGTCTAATTCACATGCGCGCACTAATACAAAAAAGATTTTTTTTTTTCTTTGAATGTTTGTATAAAAATTGAAGAGAAAAACGTAGGATGGTTGTGTTTTGGCCACAGGCGAAGTGATGTAGGTTGTTTGTTCTCAAGAGACACAAAAAACAGTTTTGGTATCATTATGAGCTGTTTTCTTTTTTCTTCGTTTTTTCCCGCACCACAATATTCAGAGGACATTTTTCACAACACAGAAAAAGGTCCATACAAACTGAGAGTTATATGGACTGCAATAAAAATTGAAGATCTACCAGTTTTTTATTTTAAAATGTTATGGCATTGATAGAACATTTGAGCAGTTGTTTTTTAAAGCTCAGTCTCCATTTGCTGAAGGTGACTTCATTCAGGCATTTCATTTTAATGGTAGGAACTAAGGCTGGGAAATTCAGTATAAGATCAAATGTTTAGTTCCGGCATATTTCCAGTCTAAGTTAATTTGAGCGCAGAGAACCCAGTGTAATTAAGTTCTGAGATTAATATGTGGAAATGTATTTGGTTTTGTATCCCTCCCTCTTAAGCACAAGAGTTAAATAACAAAAGAGACTGCAGACTAGCATATGAATAAAAAAAAATCAAAGGAATCCCTTACTCCCTGATGCAATTATTTCCTATTCACATTAGTTTTTTTCCCGGCTGATGACATTAATGACTTTGAGCGAGGAGTATGAATCAGGGCTCTGCGTGGCGCCAGTGGAGGGAATCTGATGGGCCGGCAAAATGTTGCTCAGCCTCGACATACTGTATGGCTTTTAGAGGTGTTGGAAAACAAATTCAAATTTTTATTTTATTTCATTTTTATTGATATGTATAACTTCAGATATTTGCTGTGAAGGATCACTAAGTGTTAAAATGTTTCAGGTATTACATTTGATCAAATTTTGAATGAACAGTATATTGATGAGGTGCTAAAAGAAGACTTTTAGATTGTGCTATGTGCTGTAAAAAGTATTGATGATTGAAAAATACCCCTACCATTCTGCTGTTGTGTGTTTTAATTTCCTGCAGTCAAAATTCACTCTGGTGTGTCCTTCCTTTTGCCTTTCAGAAACTCCACTCTCGGATCTTGGATCTATCTGCGGCCGATTTGCTTCTGGAGACAGAGAGAAGCAAAGCCTTCTTGCTTTCCAGAAATACAGACTCTCCCTCCAGTGTAAGCTTAATGGGAAACACGCAGAAGACAATGCTTTTTTTTTTGTCCAGCCATAAAAATCATCCAGGTAGCATAACCGCAACCCCCTCAAGAAATCATTACAAGATATTAAAATACAGACCTAACTATCTGAAGCCGTGACCCCTCCTCTGCTCTCAGCAGGAAGAGCTGGTAGTATCACTTTGCACAAAGAGGAATAAATCCTTGTCATATTACCAGAAAACCATCGATTGAGACTCGTCAGTAAAAATGACTCCATAGGACACTGTGGTACATTAGTCATCTTATGTATTATGCATTAAGGGCTGAACATGAGTTTGAGCCCTTCTTTTACCCTTTTACCCCTCTGAGAATGCCACCTGATAAACTCTAACGTGTGCTTTGAGAGAAGAGGGAGAAATGAAATAATAAAGGCCGAGATATGAATTATAAATCGTCTCGTTATCTAAACGTGCAAAAGTACCACATCTCCTTAAAAAGGTTGTGTTAGGCGATACACATAAGTGAATCTTAATATGAGATTAGTGGAATATCTTGTTTCATATCTAGCACACAAGAATAAAATAATTTATTTGCATAGTCAAATTATTGGCAGTGAGATACTAATTGAAGAAACATATGCTGTGTTGTGATGACTGCACATGGAAATTTGATTGATATTTTCAAATTAAATTTGAAAAAGGAAACTTTGCCAGAGTATTTGATTGGTCTGTCAAGTCGTTAAATATCTTTCATCACAAAATTAACAGCAAGAGAGCAATTACATTCGCAACTCTACCCGGTGACTTATCAGGTACATTTAGAGTTCTAAAGTATGTTCCTATACATGTTACTCACACGATGACTCTTTTCTCTATCTCATAGGAGGTTCAGTTGAATGGAAAGACAGGTCTCCCTGTGACCAAGTGTCTGAGCCAGCTGAGTCTGACAGCGCCAGCGCCTGTTTACCCACGCAGCAGCTGTAGTAGTAGTGAGTTGTCCCTGTCAAGTGCGTGCAGCGAATTTTCCAGCGGCTCCTACACCTGGAATGATGGACGCTCCTGTGGGAAAATGGTAAACCCTCTCCCTCTATAATAGACTGAGTAGCTATAGAAGTACAGTAGCTCATCAAGATCCATCAAGATGTTTTTGCGGTCTTTCTTTTCAAAACCCCTAATTAATTCCCCATCTTGCTGTCGGAGTGTGCTGATTATGACTTCAAATGGATACAAAATATGTATTCTTACATGTTGACCCACTCTTTCTTTTTGCCCTGTAGTCATCTCTGACCTGGGAAAAGAGGCTGAGTTTGGGTTCGTCAGCCCCGAGTAATATCTGCGCCACCCTGGAGGAGCAGCTGCCCACAAGGCGCAAAGAGAGCAACATACTCGAGGGACTGAGAAAGCTCCAGAGGAGGAAACACAGGAGCTCCTCTGCTTCATCCAAGGTCTCCAAGTCAGGCGACAAAGACTGCATGAACTCCAACGAGGGCATCTACTCGCTGGGTGTCAAGAGTGGCAGTAAAGTGGTTTTCAAGCCTACCCATGTGGGTAGAACTGCAGCTGTTGGGGGCAAGAAGTTCTCTTATGATTCCGATGATGCAGATGATGAATTGGCACATTCAAGTCGAGGAGATAACATTCCCACCAAAGACGGCTGGCTTTACTGTAGGAGGCTCTCCCGCAGCATTTCAGACAGTTTGTGTAGCTGGGAGGGGATACAGGACAGTGGAGGTGACTGTAGCTCAGGTCCCGGGGCTACAAAACAACCTTCTGGTTGTGACTCAAAAGAGCGTCCTGAGAAACTCATGAGTTTCATAAACAGTTTTCTCCCTGAGGTAGGGCGGACATCAGCTTTTCGTAAACCATCCTTGCTGCACTTCAACCCCTCTTACCCAGCGGGTCCTAATCACCTCTCTGACGTCGATGATCCAGAGGAACTCAACTCTGAGTCTAGTGAAATCGGAATGTCCTTTAGCCAGCCACCGGAGCTAGCAGAGAGGGACTCCAAGAGGGTGTCAAGAGATGCTGCCAAGCTGCTCTCACAACAGTGCTTGCGTAGAGAGCAGGTACGCACCCAGTCTGCAGATGGGAGGCCCAGACCTTTCAGCTTAATTAAGGAGCCCAAAGGGGCCAAGTGTACTCAGTCTGAGGAGAGCATTTTGGCAATATTTGATGCAGAAGGAGAGCCTATTGAACTTTGTGCTCAGAAGCTCACAGTAGGTGCTGGGCCTCTAAATGACATTCAAAGTAGCAAGGTAGTTGCCGATTACACAGAACTAGTGTCCCGAGAGAGGCCAACAAGGCAAAAAGCAGAAAATGCAAGAAACTACAGCATTCTTGAATCTCCAGAAAAGCCATCTGAATATCAAATTAGGTCTAGCAAAACAAGCAATAGCAGGGAAGGCAGTGCAGAGAGGCTGTCAATGCAGCTGACTCCACAAAGGAAACTAATCAAACCACCAAGCAGCCGACCCAATAAAGGCCATTCCATCCCACCAATGAATGATTCAGCTGGTTCCAAGTCCAGTGGTTCAAAGATACCTGGCCGTAACAAACCTTCAGGATCCCCACTGAGATTGTCTAAGGGCTCTTCCACTGACCCAAGTAACAGTGGAAACTCAGGACCCTCTGGTCAGGAGAAATCCTCCTCCTCTCCTGCAGTTAAACTGTCCAGGTTCATAAAGACACCAGGACTCTGCATACAGAGCCCAAAGGCAGTAAACTCCAAGCTCCCCAGCAGGGCCGAATGGAGTAAAGGCTCCTCCTCTGGTTCCCCGCACCTCTCAAGGAGGCACCTGGAGTATGCGGACAATGGTGAACAGCCAACCAGGGACAAACACTGTGAAACCACCAAAAACAAACTCAGGTCCCCTTCTCCTCCCCCTCCCCCGGGCCGCACCACCTCCTTACTGATCAGACCAAATTACGAAGGGTCGCCTCAAGCACATAAAACATGGGTGGCTCAAACATCCACACCAACCACTGTGAGGGGCCCTCCCCCAAGTTACCACACCTCTATTTTACCAAATATGCAAACTACGCTACCCATCAAGGATAAAGACTGTTTAGACTTGGATGCAGGCTACGGGACTGCACTTGCACCTCAGAAACTGGTTGAGAAAACCAGTCAGCACCTTCAAAAGTCCCCTGCCATGACACCTACTAAAGGCACTCCCAAGAGGATGACCTCGAAAGACTACCTCCCTTCTGCAAACTCAGGGTGTGCTCCAGAAACTGAAAAATCACCTAGAAGCTCAAAGAATGTTCCTCCTCCCTACAGTGCCCTCAGAGGGTCCTCACTTCAGAACTCATTTTCAAATAAAAGAGGAGCAACCCATGAAAATGTCCATCAGACAGTGCAGAAGACCTCTGTTAGTTTACCTATATCGCTTCAGGACAACCCTCAAGGTAAAACCGAACCACAAAATGGTGAAGCTGTCATGCTTTCCCCCAACACAGCAGAAAAAGCCTCAAAGACTCGCATCCCAATGGGGTTTAAACCTTTTTTTAAATCTCCACCCAGTCATAAAAATAGTCCCTCTATACCAGGCAAGCAAGAGAAAGATCATATCAACTCAGTCTCCAAGGAGACTGTGACTTCAAATGCTTCTACCCAGTGTGACAGCTTGAAGCCAGTGTACAGTATTGATTCCCCTCCCAAGATGTCCATTACAGAGGGGAAAGGTGAGGTCCAGTTTAGGTTAAAGGAAGAAGACGTGCATGCTGCTGTGTTACCAGAGGAGGGGGACGTTTGCGATAAAGGGAAAAGGAGTAGTGAACTTTTCTCTAGATCCATATCTGTTACTACCAAATCTCATCTAAAGCCAGCCTTGGGGATGAATGGGGCCAAAGCCCGTAGCCAGAGTTTCAGCACCAACTACATTGAGAAACCCAACATCAATGTTCTCGATGGACCTGGTAAAATCCGAACTCAGATCATCACCAACTCTGGTGAAAGGGGGAACTCTTTGTCAAGGCAGAGTTCTTTGGAGGTACCAAGTGTTGGGTTAGTGGAGAGCCCTGTCCATTCCCCCAGGACTAGGCTTAGCCACTACGGAGGCATGACAGGGTCAAATAGTCACAACGTCCTCCCTGAGAGAACTATTAAATCGGGTTCCAAAGCTGAGGGGTCACACGGTAAAGAGGCACGTAGCTTACCCATCAGTGATAGGATTGGTTTGAACAACATTCGTAAGCCAGCAAAAGTTGCCTCTCATCCACAGTTTCAGCCTCCTTCCTCTTGTGTCTATAGCTCAGAAAAGCCAGTGCAAGAGACAGGAGGCGTAGCATCCACCCCGAATGAGCCAGACTTTAGCAGGGAAGTCAAAATCCAGACAGACTCTCCAGATACAGAGGAGAAAATCAACATCAGCCCAAATGTGTGCACTATTGAAGAGAAAGTCATGATGGGAATTGAAGAGAATTTGCAGAAATGTCAAGAACAGGAGAAGGTCGCTGCCAGCGAGACCAAACAGAAAACGGGCCCCTCTCTGGCAAACTGGTTCGGCCTCCGTAAGAGCAAACTTCCAGCTCTGGGCGGTAAGAAAGCAGACTCCCCCAAGGGAAAAGAGGAGAAGAAAGACTCAAAGATCGGATCAGTGCTTGGAGGCAAACCGATTAAGTCTGACAAGAAGAAGGATAAGAAGAAGAATGATAGCCAGCAGAGAGACAGTCAGGAGGTGCAGAATCTGTCTGAGATGAACAACAAGCTGAGCTCCATCATGGACCACTGCAACAATCAGATGGGTCAGATTGCCAGTCAGATCCAGTGTACGACAGTCTTTATCGGCAAAGACCAGTTTGTTAAAGAGATTCTTGGCAGGTGGGTGAAACAACATCTTTGTCATCAAGAAAATCACGACTGAATTACCCTTAATTGATTGGATGCTATGCTGATTACTTCCGGTCTCTGAGCCTTCTCAGAGTTTTCAAGTGAATCGACACTAAAACAAATCAGTTGTTCTGTTAAATTAAACATGAGCCATCGCTGCATTAAACCTGTGTGTTTAGAGAAACTGATAAATAAACAACACAAACAGCAGCTGTCTGTTTAAGTTATGACTCCACTCCAGTGAGCATAAACAATTCTCAGACCAGCATCCAGGCACGTAGTCAGCACACTTAAGGAAAAGCATCTCTCAGCCAATATATTCATACTCCTCACTTCATTGATTTGCCACTTCAAATCACAGCTGACATATATTTATCCAGAGTAACTGCAATCACTTGAAAGGGAGTACTTAATAGAGGTTGTTAAACATTTGATGACATTGCTGTGTGCACATATGTTTGCCCGCATATCCCCGAAGCGAAAGAGCAGGTCAATTCAATTTATCAGCAGGCTCACTTTCTACCTGGCGAGTTGATAAAGGAGGAGCTCGGCATCCAGACATAAAAACAGATCAAATCTTATTTCCTCGCAGGACTGCTGTGAAGGGCAACTGTGTGGCTGCATCGCCACCGGGGATCTCCACACCCAAGAAACACAGCGAAATGAAGGGAGATATGGAGATCTGTCCAGATACTGCTGTAAGTGAACACATATGTATGTGTGTCTGTGTCAAGCTCTGCTTGTCTGTCTCTGACTATGTTCTGTCAGGCTGTTGGCACACGCATACATGCAAATTCCCACAGGTTTTCACACTTGTACAGTACATTTTCACAAACCCATCCACAGCAGCACCATCTCTTCAGCATTATATCCCCCAGAGGCTCACTATCGATTCACATTGTGTTTTTGACTCACAATCCATCGCCTACTTTTTCATTATCTACCCAGCCCACTGTTGTTGTTTCCACAAAGCTGAAAAGCTTTTTAAACTACATCTTGCACAGAGACAGCCAGCAGGCCATGCATGTAATACAAACTTAAATTAGGCATATCCAGTGGCAAATCATATCAACACACTGTAAGAAAAAGGCCAAAATTATGACCTTGTGGATTTATTCTTTATCTGTCAGTCAAAAAAAATGATGGAGAGGCTGAGTGCTTGAGAGCTTGAAAAAAGCAAGACGGCAATAAAAGGAGTATTAGGAGTGAGTTGAATGGAGGAATAGAATGACACAAAGAGAGTCTCACTGCATAATATAGGAAATTTAATCCAGATGATGTGGAATTTTGATAACATGGAGGAGCCCTTATCGTAGGCACTCAATTTGACAAAGGGGCCATTTAATACCATCCTCCAAGCTTTTTCTCTATCTTCTCCCCACAGAAATGCAACAAAAGAGGGACACTTTATGACCTACGAGCTCCTTCTCTTGCACCACCTCAAAACCACTTTTTTTTAAATAACACAATTAAAGTAAGGCAGGAAAGTATGACAATTGCAAACTCCCTTTTGAATAAAACTTTTAAACATACAGTATTTAACAATTCCAAAAGCGAAAAGTCATAAAATACAGGAATCTGTAGGTACTACTTTTTCACTTTTCTTCTACAAATTGCCTCAAAGGAAGCTTTCTAAATGCATATACAGACACTTACCTACACTATATATTATGTTATGTTTTAGCTGCTGAAGTTGATATCACCAACATGCACTGTGTGTTAATATTCTAGACCCTTATAATGACTCAGAAGATAAACCTGAGGGCTGAAAATGAGGAGGGACGCATCCCAGACACAGCTTGTCAAGACCACATGCTAGGTAAGCTTATGTACTGTATGACTGTTGGTCCTAATGGAACATTTCACCAAAAATAGTTAAAGTGAGTGATACCGTGCCAAGAAAAACACATGGATTGGATCACAAACTAACGTACAGGTACTGTTCAAATCTGCTGTGAAATATTCCTTTTTACCAACTTTGCTCGTTACCTTCACTATGTCAAATGTTTGTGTCATCTGTTTTAAGCCACTGAGTTTTATATTTGCAAGTGTTTACCTCAAACACTACAGTTTTTTCAAGTAGCTTACACAAGGCTGTCACTAACCATCACAAATCAAACAGTGCAACAGAGCATTAACACATTTTACAGTTGTGATTTCCTGATGTGATTGACAACTCAATTCCTTCGCCAACTAATTCCCTCTCACTGCCAGACTTGCCATTACTGTGGGGAAAAAGCAGCAGCAGCTGCAAAAAAGGAAAACATGTTGACAATCTAGTCAGGTGATTGATGTGCAACCGGGTGATATTTTACAATGCCTGAGCAGCTAAGGAACTGAAAAAATAGATGCATCAAACAATTTGTGAGACGGGATGATGATTGTTATTATTGCAATGGGACAAACTTGCATTGCGGTATGTAATTCGACGTGGAGCGAGAAGGGTGTGGAGTGCAGTTTGTCACTCAGTTGTCAGACGTTGTCTCAGTGATCCACCTCATAGGTCCTAATGATTTATATCTTGTAATATAGCGCCATAGGCAGCATGAATTGACATTTGCTGGAGTAGGGCCCTTTTTTTTAATAACAAATTCTATGAAAAAAAAGGTTGCTATTTCTTTCATAGTTTTAGTCTTAAATCGTATATTTTGAAGCAAAGCTTTCAAAATTGTACCTAAATTGTCCAAGCTTTGAAAACATGACGTTTGTTTTCAAATTGAATGAAGGTTAAAAACGATGCTTGTTCATTTAAAGCTGCTGTAATTAATTTCAATATTCTATATCACTAACTGGCTGTAAAGGTTGGCTATTGTACTGTGGGTTTGCTTCATAATTGGCACTGTTTACCTTCAGAATATACACATGGAGGTGAACATTAGATGGACTCCAACTTCACAACAGCCAGTTCTTATATATAATTAAATTATATTTTGGTAGGTGTTAGTGGAAATAATCTCTATGGAACCAGAAACTGGTTCATAGCTTCAGTTGTGTTTTTTTTTTTTTTTTTTTAGGTTTGACGAAGTAACTTATCAAACAATGTCAAGAGTGTGGAAATGAGCTCATGATGGGTCACAGCCACGGTGCCAAAAATGAAACGCTTAATTGTTTCTGTATTCTGATTAACACGCTGCCTTTTTTTTTTTTTACATTCAGCTAAGTACGTCCAGACGGTATGAAATAAATATTTCATAAAGGTTTCAGCTGTGGCTGCTCATTGCTCCTCAGCACTGCTTTAATGTCACGTATCTCCAAAGTGCAGCATTCACAGGCCTAACGCCAGACAAACACATCAATCATAGTTTACATCCAGCCATTTTATAATGCAAGCAGCTTGAGCAAAATCCAAGTTATGAATGTGGACTTTGAAGTTCACTCTACACCGGTCAGTTATGTATTAGCAGAACTTCCCTCGAGGCAGTATTGTTTTTTATAAAGGGACAATGAATAACATTTTGACTGGCCCATAGCACAGAATGACCCTAATACATCTGCAGTGGTTTGATGGCATTGTTGATCAATACCAATGATGCAGCAATTATTTCACTAGGTGCTGATGCTTCTGGCTTTCTAGCCTTTACTCTGTTTTGGAAACTCACAGGGCTACAAGCAACCCACGAGATGATACAAAGCGTCCTTCTACATTTTGCAGCAGATGTTGCTGCCTGATCTTTACTCTAATTCCCCAGGCTACTACTTTATATTGTGGAAATGTGACTTTACAATTGGTGTCAATTTTCATTGCATTTTCATCTGATTGCTGACAAAGAAATATCTCCTAGATGAGGTTATGGTCGTTGATGTGATGACTCATCCTGTTGACACCTCCTCATTGCATAAAGCCCATTTCGCACTGTGGAGGTATTAACAAACCAGCTTTTTCCCCTTAAACCCTGGAGATTGTATACAGAAGTGATAGGGAGCTCATGAAAAACTACATTATGTCCAGTTATTGTTGCCTCTGGGTAGAATTACTGCGGACCTTGTTATAGTTTGGTTACAATTATACAGTTGTGTAATCTATGGCTCTCTCTGCCTTTCTCTTTCTCTCACACACAAATACACACTTGTGTATTATTTGCTTGCATGGTAACTACATCATGAACTTAGGATCAAGAATTTTATTCTTGTTGCTGACTCACAGTAGATATGCGCACAGGCCATCTGTCCAAAGAACACGGCGTATGTGTTCATCCAAACACCGAGGACTCATTTTCACAGGCTCTCCATGCGCAATATGGTGTCGAATGTCAGAAGCAAGTCAGATCAAAACTAAATGTACACGTAAAAAAAGAACATTGAGTGCTCACATTTTTCAATTCTTCAAAAACAAAATTGATATAATTTCTTTAAATTCCCTCATCTGGGAATTTACTGACAATTCTTTGGCATTCAGGAGAACGCAGTTGTTACTTTAGAGCATTACTAATCGCACCCAGGGACATAAGAGAAAATGGATCAATAGTTTAAGCTTCAGACTCAAATGTAAATGTGATCCCTCCTTGCAAACTCTTTTGAAACTCAACTGTGATCCCCAACAGTATTCAGAGAGAACCTTTATTCAGAGAAGGAATGAGTATACTGTGTTTTTGCTCCAGCGTTCCATCGAGACAAAGCTATACAGCTTAGGACAGCCTGTCAATATCGAACCACCTCTTCTAAAGAGAAGAAAACAAAACATGCCAGTCTGCTTTAAGAGTTTTCACTCACCAATATTGTGAAAGACAAAACTGATGGCTGCAGGAGATTCATCATCTCTCAGGGCAACAGTGGGAGAACAAAAAACTTGAATGAACATTACGAGCCTTGTCACTTTACAAATTCTATCTCCGCAAAGAGTTGCGAACCACAAATCATTAGCTGATGTAACTGTTGGCCATTAGCGTTCACAGTTGCAAGGACCTGGGCTGAGCTGAATGGCCGTCCATCTGCTCCAGCCTGAGTCAAGGCTCTGCAAACTGTGGCTTCCAAACGACGTCCATCTGTTGCTACTTGCTGTCATTTCGGCTGATTACAACCCAGTGTGCACTACGATGATTTGCAGGAACGTGCCCTCGGGCATTTTCTTTAGAATTGCTGGCAGCAGGTGCTTTCTTGTGTCATCTGGTATTATAATTGTGCATCTGTTAGTGTAATAGTTACAAATGCTTCTATCAAAAGTGTCTGATAGGAACATTAAATATTACAAAATCAAATAAAAATGCTGTCTTCTCTCCTTTTTTCCTATTGGTCACGTGTTACTGAACCTGTTACAGATGCCCTCTTTACTCACAACCCTTTCCGTTGCATGTGAACCCAAGCTCTCCTTTCTTTTCCTTTGTTATTGAGCCCTGCTTCTCCCAGACATCACATTCCTCTCCCTGTCACTTTAGGCTCTGGCTGTCAGATGAGAACCCTGGACAGCGGGATCGGCACCTTCCCTCTCCCCGATTCCGTCACCCGGGCCAGCGGTCGCCACATCCCCAAATCTGAATCCAGCCCCGATGGGGTGACCGCTTGCTCCTCTGATCTCGATCGGGATCCTCCTCCTTCTTACCCAGACCCTTCACAACCTGATGTGAAAGTGCCTTCCCTCCCAAAAACCCGCCTGCATGCCCCTGCCAGCATGGGTCACTCCCTGTCAGAGTCCAGTGTGACCTGCAGCGACAACGCACAAGACCCCCAGAGCCGCCTACCCAAATTAGCAGCATCAGGTAAGTCGAGAAACTCTTTATATAAACTATTATCGTGCAAGATGGCAAAGTGCCAAAGCATGAAAACCTACCACAGTTTGTTTAACCTTTCAGAAGGTAAGTGAAACATTGAATGTCACTGTACTTTATGTTTTACATTTTCCTCCAGAGTGCTCAAGGGCGCCAGACAAGAGGAAGTTGTTCACATTATTAGACTCTGATTAAAAGAACAGCCTTGTTTGTTCAGCTAATTTTGAAGCTAATGCATCAACACTGACGTCTGATACTCAGCTGAGATGACAAAGGACTCTGTGTCCTTATAGAAGCCTATACACTTCCTGCCCCCGAGGGGAGCTGACAGATGCAATCAGATAAGCATGTCAACACAGCCATACAGTAGATCATAAGGCGCCTTCTGCTTCTGCGTTCTGTGTGATGCACAACAGAAAGGTAGCGTGTAGGATGCAATTACATGGATGATTAAAGCTACAATAACACACAGGGATGAGCGATCATGCCCAGGGTTTTATGCTTACAGGACATTAGCCTGCATCTATTTCACCTCAGTGCTGCGGTGGCACTGCAGGGACAGCAATTTGAGTCACAACTGCAGAGAGAGAGCGGCTCCTGTTGATCTTCCCCGTGGTACAAATTGATTCAAACATATTCCGTGCATCTTTATCGTATGTTTTAGGCCTCTATCCTTTTATATCGTCGTAAAGGATGGCAGAGAAGGAGCAGCGTCTGTCGCATTGTTTGCTTCCTAATAGGCGAGGGGAAGAAAGTAAAATGACCTTTATGATCCTGATGCAGAATTTTCAGATTGAGGCGGAGCATTGGCCAAAAGCGGGCTGTTATTGTAATGCGGCTGAATGTTAAAAGGGACAATTAAACTGGCGTCTGTCCGAGACAGCAGTAGGCAGAGTGATAATAAGGCAGTGCTTTGTCATTCTGGGGCCGACAGAGAGCTGTTATATCTGGGCTGCCAGGAGTCATGGCGGGGAACAATCGCAGGGTGGACACCATTAATATTTGATGGCTTGGATACTGTGCAGCTCTATTCATATGTGCAGAAAAATGGACGTGTTGGCAGCTGGATGGGCTTTGCTTGAATGGACGTTCTCATCCTGTGTTTCATCAGCCTGTCTGCTGAAGGAAAGATTGTCACTTTGGAAAAATTCAAACAATGTTTTCCTCTTCCTATGTCTATTTGCATAACATTAGGTGGTCACCGCTTGGGTTATTTACTGTACGCCTTAATAATTAATTTCTCTTTTGTCTCTTTTGACTTATAGATGCAATCAGGACAAAGAGGTTGAGTCTTTGTGCTCCACGCAACATCATCTCCACAGAGGACAAAAAAAAGGAAAGTGAGAGGAAGATGAACACCCATGACCATGATATGCCCAGGGTAAGTCATTTACATTACAATATGCACAATTCTGTGTGAAAGTATTCAGAATGTACGTATTGACAGAAAAAACACTTTTCAAAACACTGTTATTTGCCAACAATTGGCTGAGAAAGAATTGCGCAATTTAAAGATATTTGTTGTTCACATTCTTCATTCTTTATTCCCTACACCACTGGCAACATAAACGTGCTGGTCTGAGTCTTAAGAAATGTCTCATTTGTGTATTTTAAAGGAAAGAGCCCTGCAAGTGTCCACGTACTCGAGGAGCAGCAGCGACACCGAGACTGAACCCGAGGGAACTGGAAGTTCACCCCAAAGGACCCTGATCAACAGATATAAGAAGAGTGACTCAGGTCTGGTGGAAAATCTAAGTCACCAAATGATTTATAAAGTTCCTTTAGTCATTTTCAGTCACCTATAAAGATAGAAGCTGCACATTTTATTAAGATCCTCTGCCTCATTTTCTGCTGTAACAAATTCCTCCGTCCACAGTCGACCAGAATGAGGAGACCCTGAAGCGAAGCAGTGTGGAGAAATCCTTGTTGATCATGGACTACTACCAACACGATACATACTCGCATCTGGAAAAGGACAGCAGGAGGATTTCCCAGTACAACCTGTTGCACAAGGAGTCATCTCTGGATGGCAAAGCAAGAGACAGAGTCAGTGTGAGTATTAAAACAGCTTGTTGTTCATGGCTAATTGGTTATACTTGTAAAAACAAAAAAGGTGCTTTACAGACATGCTGCTGATTCCTATCAAGCATTTTATTTGTCATTATTCCCCCTTATGATATCCAGAAAGCTGCACAGGCAGTGATATTTGAAGACATATCCCATGCATCCCAAACCAATGATTTTTTTCTTTCCCCTGAGGCATAAAGATGAATGTATGTATGTCATAGACGTTGACTTTTCAGATGGGCAGAGCAAGTCTTGTTGAGTTGCAATGTCAACTTTGCCTTTGAAATACTTCCCGAGGCATGACAGTATTCGCTGAACTCCGAGGTTTTCTTTGTTACCATTGGAATTGTTTGCAGATTTTCATAGAAAAAAACCTGCCTAATTGCTTTCGATCGCCTCGCCCTCTTGTGTCAGCAGGTGCTTGCCTATTAGTATTTAACGCTGCTGAATGACAAATGAGAATCAGAGACCATGAAATGGCCTCCAGCCTGCGTGGCCCGGCTCTGTGGGACAGCCGAGCACGCCTCACTTACACTGCTGCCGCCCCAACACCCACCCTCACACGGAAAAACAAAAAAAAGATCTGACTCAATACAAGTTCAAAACACAATTGTGTATGAGAGGGGAGAGAAAAGAATCAGAATGCATTCTGTGTGTTTTTTATTCTTGACCTTTGGTGTCACTCTGGAACATCAGGCTCAGATATATGGCTGTAAAGCAACCATAAATTAGAATAATTATGTTGAATTTCTAGGTTGAAGGTGGAATATGCATACTGCTTCAGCTTTCATTAGCACCATTAAATATTACAATGTTTTATAGGATTGTAGCAAGGGCAGTGTCATTCTGAGCCACACTGCATGTATACAAATGCTTGTTTCACCATTATTTTTCATTATCTACAAGAAAAATGACAAAAATTTGGCTTGTTTGGCAGCTGAGTAGAAAGACCAGCGAGTAAACACCATTGCAAATGTGTCCTTGTCCTGATCTGACCTCCCCAGGCAAGAAGAGAATTTCAATCAGGTATTATATGATTATATGAGGCAGAGTCTCACAGTAACAAAACAAAGTTGAGCGCTCGCACTTGAACTGGAAGCAAGGCTCCCGCGAAAGAGAGATTTTTGGTTTTGATCCAAGTCCCGGCGGAGAGGCAGCGAATCAGACAGGACGTTCGATGCTGTGCGTCCAAGCACAACTCCATTAGCTGACGTGCAAGAGACAACACACATCCAGCAAACTCTCTCTGTCTCGTCCTCAAACCTGTCTGTCATTTAATTGGACGCGGTAGGCTACATTTCTGAGGGGTAGTTGGGTAGCCTATAGTGCTCAAAGGGACTGAACCAAAGCTAAGAGGTCAAAACAACCTGGCATCATGTCCTGTCCTGTCAAAACATTAGCCTTTGCAAGCGATGGTGGAAAGGACATGTACTCAAGCGCAGAAAACTTAAGAACAGTTTTGAGGTATTTGTACTTTACTTGAGCACTCTGGTGGTTGAAAGTAGCTCCAAATTGACCAGCTACAACACTAAAATGTTGCTTATATGTTAATGCATCAGTAAAAATGTTTTAACAAACCCCATAAACTGGACACTTGCTGTAGCTTTTTTTGCATAGTGTATGAGAATAGGTCAACCCATCTGCAATGGAAATTAGCTGACTTTAGGAGTGTTCTAGAGAAAAGTGTCTTCATCTTTAAAGATTAGGGGAGGTTACTGCTTAAGAAATGTACTTGACTTTACTTGAAAATTCCCTTTCTCACCATTTGTAAGAAAACAAGACTTTGAAGACTCAATATGGTTTCATTCAAAGCCAAAGTTGGCATTGATTATGACAGTAACCTTATTCCTAAACTGTGAAGCAGCCATAATGATGGATGATTGCTGTTGAACCCATTTAGCCTACATTATTCTTTTGAAAAAAGCCAATCCATCCGCGTGTCATCACCTCCTCACCTCTCAAACGCACGTCCGTACCTGCATGCACGCTTTACCCTTTGTCGTGACTCGGGAGCTTTTTGACTTGGGAGACGTTGTCATTGGCGGCAGTTTGGGGAAGTTTTGGTGGCTGGTAGCGGGCCTGTGTCAGAGCCCCGGTGATTTAAGCGCCTTTAATAACCTTTCACAAACACTCAGGAGAGTGATGTAAAGCTTAGCGGCTCCCATCAGAGCCCTCACAGCCCGCGCTGGCCTCCCATTCATCATCCTGACAGCACCTGACAGCCCTGCTAACGGCGGCCCCCGCCCCCTTCTGCTTCTATCCTCTCCTTGCTCCGAGTCTCTCTTCCTCCCATGTGTCTCTCCTCGTCACCCTTTCAGTTTTGCCTCTCTCTATCTCGTACAACTCTCTCCGTCTGTTCTTCTCACTTGACTTTCTCCCGCTTTTGTTCTAAACCTTTCTTTTAATCCCTTTCCCCAACTTCTCATTTCTTTATACTTTCTTTTCTGCTTACTCCCTCTTTTATTTTTCCTGTTTCCATCCTTTGTCTGCACAAAGGAAAAAAGTAATTGCTGCAGGAAAGTCTAGAACTTGTGCCAAGGCGTAGCATCAGTAAAGTTAGGGAGATTCCTGGGGTTTATGTGACCCCCGGGTCCAAAACCAGTGTCTAACAAATCAGCATGCACAGCATCTCCCCGAGCGTGGAACAGCTTGTTACCCTGAGCAATGATTACATGGCGAGGGAACGGGAACATTTCAGTTGACATGTAATTTGAAAAAGGCCACTGGATAACCAAAACTATATCAGCTTGCAAATAACTACAACAGCAGGAATATGCGCTCTGCTTGAGTTGATGTCAGATTGATAGCATTGCTAGCCAGCGTGATTCAGGAGTCAGGCAGAGCCAGAAATAGAATCCCACGATCAAATTATTCGAACAATGATGATGGCGAAGCTGACACATATTCAGAGACAATAAACATCTTTAATTTGTTTTTTCACCATCGTCTCCATTGTAATATAAATTCAGAATCAGTCTTGGAATACTTAATATAATGGACACAATGTTTCGGATTCAGATTGTATAACTCTGTCTAAATTCTAGCAATAGCAATCAATAGCCAGAATGTGAGTTTTCCATTTACCTTCCTTTACTTCTAACTTGAAAGTGTCAAACCAAACTTTAGCTGTGTTGCCTCAAGTAGACAGAAGACATATTGCTATCATCACATGGGTGTGTTTCATTACTATCTTGCAAAAATGAAAACTCAGCCGCTGATGACAAAACACAAAAAATTACTTGTTTTGTCTTAGTAGGCATATATTTCAAGAACAATCACACTCAGCACTAACATCAGTGAATATTGTATTTTGTTTAATGCGGCTGCTTCTCAATAAAAGACACCCAGTGTTTCGGCGGTTGGACACTTAACGTGAAGTAGCAGCAGTAGGAAATGTTCTGTTCAGCAGTGGCTGAGGTTGATATCAATTAAAAAAAAACGTGATGGATTAGGTACATGCATAATTTCCTGTGAATCCACTGTGGAATCTGAATTCAGTGTGGGAATGGCGGCAATCAAAACTACTAAAAACAGAGAGATAATTAATGAATGTAATGAATGGCAGAAACAAATGCCCAACTTTAAACGGTACCAAAAGTGGAATTTCATTTCATTTAAAAATCTAAAGGATTTTAACTTTAAAGCACATACACATTTAACCATCTGTATGAATGGAAAAAAATACATAACAGCTGGGGGAAAGGAGAAAATATATCTTGCTCAAGTCACAATAAAAGAGCCTTTCAGTAAGCTTTTGTAGCGAGCAGGTCTACTGAATTCGAGTTTAGACATCCCATTACTGACATGTGATGCAGAACCAATTGCTGATTCGGCCCCTCGTGTTTTCAAGTGGGAAGCTCTCGTTGAGACGTCTGCCTGCAGCCTCAGTTATGTGTGCAGCCATCATTTTGTCTGAAGCCGCAGGTGGTACAGAGAAGGTTTGATCCGTTGGTAATTGTTTTCCTCCGAAATCCAATCCAATCAGTGATAAGAGAGCCATTCCCTTTCTTTCTTTCTTTCTTTCTTTCTTTCTTTCTTTCTTTTTGGTTCTGACCAAAACGAGATATAGAAGGGGGGGGGTGGGGTTAGCTGAGGGAGTCAGGACCTGAAGACTTCTTCACTGTCACGCAGCTCTGCTAATCACTGATCCCATCACGTCATGCGCTCTGTCCTTTCCAGAGGCCATAAAACAGCATTTTTTCCTAGTTGACAATAATGTAAAACTAGTGTCATGAAAAGCAGTGTGTGGGTGTTGGAAGTAAAATTGAACAAGTCTTATCTGCATTCAACGCCTGTGTTTAATTTGGACTCAACCTCTGCACCTTCAAAAACCTACTCAACATTTTATATGATGGCACCTTCAGGCACATTTTCCTTCAACTTTTCTTTTGATTCCGTCTTCTTTAGAAATTTATTGTGACCGTGGTGCTGAAAAAAAGTTCACATCAGTTCATATTAGTGGGGTTTGGTGTGATTTTCAGGTGGAAGGTTGATTCTGATTCAAAATACACCATGGCAGATGACTACGTTGTTTTAATGGATTCGCTTTAGTTTTATGGAGAATGTAAATAATGCAAACTAGCATTTTTCTTTTATACACATTTATATAAATCACTCCTCATTTTGATAGTAATTTGCCCAACCTCAAACAAATATATTTTTTAACTATAACTATTTAATTTTATTCTGAAAGAAGCCTCAATAACCAAAATGCTTCCTCTTTTTCTTCCTCTTGTTCTCATACTTGGCCCTCTGGGCTCTGAGTGCTCCATTCCAGCCCCCCACTCACAGAATAGTTCACACCTGGGTTGGCAGGTGAATGCAATTAACTAGCTGGTAGGAGAGGAAACCAACAAGGCTTCAGGCCCTTGAGGAACAGGACTGAAAACAACAATTAGTATTGTTTGGACTCTCTCCACCTACACATCCCACCAAACGTACAGCTGAATGCAAACACGAACTTGTCAGAAAGCATTATGGAAACTGCAGGAAAGTAGCAAGTTAGGGAATAGTAGATCTCAGCACAATTTCTAGAAATGAATCAAGCCAGACTGAGAAAACTGTGTATCCAAGGGTGTTTATTTTAGTTTTCATTTTATAAATACCACTACTATTTAATAACCATGGGAAATTTGCTGCAGCTTATCTATGGAGCCCACTGACACTGTCAACTTGCCCTGGAGGAAGACACTAAAGGCTCATTTATGCTCGCTCTATGTACGAAAATACATACGTCCATTTGAAACAATCTAACATCAATGCTCATGTTTCCATGCGTCCTTTGGCATAATAGTTAAGCAATATATCCATGAGAGGGCAGTTAAAGTTTGTGTTTCTACAGACTTTTCCTTCGCTACCACCCAACTCACATTTAATTCCCGTCCAATCTCCTCCCAGCTGTTCTGTAGTAATTGTTTGTCCCTGTGCCCGGGCGAAGTAACATCATTTAGATGTTTAAAATCTCTGAACAACTTGCCTAGCCTCTCCTCCAAATGTTCTGACATTTTTTTAAATGTCTTCGTCGTCTCCTATGGTTGTCTCGCTTGAACTATTGGCTACACTGTCTGTACTGCCCACACGATTTTGGGTGGTTCTGCTCCATTTCATTGGCATGTGTAAGCTTTCAGAAAATGAGCACAAATACAGACAAAATGAACGCAGAGTATGGACAGAAGTCTCCATCCGTATATGTAACTAACGTTGAGCATAAATATGTCTGAAGGCCATATGTCATATAGTTTAGACCGTAATTAAGAACAACCAAGTCAGCAAAACCCTTCAACTGAGTCTTCTAGTTGTACTACATAGTTTGATATATTTGGAATTTGCAAACATGTCGTAGATAAGTCAGATAAATGTGATGCTATGTAACTTCATTTCATTGACATAGTGTGCAGATAATGTTCAAATTAAAAGAAACTTTACAAAACAATAGACACAAGAACTTTGTAGGTGGTCCTAGCAGTAAGATATTATGCAGATGATATATTATTGTACTGCAACATCCACAGGACTTTTGTTTAAAGAACTTGCCTACAGCATGTCCTGACGAAGGTGTAAAACTTGCATGGACAAATTAGAACCTTTTTTTCTAAATATTGCATTTTGTTCTTTGGTCCTCTGGCACATTAGCTTTGTGGTGTTTGGTGACTTATTAAACTTAAAGTTGTAAGATTAAAGAACGCCTGCAGGTTTCATTGCCAACATGTAGACATTTGAATCACTTTAACAACACTCAAGACTACCTTACTGATGCAGCTGTGTTTATATGTTCATACTTACTTTATGTGAGGAGTAGTTTTGGGTTCAGGTCTGATGGGAGATACACCTTGGAGCAAAATTCTGAATAGTCCATATTTGGAGCGTCCCTAGAGGTGTCCTGGACCCTCCAGCTATTACTCTGTGTACTTACCCCTGCAAAAATACCTTTGTAGATAACTGCTCTCCAAGACTGGAATTGTTAAAGCAAATGCAGATACCCAGAGAATTTTGTTTAGAGCCTCTGAGGAGGGAGTTTGATGCTGATTGCTACAGTAACCAGCTCCTGAAAGTGCCTTTTGAGACATACAGTAGAAATCACGTAGAATACTTAATTATGATATAAACAACTGACTATTTTTTGCTTTATGGGTTTTGTTTTGTTCTCATCTGTAGCAAGGGTCATTAGCAATGATGTGGCCTAGAGTCATGTCATAAGTAATCTAAGCGTAAAGTACCAAAGAAGCAAATGGTTGCACTTTTGTTATTGAGTCTAATTGCTGCCGAGTTGTCGAATGGCGTGTGCCCTTGAAAAGCCAACAAGACACGATCCGGCCTAGTGATAAGACCTGCAACGATAACATTCTTCAATTCTAATACCCTCTTAACTGTCACGACTTTGAGCACATGTAGTCACCCTAATCATGAGCACATTCAGGATGAAACCGTTCCTGCTAATTGAAGCAGTGTTAACAGATAGCTGCTTTACACACATTTCCCCTGAGTAACATATTCCAGACTATGCTAATCTATAAAGCAGAATGCCACAGACTGTACAAAAGAAATGAAACATCATATGACACAGTTAATATAACAAGGAGAGTGGGTGAGCCCAGACGCCCAGAGATGCACCCCTGCCAACACCCAAGACATACATTTGGTCCTTGAGCGTGATTAAAATCTCAATATAGATCACTGTCATGCTCTCAAGCAGTCTTATTGCTTTGCAGCACAACACTGCAAACAAGATAAGTTACATGGTGCAATGTTAGACTGACTTCTGTGCTGTGTTCATTGTGTGTATGTCAAAGCAACAGAAGTAAGTGCGCATGAATTTGAGACTGGGAACTATTAACAGTGCAGCATACATTTATGCAAATGGCCTGTATTTATATAGCGCTTTTCTAGTCTTAACGACTACCCAAAGCACTTTTACAGTGTACTGGAACCATTCACCATTTACATACATTTATACACTGTGGCCGAGGCTGCCATTCACACAAATTCACACACAGTTTGAAGTTCAGTGTCCTGCCCAAGTGTATCAATTCAAGATGCAGCAAAATATACTTCTTTACTATAAATTATCATATTTGGAGCTCTATTGATCTATGTTCCTTTTTTTTGCTGTGCAGAAGGAGATTCCCATGGAGAAGACACCCGTCAGTGCCCAGCCCGGCTCTCTCGACTTCTCTTTGGAGTCCCTGAACAACCTGAATCACAGCAGCTCCAGCAGCAGCAGCCTGTACCCGGACACAAGCTTAGGCAGCCGCAGAGTAGACGGCCACGCTGACGCAGGAAAGAGCAGGGAGGACTACTGCAAGGTGGACGAGCCCTCCTCCTCCAGTTTCTCTAGCAAGCCTGGGGCGGATCCTGTGGGCTCCCTCAGCGACTCGCTGTACGACAGCTTCTCCTCCTGCACCAGCCAGGGCTCCAACGAAGTGTAGGGGCAACAAGTAAGAAGGCAGGGCTGTAGCACTAGAGTCCATTCTCAAATCTGGTTTTCAGACCAGTCCTCTAAAATCTTTTGTCTTTCCTTTTTTGAATTATCTTCTGAGTGGATTTTCAGGTAGATTTTCATCTGAACCTTTAGAACTCCTAAGCATTGGTATTTGCATCTGCAAGTAAAACAAATACTTAAAGTGGACTTGGTTTGTTCTGGCATTGGTCTCAACACCCTTTGGATCTGGACTACTGCCCTGCCACAACATGTGGAGCCCTGTCCTCTCTACATACAACACAAAGCACTTAGTGGAGCTGGAGACGGGAGGATGAAACCTAAACCCAAACACCAAACCATGGACTTTTGATAGTTTGACTCTGGGTGTGGTGGACTGGACAGCAATACACAACGTTGTTTTATTGCATTTTTTTCTCCCCATGCTGGGGAACTTCTTATCATTGCACTGTAACAAATACTGTATAAAGTTTGTAAGGAGTGTAAAGTGAACGGTTATTCAAGCAGTGATAAGCAGGGCGCTTTCTTGGGGCAACGCTGTTGGGCAACACTGGCGTACAGTTGCAACAAAATTGTTGCTTTGATTGCATTCCTATTTGCTAGAAAAAAAAGATTTCAACCTAAGGTGTCATTTTATGTTTTGCTGCTAAGTACGTTGCCCAGTTGCCTATCTCGTCTTTGTGTTATTTTGAGCCGTTATGCAGCTGATAACGGCAAAGAAAACCGACAATTCAGCTATCAATACTCATTTCTAGCAGCATATTATCTAATGATGTCAACTGAAGCAAAGCATACTATGTTTCCACGTGGTATATTAACTAATAAGATGATTTCTCAGTGTCTGACAGGTACACAGGTACAGCAAACAACCAACATTTTGGTAGCTCAGGGAACATACTGGACTAATATAGATTGTAAGATTTAAACTGCAGCCATCAGGAAAATGTCGACAAACACAAAATAACTCAGTAATATTTTGCTTTTTTGAGTTCCTCATGCTAAACTCCAATCCAAACAGCCTAGTTTATAGTCTCATGTAGCGTACCTGAACTCTCCACACCTCAGTTTTCCTTTCATAGTTGTATATTATGTTGTGTATATAAAATTGCTATAAGTTAATATCAGAATGGGCATTGCTGATTGATATATGCAAATGAGAGAAAAAATGATGTAAATTGTTTGCCAATCATTCAACCGAGGTTTTAAGTCTACTGTTTGAAAATGTCTTTTTTTCTGATGGAATTCTTTAGGGGTTCTTGTTTAAAGCAAAATCTTTATTTTGATCAATAAGAGCTAATACTAAAATATTTTATCACTTATGACGTTATGACAAATTTCTACCTGGAATTTGACCAGCTGGTGCTAATCAACAGAGCCGACTGTGTGTTTCAATTTTTCTATGAAACTGTTAATATTGTATGAAGAGAGTCTGAAAAGGACTTGTGTATTTTTCTAGATGTCCAGTATTTATACCCACATTTTGTACTGTCAGACTGTAGTGTGATTATCATGCTTCACCTCTCTCCTTAAATGTTCCTGGTTCCTTTGTAAAGAGAAATGGTTACCAGCAGTGTTACTATGGTAATTATTATTAATGTTATTATTATTACTGTGTGCAATTTTGTCTGTTACACCAGACTTTAATGCTATATTTTATGTAACTATTTCCTAAATAAATATGAGAAACTATTTCCTATTTCAAACTGAGCTGCAAGGGGTGTGTGTGTGTGTGTGTGTGTGTGTGTGTGCCAGCCAAGCTAGTATAATGAGATGGACCTACAGGAGTGTGTGTGTATGTGCACGTTTGATTCATTCATTCTTTCATTGTGGAAATGAAGGTTTTAGAGGAAACCCGAAATCTTTCACCCCAAGGGCATCGCGTGTAATCACCGCTCCCACTCCCAATCTGTCAGCAGGAGTTGGAGCTCAGAGCCGGCTATAGGTCGCTCCCACGCAGCGGAGGGATTCAGAACCATTAGTCCCTTGATGGGTAATTATGTGCGTATAAATAAACGCAATTAGTTTACGCACGCTCTGATTTCACTTTCTGTTTGCCTCTCCATACAGTAATAGTCTCAATATGTTGTATTGATCATAAAAACAAATTCAAACAGCAGTAGAATCAGATAACCCAAAGGAGCAGAAAAATTATGAAATTGCACAAAAGGTCACTTATTAAAGTCAGTATTGACCATACGATAGAAATATAGGAGTCATTAAATGGAAAATCTAAATTAAGTTAACAGAGCAACAAAATGTCACGTATATAGTTAGAAATACAAAACTGTTGATAAAATGTAAAAAAAAAAAAATCATTTGTCAGTGAAAAAGTAACATCAAACCAAAGTCTTCGAAGAATTATGGATCATTTTAAAGGTCACTCTATTGCGTACTGACACACTGAAGTCCTAATATAGCCTATAGGAAGATCTAATATAAGAGGACATTGAAAGGGATATATCATGTTAATATAAATTCACTGAACTTTTCATCACAGAAATATCATTCAAATGTCATAAAACTAGAAAAATACCAACCTATGATCCGTCATCTGCGCATGAAGACAAACCGAGTGAGAAGTGAAAAAGACAACTGCGAGCTCCCGTCACGTGGTGCGCTTTATGATTTGTGCGCTGTGGATTTGTCTCCAGTTGGGCTCGAGAGAAGAAGAGACTCTTCACACTTTGCGGAGCTTTTGCTGTTACCTCAGCTAAACCAGCCGCGCGAGAGCATGAGCGGATCCGTGTCTGGGCTTCCTCCCCGGCGGTTCGTCCTCCATGCCTCCGTCTAAACAAGTTCATTTGATCTGATGTTTCCCCTCCGAGAGTCATTTCGGAGAGAATGCGTCTTCTCGTTTTTGCGACTTTATTTGGAGTCCTTCTCGACGCAGGTAGGTAGCAAGTTGGAGATACTGCGGCCCCGTTTCAGTCAGCGTGTGGAGTCGCAGTGTGGAGCGCATGTGTTCAGCTTGTATGCAACAAAAACAATTGATTATTGTGTAATATGTGCTAACTTCCTTCCTATCTATATCCGTGCGCAACAGAGGGTAAATGCCAATATTACAAAAAATTATACATATACTGTTCCCATGCTGATGCCAATTCAGTTTAGAAAACAGAACTATTGCCTTTTGGTAACTACTTTCCTCTGCGTAAAGTATGTAAAGTCTGTGCGTAAAATCCGACGTCCAGATCTGAATACAATACAAACGTAGTGGCTGACTTTATATACTTTTGGGGGAAACTTAAGGAACATAAATAATGGACGGTAATGTTGCGTTTTTGGTGCTGGTGTTGCGCGCTGAGAAAGCAACGCTGTGCTGGACTCCTCTGTGCCAAAACAGCGCAGAGGAGTAGGAAAAATATAGAAACACAGATTCAGTCCAATAACACCGTTAAACATGATTATTATGACCTTTTGGTTTCTATACTCTAGTTGATGAATTTTCTTTGACTCAGGGATTTTCTTCTTGTCAGTATAAGTGTTAGAAAAAATGTGAAGATGTTGCCTTTTTGTGCCATTTTTCTCTCGCTGGTGCTCATAAGAGGAAATAGGCTGCAGTTTCCAGAGCTGTTACTACACCTGTGTCTGGTTTGTATCATATTATATTGTTGTTGTGTAGAGCCTAAAGTGATTACAGTTAACGGGATTGTAATTAGAAGATATTGGTTTTGCACATTCTGAATACATAAGGTGTAATGATTTGGTTTATTTTTTATATCACCCTCTGTTTTCTGTTGAGGGAAAACACCGCTGGATTCTGCCCTCAAGTATGACGTATATTCCCCCCAAAACAAGTTTTTTGTTTTCATAATCTCCTCCCAGGTGATGGATGGAGCTTTCAGACATTTGCTTCGTTTAAAGTAATTATGCTGGGGTTGTGATGTTATATGTGGACCTTTTTATCAGATGTGTTTGACGCCGCTGTCAGTTGAGATTAATGTTCGGTGCCATTTCAATGATTAGACTACTAATATAAGTCAGTGGGGACTGATATCCTGTGTGGTTTATTTAGGAAAGAAAGGGATTTAAGTTGTAATGGAATGCTAACATAAGATGCAGATATCTTTTAGAAATACTAATTGACCCAATAGCAGCTATATATAACAAGCCAGTGTGCCAACTAACACTGACTGATGTAATTACTTTTCATTCTCAGCTCTGAAAAATATTCAGAGGTTCAATGAAATGGATAAACTTCACCATGACCTATGATGCAATGAGTTGTGGAAATATGTCATGCATGTTGCAGAGGAGTATTGCACAGCATGCATATTGTCTGCAAAAAAGACAAGACACTATCTATGAGGAGGATTCAGGCAATAAGAAAAGCCCATCCAGGCAGCTTTAAAAGCATCAGATAAAATGTGCAAAAGCTATGAGAAGTGCTGTATATTATATTTACGAGAAGACGCTGTAGCAGTCATACACTCAGATTTTTACTACCTCGGGATGGGAATTCACGCGGGCAATCTCTGCACTGGCAGAGTGCATCAAGTCCCTTACTGCTGGTTCGTATTGTAAATGGAGCTTTATCACCTATAAAAGTCCGTGGGTTAAAAGGGAAGTTAAAGTAACCACTCTGCTTTGCTGATGTGCTATTTTTTTTTCTTAACAGTTATTCTCACCTCAATGTGTGAATCTAGAACCTCTCTGTTGACACTCATGAGACAGCCAATAAAAACGGCTGAAAAAAACACCTACGATTAGACTTGGCGAAGGACTTAATTATGTGCTTTGTAAAGTCACAAAACCTCGGCACTGTCCTTCTGCTAGTGGGCGTAGGGGAGATAGAGAAGATGACGTGGCGCTCTCATGGAGTGCCCTTCGTCTTGTTTAGAGGTGCAACGCCATCAAAGGCTCTCGCACAAAGGCCTCTGCTTGCTTTAAGAAAACAAAGAAGAAAAAAGAATTTAGCCTACAGATTGGATTCACAAAATGTATGGAATGACAATATAGTCTTTAATGCACTCTGAAGGACAAACATAATGTATGCTGTCATGAAAGGAAATCAGAAAATAGGAAATAGGTGACATTGAACTAGTTGGGAAACACTCTTATTTGCTTTCTTGCAGAGAGTTAGATAAAGAGATAGTTACCACTTAGTGTGCGGTAAGCCAGCAGGCAGGTTAGCTTTGCTTAGCTTAGCACAAAGGCTGGAAAAGGGGGAAACGGATAGCCTGCCTCTGTCCAAAGGTAACAAAATCCACCTTCCAGCACATTAGTTGGCTTTTTCCAGTCTTTGTGCTTAGCTAAGTTTACCGGCTACTGGCTCACTGTACCTACGATTTACGAGTATATAGGCTACCTGTCAGCTGTACGTTTTTCGCATATAACATTTGTGCTTCAAATTCTATGGCCATTTCCCAAAAATGTTCCAGACAACAGATGTAGCTGAAGCCAAATTGTTTTATGTTGTGAAGAAGGGATTGTCTATTTATGTATGATACTCAATTATGTCTGCAATACCACTAATGATTGAATCTTTTTGCACTCTTGTTCCTGCTGCATGGTGCAGGAGATGCCCTTCAGATCCAGTGCTACCAGTGTGAGGAGATGAAGCACAATGACTGCTCCACGCCGGAGTACATTGTCAACTGCACCGTCAATGTGCAGGACATGTGCCAGAAGGAGGTGCTGGTCAAACCCGATGGTAAGACAGTTTACAGTACATCTGTATAAATGCTTGGGACTGATATGGATTGAGGTATTTCCTATTATATGAAGGACAGAGTCGGTTAAGATTGATTGTTGATGATGTAAGACACAGGCTAGGCCAGCCAAAAGTTAAAAAAAAAATGTATCTGCAGAAGAAAGGTGACCGTCTGGAAACCGGAGACGGAGCCGCACCCAGCATTCGGTAGCTATGCGCCCTCTGAGCATTACGTTTTATTTCTTTGCCATTCAGATGAGGGTAGGCTACATTATTAAGTCGCTACGCTCTTGCAATTTTCTTCATGTACAACAGAGCAGTCAATTAACATAAATTATGATGTCTCAACTGGGATTAGCTGAGACACAGTCATAAACAAGGTTGTCTGGAAATCAGAAGGTCAAAAAAAATATCGCTTATAAAAAAAGATTTTTTGCTATAATGTGACATTTAGTCAAGTCATGCAAATGCAACCTACGTAAACCGCTGTGATGTTTGCACCTGTTGGCATTTTAAAATGACAGAAAATACTCCTCATCAAGGATACCCAACTATCCATTTTGCTTTCCTCCAAACACTTTTAAATCCTCATATGTCTGGCTTTCTGACCCAGTAGAAGAGGCTGAGCAGGTTACAACAAAATCCTCTTTTTGTTTTCAGTGTAATAGGCATATTTATCTGTTATTCTGTCTCTTTGCTCAGCTTCAAAGATGGAGAGGGAAGCATTGATTGATGAGTGGGGATTGACTGTGTAAAGAAAGCACAGTCTTGCAGACAAAGCATCAGACAGTGTAACACATTAGTTTTTCCACGACCCATTCTACATTGTCTTTGCTCAATATGAGACATCTCTGTGTTGTTGTGTCGCTCCAAAACCCCAGCGAACACTATCTCACTGGACCACTTGATTCGGCTCATTCGTCAAAGACTTTCCTTCAGCTGCAACCGACACAACATTAGATTAGTTTTGCACTGTGTTACAGAAAATCAAATCGGTTCAGCCTGCAGGGTGCTGACTTAACCGTAATGGGAATTTGGAGGGTGGTGTCCTTTTTTCCAAAACCAGAAACAAAAGAGCAAAAGTATAAGGAATGGATTAAACTGCGTTTATCTGCTCTAACAAGTAGATGCTAGATCCCACCAGTTACATGTGTCGACATCAACACAGGCATCAAGACTACTGCGCAGGCTGCAACGCTTTGGCTTCAACACTATTGAACAAACGTTAGTGCAGTGTTTACATTTTCCATGCACTGCGACATGCTATACTGTCAGGGAAACCTGTAATCTAGGTTGCCGTTGTTGTTAATTTCTCCCCAATTTTGGATTACATTGCTTCTGGAACATGTCCCGTCCTTTTATTGGTGATTTTTCACCGTAGAAAGTGATGCTAAACTACGTCGCAGTCAGTCTCCGGCTGCACTGACGGACGGTACCAGTTACCAAATATAACCTTACATCAGTTACATCCAAAATGTCTTTTCTCTTTTAAAAAGTGTTAAAAGTGACAATACTGTTTAAAAATATGAACATATGAAGCGCTTTAAACAAACTCACGGAACTGATTTAATAAGCCAGCTAGCTACAGCCAGGGCAAGTCGTCATTTCCGAGTGGAAAAAATCAACGGTTTCTGGGTTAGAAAAGAGAAGCTTGCTTTTTTTTACCTCTGTCTGAAACCAAGGACACATTATTTAATTGTAAATGCACATGTTCTCGCCAACATTAGATGTTTGTAGAGCAACCTAATGTCTAGCAAGGCCAAGATAAATAAGCAAGAGCTTGAGGTCAAGTTTTTTATTTGGTAAGGTGAACACTTTACATAGCCTATGTGTCGTGAAGGGTATGAGACAGGTGGCTTCATAGTTAGACACACTAACTGGAAGTTTGCAGGTTCAATGGCTGCAATCATAGCTTTGTGTGATGTCCTTGAGTCATAAATCTTCAACGCTACAGATGTGCTTTTCACACTTTGCGTTGTGGGACACGGTAGCTGATTGCTGATGCTTCCTGTAGAAACAAGTGTATGACAAACCCAAACTGCTCAGCTACATATTTCTCCTCCGTCATCAATAAAAAGCATTCCCAGATAATGGAACAACCAACAGACACTGAATGTGTGTGAATTTGATTTAATCAAAATGTTTTCTTGTCTAACGGGAAAATGTAATTTGCCGAAAACACTAGATAAACGACACAATAGGAATGCCACATGAATGATAAATTACCTGACACATCCTATGATAGAAACACAATATACTGTTTACCAATATATATATATATATATATATATACCAGATGGAGAAACAACACTTCATAAGGGAGTCAGTGGCTCGGGAGTGCAATAAAAAAGTTACAGCATTACTGTATATGAGTTTTTCTTCTTCATCCAAGCATAACAAGTGTCGTAACATATAGGCTACCACACACTGACAAACATTACTTAATAAAAGCAGACAGGACGTCAATAGCTCCATAGCTCTGTAGTGCAATAAAATGCTGCAGCATTGCAAAACACAAGTCTGTTATACGTTTCATCTTCAATCTAAGCAATCCAATTACAGCAGGGGGAAATTAATCTGTTGTTTGCAACATGCTTAACATCTGAAAGAAAGGATGACTGGCCAAGAACTGTGCTTTCTCTTATTTTTTTGCAGGAATCCATTATCGGAAGTCCTGTGCCTCCTCTGGGGCTTGCCTCATCGCCTCCTCTGGATACCAGCAGTTCTGCACCGGCAGGCTGAACTCAGTCTGCATCTCCTGCTGCAACACGCCGCTCTGCAACGGGCCCAGGAGGAAGCGTCCCGTCCCTTCGGCAGCGATGTCCAACCGGCCGCTTCTCCTCTCCCTGGCCTTCCTCCTGCCGCTGCTGGCGCTGCTCCCTGTGACGTAGACCGGGGATCACATCACGTCTCCACCGTACCGTTTGTTTCCTTTAGTCCAAAACAATAGAAAAGACAAGAACCCTCACTTTGTTGCTTTTGTCGGTTCATTTAACCCTCATGTTGTCCTTGGGTCAAATTTGGGACATCGAAATAAACGCCAAATAGGGAAAAGTGTGGGCGACAAAAACAAAGAAGAAAACGTGTCAAAAAAAGTCAGACAAAGTGACAAAAACTTTAAAAAAAAACAACCAAAACATCTAAAAAAAGCTATAAATCTGTTTTCATGATCAACGGGAAGACAACAGAAGGGTTAAGTTCACACTGCCCACTTAGAACTAAATTAGGGCTTGGAAACGAAGGCTTGTCAAAAGGTCGAATCTTGGCATGTCATCCTGCAAGGTTTAAGATTTTGGCAGCGGGAGAGGGAGGCGGAATCAAATCAGATTGTCCTTGCAACTTCAGCTAAACCAGATATTTGCCTTCTATGGTGACCTATCCAGAAATAAATAGCTTTTAAAGGGCAGGTTTGACAAAAATACGCAAAATACGCCAAATGACATTCTGGTGGAGAGTTTGATGGGAAGATTGATACTACTATTATGTCTGTCCGTTAAAATATATGGCTACAGTCAGTGTTGGTTAGCTTAGCTTAGCACAAAGACTAAAAACAGGGGGAAACAGCTAGCCTGGCTCTGTAACTCACTAATTAACACATTATATTGCTGTTTAATCCGCTATGTCTTGGCTGGGTGCAATTGCCTGGCAACCAAGACCAAGAAATCATATTTTTAACCCCCATAGAATGGTATATTATTATCATACTTTTTTGTATGGATTAGACAAATAAGATATACTATGTTATGTAGTGAGCTGGGAGGTCGATTTTGTTATCCTCCGACAGAGCCAGGCTAGCTGTTGCTGTATTTGTGATAATAAGCTAAGTGCTAACCGGCTGCTTGCTGTAGCCTTATATTTAATAGACAGATGTGGGAGTATAGTAAGGATATTTCCCAAAATGCCAGGAAATCTACAGCATGCATTGATCATTTATGCACATTTTCATTGTCATAGATTGCCATGGGAGCCCGGACCTGTGATCACTGCTGTGACACACCGAAGGAGCAGATTTGGACACCACCCTGGCTTTTTATCCTCTCAGCGTCGAGAAAAAACACTGAATCTGATCGATATATAACACGGTGAACACTGAGGATGACACTGGCAAACTGGAGAAGTGGACGCATTTGGAGCTTTCTGAATCATTTATTGCTCTTGTTGCCAGAGAAGGAGCGTCCAGTCTGCAACTGAGGCATCTCTCAATTTCTTTGCTTTCTGTCAAGTGGAGCGTTTTTGTGAGGAACCTGCTCTGGAGTTATTTTTTGGTTATTACATGCTGTAAAAGGTACTGGTAGAAGTTATTGTGGAAAAAGATATATTTAAGCTTTTTGGGGTTTTTGTTAATTCATGGTTCGAAGCAGCACTGTTGGTTTTCTTTCTTGATGTTAATGTTGTTGCTGCTCTGAATACACAGACGTTGGTGAGAACTGACATTACAAACCCAAAAAATACACTTATATTCTTGTTATTCTTATATTCTATATGTCATGATGACAAAGGCACTTTGATTCAAGCAAACATGAATTTGAAGAGGTATCTTGCAGCATATTAATTATCATATGTATGCATATTTTTCACTGCCCGACAGTATTGATTGACATTTTACTTCTTGGAATATGAAAGATGCTGAAATAGTTTTGGACTGTCTATTTGAGTTATTGCTTATTAAACCTCGCTTATAAGTTGATTCCGTCGTACAAGGAGCTGATTAGATGTATTAATTAGACATTAATATTCCATATGTTCCTTTGTGAAATGAGACATAGTGCAATATAAGAACAAGCTATAAGCACAAATACATTCTCACTGGAAACAAAATGCTTCAGGGTGATATCAGCAATATTTCCCTTAAGTTTAGATTTATTTCGAAGAATTAAACATATGCCCAAATCATAGCTATTATTGCATGTTGCCAATGCTGTAGACCAAATAATGTATTTCATAACACCAATGAGAATACATTTAGCTTACTTTATGGATCTTATTTCCATGTCCAGATGGTCATTTTGTGAAAATTGAAATTTCCCTCCAAATTATTTATTTTTATTTCGTGAAATTGTATGTTATTGTTTTATTTATTTTTCAATCCGTACAGTATTATATTTATATGTGTTGAATGTGCTGTAGAAAACAACAATTCAGGCATTCTTTAACTGTATTTTATTGCCACACGTGATGGTATTAACGGTCTAGAGCCAAGAAAGAATGTTGGATATTGATAAATATTATAATTATCAGACTTATTTCAGAGCATCCTTTGACTGTTCTGGAGACAAAGGTTTCACACAGATATGGTCCATCTGATAAATGTTCATCATGGCAGTTTTTTGACTGGTCTTCTGTGAAGAGTAACACTGTATTCTGCTGATCTGTGATGTAAATAAATGTTGCAGAAAAACTGACCTGTCCAGTGGCTATAGTTGACTCGTACATAATCTGTTTTACTGTCATTTCCAAAGAGGTTGCAGGAAAGCAAAAATGTAATTTAATACTGATTATAGGCAGTTGTTGGTTTCCAGAGGAACTGCCACATTTACACCCAAGTAAACATTCATTATTCAATTATTGGAAGCTTTACTCTCCATATGCGTTTGCATGCTTTCCTGCAAACAGATATCACATATTTCCAACATGTTCTGCTGACTTGCTATGAAAAGACTCTCCAGGTTATGCTATAAATAATTAGAAGTAGCTAATTAGAGGTTTCCCACACTGTGTCCATTTTCCCTATAGAGTAATTAATACCAAATTAGGCCATTTTTATAGGAAACCCACCTACATAATTCATTTTTAGTAAATTATTGGGAACTATAAAAAGCTGTAAAGTCTACAAAATAGTCCCAAGAATAGGGTTCCCCTGTTGATTGGGGGCAAAACATTGAATATTGCAATGTCAACACCGTGTCCTTCACAATAAAAAAAAATAAATAAGGAAAAAGCAACATTTTGCATGTGCTTTTTTCGACCTCTTTGGCTCTTCTTTCTATGAAGGAACTTTTTTGCTGACTTTTTTAGGGCTTCATGTCGCCCAAACTGTAAGTGAGAAGACTATGAGACATGCAATAATACAGTCAAAGAGATTTGACTTTTTCGATGAAATAAAAGCATGTCAATAAACTCTACATGTCTGGCCCTTGATGTGATTCTCATTTTCGAGTGTGGCCCTTAGTGAAGTTGAGTTTGACACTCACACTGCTGAAGGTTGAACAGTGTTACACATTATTTGACTTGGCAAAAGGAGCACCGGTGCAACAACATCCACATGCAGCCTTTCAGCAGCTTAACAGTAGAATCCACCTCACCTCAGATATAATGCATAAACTTAGGGGGGTTCAGCGGAGGGAGGGGATTACTTTATTTTGACTCTCTGGGAAATGAAATCCACCAGCATTGGTGGATTTCATTTCATTGGTGGTCCCTGGGAGCTTATTTGGGCCAAAAATGTTCTCTCTGTGTCTTTAACCTTCGCACAGTCAGACTGAGGACGCCGTGGAACCAGTGTTCTATTAAATTAGCTACATTTCAGTATGCTATACCATCACTCAGTGACTCATCTATTGATTATGTTGTGCATTGTGCAACCTGTGGTTTCCAAATGAGCATGCACATACATTTTTACAGCGTCTTTCAGTCTTGTGCTATGATTTATGCATTATTGAGTGAAGTCATACATTCAACATTTTCTGACTGTGCATGAGTCTACCTGTGAGCATTTTCAATAACTACTGTTATCGCCAGCCTGCACTGAAACTGATAAAAGACTTAAATGAAAGAGAGGATTAAGGTTTTGTCAGAATGAGCAGTGAATACAGATTATTAGACATAATCTACTCTGTATTACACCCGTCGTACAATGGCTGTTATTGTCTTGACGGATTCCAGCAGAATACAGGTAATTCAGCAAAAGATGAGATATGAGAGATGTGCCTCAGTCATATATTGTGATATTGAACTAAAACACCCGGCATGTGAAATACTCTCAGCTCCTTATCTGGTAAACCAGTATTGAATCCTAGCAGTTTTAAAGAGAGAGATGCATTCACTGTTGGAGACACAATGGAGCGGCTCCCACTGTATAAATCCTGCAGTCCACAGTTGAATTCACAATAACTTTGCAGAAAGATGAGAAATATGTTCCAAACACAGCCATTAACAGCTTAAATGAACACAGTGATATCAGATGGCTTCAACTTGAAGGTCTATTAGCAGCAAAAAACATGGTGCAGTGCAGTGGTGGAATGTAACTAAGTACATTTACTCAAGTACTGTACTTAAGTACAAATTTGAGGTACTTGTACTTTACTTGAGTCTTTTACTTTTCATGCCACTTTCTACTACTCCGCTATATTTCAGCGAGAAATATTGTATTTTCTACTCCTCCACATTAATCTGACATTTTTGGTTACTAGTTACTTTACAAATGAATGTTATTTAGTTCATAAAATCTGATGTTTTATTATAAATTAAACTACCCAACAATATAACGGCCTACAAGCACAGCTGAAATGATTAGACCATTGAACACTTAGCTGCTTGACAGAACAGTTTTAATCGTTTCCAGTTTCTAAAATGGGAGGATTTTTCTGCATTGAGTACTTTTACTTTTAATACTTTAAGGACATTTTCCTGATGATACCTACATACTTTTACTTAAGTAACATTTTCAGTGCTGGGCTTCTACTTGTGACAAAGTATTTTTACAGTGTGGTATTAGTACTTTTACTTAAGTCAAGGATCTGAATACTTCTTCCACCACTGGTGCAGTGTGAGGGTGCGCCTGTGTGACAGAGCATCATTAAGCCTGAACACAGAGGTGGCGGAGGAAGAGGTAGAAGGAGTCAGGACTGACAATCACAGAGGGGAAGTGCCGACTGCAGATCTCCCAGGATTAAGAAGCAGCAAAAACAGGAGATTATTAAAAATAATAAGGGCCCAACTCTGCCTTGCTCTAATGACGCGCACGCACACCGCAGTCACATTAAGGCTCTGGCGGTGGAAATACTTCAGTTGATGAGGGACCGCAAGTCATCTACTTTGTTACTGTGTAGGCCAAGTGAATTGGAAATGAGGGGGAAATGATCTATTCTTGTGTGGGCGGGACATTTTTTTTCAGGGGGAGATAGCCAGACAAACAGGGGACAGACAAGATCAAAAACCTTCAGAGACTCTATAGCCCTCAGTTCAGCTATATAGATAGATACTGTACATTGTATAGTTATAATGAAACACAGTTATCCATTTTAACGCACCTACTCTCATTTATTTGTATTAGATATTATTCATGAAATATGTGTAGCATTAATAGGCTTTTTGCTATTGATTAAATGGATGAATTTAAATGAAATTATATTAAATTATAAGTTCCATTAAACATATTACATTGGATATGAATAAGCCTGAGGAAAAGCGTACATAGGCTTCAACAAATTTATTCAATCTGATGATTTAGCAGTCAACCTGATACAAGCTAGACTTTCTTTTCACCTCAATCCACTTTAGTGCAGTAACACAAATCTTCATTCCAGTAAGTAGGGCCAATAAAGAACAGTAAACACAATTAACCCCCCCCAAAGTTACACAGTGCAAAGGGGAAATTAATCTGCGGCAGTGGGAAAGTTAACAAGCATTAGACAAGTGTTAAATGCATTGCACCTCTGCAAGAACCACAGAAATAAAAGTGAACTGGCTTGAAGAAATGTTGTAAAAAAAATCCTTAGTTACGCTGATTTTTTTCCATTCCAGGAGGAATGTTTTGATAGATGTAGTGGTGGACGGGTCAGAAAGATTGAGCCAGCAAAAGGTGGGGTTGCAAGCCGTAAACATGTTTTTTGTATGCTATTACAGTAAGTGACTATTACAATTGTTCCTTAAAAACGAGAGCACTGGTGCCCTCTAGTATTCAAAACAGTGACACACAGGGATGCAATGAGCATGCAGAAAATGGCAGGGAAAGAAACTACACGTCATTTTTCTCTCTGTTATTGTTGTTAAACTTTAAATAACCCAATATTCATATTGATTCATCTCTCTTTTATTCCTCCCAGTGAAGCAATTTGTAAACTCACAAAGATAAGAGTGGTATAAATAAAGTTCATTCTGATAGTGACTCGTCAGTTGGTCTGGATAATTGCCTGATAAGACCAAATCCAGTGTTTTCTAATCATTATATGATGATGTTATTGCTCAGTTCAACCAAAAAGAGAGGACAAAAGACACCACTTGTGTTTTGTACAATTCATCTTAGTAATATAAAAAAAGGATAGGGCTTTTGATAGCGGGCTCCTTGCGAATATTTTGCTCCAGCACTGACGATGCTGAAACAAATTGTTTCATCCACAGTTCCTGATAGAGAGTTTCCATCAAGTGTGCCTGGCTCCACAGCGAGGACTGTTCCTATCAGGAGCAGCAGAGCCGAGGGCTTTTTCTAGGAGGGTCAGCACTGTGAAGAGACTCTTGTGTGAGTGATGAGTCTGCCTGAGGACAAAGGGCCAATGTTCTCAGTCCCTGGGATTGGGGTAAGGCACTCCGGAGCCAGAATCAAGACCTAAAGTGCCTTGATGCTCATATATTGTCTTTATCAGTGGCCATCCATGCAGTGATGGAGGGTGAGGACCATTTTGTCTGGCCTTTGATGGCACCTAAATCACTGATATCATCTGGTGGAGTCAGCAGGGCGAGATGAGGTTGTCAACTATTTTTTTGTTTAATGAAAAAACACTGTAAAAAGACAGAACATACAATTACAAAGCTGTCTGAAACATTATTTTTAACATTGGAACCTTTAAGAATAGATTTGATTTGTATTTTACATGTGTACACAATAGATAGAATATATATTTCTTATGGAAGTTTAAATGTAAACCTATAGTAATGATATTGTTGGTTAGTTATGCTATTTTCTGTGTCATGCAATACAAGTCCGAGTGTGTGCATTTTTTGCATTTTAAGAGGCTACTTTTATATTACATATTGTTTGTCTGATTGTTTTATCCTTTATATTTCTTATTTTCCTTCTCGTTCTACTTATTATCATTTATTGCACACTAGTTTTAGCACAGCCTTAAAAGTATGCCACCATGCATAAATGCATATATATAATGCATATATTATAAATACAACTTTTCTTCAAATCTTTGAGTCTTCCTAAAACTCAAAAACTCATCTGAAATTTTACAAAAAATGGAGCCCTTATTTAAAAACTGATATATTCTCATTTATTTTTTATTTTTTAAACATTTAATTAATTTAAACAAATGTTTTACCATTCAGTTATAATGAGTTGCAATAACAGTCTCCTTCCACTAGGGGTCCGTATGGCGCATTTGAAGCTGCTGACTCTGCACTAGAAGAAAGTTCCCCACACCCGGAAGCCGTTCAGAATCGGCCGTGACTGCTATTCATTCAGGTTGCTGCGATTTAAATCACCCTCTGTTAAGATATCCGTTCATATCGGGTGCCCGGTATATTCGCGTGTAGGTAGATAGATAAAGGAGAGCAAGCATGGCTGGTCGGCTACCGGCTTGTGTTGTTGACTGTGGCACAGGGTAAGTGACAACAATAGACGGCTAGTTAGCGTTAGCTTGGCTTTAATAGACGGCTGTCAAACTTCCAGCTAACGCCCAGTCTAGCTGAGTAGCTTCAAAGATGCTAACTGTTCTTTTGACACATCTGCTGTCTTGTTTATTCTTATGTCGTCTTTAAAGCCATGGTTAATGCTGCAAATTAGCAGGCCAAAGTACTAAACTGCTTCATCTTACATGGTTTTATTCTCAATGCAGCGGTATCGTTGTAATTAGCTGCTGCTAGCTACCCACCCAAGCTAATGTTACTTCCTGGACAATCCTTATAGCCGAAATCATAATATCCAGATTATTTTGGGCGTTACTACCATGGTGTATAATAGGTTACTACCCAGCCAACACTTAAACCATAGGCAAGCAACTGTAACTCAGCCTTTATCCTTGTTTTGTTCCCTTTTTAGGTACACAAAGCTTGGTTATGCAGGAAATACAGAACCACAGTTCATCATACCTTCATGTAAGTATATAACTCATACAGGTAATCAGTGGAATCAGACACTACAGGTGAATATGGAAAATATGAATAGATATCACCCTGTAACTTACCCCAGTGGATACAATCGTTTTTTGGTTTGTTTTTAGTTTTTCTGAAATGTATATGTAAATATCTTATTAAATATGCACTAATGCATACATTGCATACATATATTTGCAGAACAGGAGTCTGAACCTTAGATAAAACTAGGTTCAAAATAAGTTTTAATTAAATAAATAAAAAAAAAAAAAAAATGCCCAAAGCATGGAAATTTGTGTTATTTTAACTGTAACAACACAAAGTAAAAACAAACAAGATAATTAGCAACAAATAAGCAATTTAATACGATAAAGTGTAATATAGATATATATTAGATAGATATATATTTGCTGTATTACGAATACAAATGAGACCAACATGCAGCCTATATCGCAGCCAATCAGCTTTCGTGTTATTGGCGCAAGTCTCTTTCAGATTGTACCACAGACATAAAACAGATTTTATTCTTCAGCTATGGGGAAGCACAAGTTTAGCGATACTGAAAAAACGGAATTTAGGGCTTAGTTGATGTTAAGTAAAGGTCTTAAGTTTAATTCATAATGGCCTTAAAAATGTTTTTAAAAAAGTCTTAAATTTGACTTGGTGAAACCTGCAGAAACTCTGTCATACCGTCCGAATCTTATACCGGCCCATGCCTAAGCTCTACCCATTTTCATGATCACGTCCAGGTATCGCAATCAAAGAATCAGCCAAGGTCGGGGACCAGGCCCAGCGCAGGATGATGAAGGGTGTTGATGACCTGGACTTCTTCATCGGGGATGAAGCCATCGACAAACCATCATATGCAACAAAGGTAGACAGGAGCGTTGAAATGAACCACATGGGATGTTTAGTTTGTGAAGCAGTCTGATCAGAGATTTGACATTTTCCCCCCTTCACTTCCAGTGGCCCATCCGTCACGGGATAGTGGAGGACTGGGACCTGATGGAGAGATTTATGGAGCAGATCATCTTCAAGTATCTGCGGGCAGAACCTGAAGACCATTACTTCCTTTTGGTAAGACCAAAGCTGTATACATTATCAAGAGTTACAGCCTCAAATGCGCATTAAAATGGCATCGAGACAGGCGAGTTCCAGGCGGTGTTTCTTTTATTTTCTACTTAACTATTTCTGACTATCTGTCTGATTTTTACTACCAAAAGACATGTCTAATTTTCTGAAATAAAAACAAACGGGAAAGAATTTTGTTTTTTGTAGCGTATTTGAAGTTTCTGTATGCATGCTGCATTTGTCGACCTTTTCTAGAAAACAAAATGTAGAATAGTGGCTTAAAGTCATTCTGTGTTCACATCCGTTTTCTGTCTCTCTCTCTCTCTCCAGACAGAGCCTCCCCTCAACACACCAGAAAACAGAGAGTATACAGCAGAGATCATGTTTGAGTCGTTCAATGTCCCTGGTCTCTACATTGCTGTTCAGGTAAAACCAAAAAAACATTACTGCACCTGAAATCAACACTTGCCTTCAGCCACACAGCCAGCCAGTATTTTAGTCTAAAGTCTTCCAGCCATAACTAGAAAAGCCATTTTGGGCTCATTTGAAACCAGACTTGTGGGCTGTAGATAGAATGAGGTAGTGATTCAGAGGTTCAATGGGGAAATGGCAATTATCACTTCTTCTTTTTTAAGTTTCACAGTCTGTTTTTAAATGTCCTACTCCTGCACAATGTCATTCAGTAGTTCTGCCTATGAAAGCAAATGACAGTGTCGCACTAAACTCCCTGCTTAGTTGTATTAATGATATTAAGTTGTGGCTTTCACAAAACTTTCTTAATTTGAACGAAGATAAAGCTGAGTGTATTATTTTCAGTACTTCAGGCACGCAAAATGGTCCAGCTTTGAGTTTGGGAGCTCTGGCATCATACACTAGGTCAGCTGTCAAAAATTTGGGGGTTACTTTTGATTGCAGCATGACATTTGACAAGCAGATCAGTAATGTTGTTAGAATGAGCTTTTTCCAGCTTCGTCTCCTGGCTAAAGTTAAGCCTTTCCTGAGCAGGCACGACCTAGAAAAGGCTATTAATGCCTTTTATTAGTTCAAGGTTGGATTACTGTAATGCTCTTTATGTTGGTCTGAATCAGACCTCCATCTCACGCCTTCAACTTGTTCAAAATGCTGCTGCTCGTTTTTTAACAAATACATCTAGACGTGCACACATCACTCCTGTTTGCTACACCCTACATTGGCTCCCTGTGTGTTTTAGAATAGATTTTAAGATCTTATTGTTTGTTTTCAAGGCCTTAAATGGCCTGGCCCCGGAGTATTTGTCCGAAATTTTAACTTTGCGTGAGCACAACCGGTCATTGCGGTCTTCAAAGTAGCTGGTTTTAGAAGTCCCAGGGTCTAGATATAAACGGTGGGGTGATCAGGCTTTTGCAGTTGCTGCCCAGAGACTCTGGAACAAGTTACCCCCTGATATTCGCACTATTACGGTTGCAGCTCTTTTTAGGTCCAAACTCAAAACCTATTTGTTTAGACTGGCTTTTAATACGTAGTAGTGGTGTGACAATTTCACTCTCCTGTTTCTTTGTAACCTTTTCTGATTTTACGGTGTTTTATGTTTCATTCTTTTTATTGTATGATATGTTGTTTTTATACTTGATTCCTGATGTAAAGTACTTTGGATACCTGCTGGTTACTGTAAAGTGCTATATAAATACATTTCTGATTGATTGATTGAACTACAGAGAGATGCTAAATGACCACAGAGACCCCAAAACAACCCCAAAGGAAAACAAAAATGACCAAAAAGTGACACAACACCACTACAAAGAGAATCAAAAACCCACGAAGAGACACAAAATGTACAGGGAAATTGCTTTTTGTTTGTAATTGAAAAACATTAACATTTTCTTGAGGAAGGATGCCTAAACCCCACGCCAAATACCCGCATCTAAGTCTTCCACCATCCGAGGGAAAACACTTGTTTTTAAGGACCGTAATAATTCTGTTTCATTAAACGATAAGTGATTTTCTTGCATCAGGCTGTCCTGGCGCTGGCTGCCTCCTGGACATCCAGACAGGTGGGAGAGCGGACACTGACCGGGACTGTGATCGACAGCGGAGACGGAGTCACACACGTCATCCCAGTGGTGAGTGCCGCAATTTCCAGGTTTTATCGATTTGCTCCTAACTCGTTCTCAACCCTAAACTTGGAAGTAAAGTTTATCCATATAGCACTTTTCACAGATAAAAATCACAATGACGTGAAATACAATAAATAAAAGACATAAGAATATAAAGGGAAAACATAGGTACATAAAATCAGTCAGCCATAAAAGTCATTGTCTAACTCAAAGCCTGTTTGAATAGAAAAGTCTTCAACTGCTTTTTTAAAATAATCCCCAGAGTTTGAACAACATAAAGAGAGGGGCAGTGCATTCCATCGCCTGGGTGCCACTGCCTTAAAATGATCGATCTCTGGTTTTAAAATGTGTGCAGGGGACCACTAACAGGGTTTTTCCTGGCTCAGAATGGGGCTTTGGGTGGGCATGACAGTAAGGATGGTCGATTTACTTTTTTTTTTTATTATCTGTGAAAAGGTCTGTGAACAGTGAAAGAGATGTCTGCTGTATAAAAACCCAATTTACAAAACTGCTTAAAAATGTTAGTATTTAAATAAGTATTTAAGCCTGACTCTGGAGATAAAACTGAGGTCAGCGCTCATATTCAAGTTTATATTCTTCTTGTTCGACGTTGTTTAATGAAATTAATAAATTGCTCTTAAACACATTTAGAGAGGATTTGAATTGCTATTTCTACTCTCAATTCTTATCATTTTGGTGCTGGTGGTTTTCCTTCGGGGGTGGCTAAAACGTTTTTGGGGGGGGCGCCAGAAATTCCTCTATGCAGGAAAAACCCTGATTAACAAACTTGTGCGCCGCTCTGTTTCCAGGCCGAAGGCTACGTCATCGGGAGCTGCATCAAGCACATCCCCATCGCTGGTCGAGACATCACATACTTCACCCAGCAGCTGCTGAGGGAGCGAGAGGTGGGGATTCCTCCGGAGCAGTCCCTGGAGACGGCTAAAGCTGTCAAGGTCAGTGTTCTTTTCTGCCATCTTTACTAGGGCTGCACAGTTAATCTCCATTGTATCCAAATCGCAATATGGACTAGTGCAATATCCAAATCATAGGGAGGGGGGTTCATTCTGAATGAAGTACTGTGGTGCTGCAGAGAAATCCCAGCCTACAGATCCTACCTCACACGTCATTTTAATTCACGCAATCATTTTAATTTTTTAAAATAAAAATGAGAATAATGATACAAAAATCATCATTCCCTGCAATATGCTGAATCATATGGGAATTGCAAAAACTGTATCTTCTTAGTATCAAACACTCACTTCCTGTGGGTTTGAAAGGTGGAGAAATGTGTGTAACAAACAAGACATTCTAGCCTCACCTGGTGCAGCTCAGTATAAATCTGTTAGCTCACACAGGAACAAGTAACAATTAGATGTTGTATTGTAGTCAGCAAGGACGTTATGTTCTTGCACTTTCAGTCATGCTTCTTTACTGAAACCTGCAACAACAACAACAAAAAAAGGCCCCATAACAGGAAGCGATACACTCAACAGATGATTCTGGTTTTGTTAGTGTCATGGTGTCCCTGTCATGGATTCCTCAGCCTGTCCACTAGATGTCAGTGCAGCTACATAAGCATATCACTCACTGCAAGTTTTAAATAGAAAGATGTTCACCTCACGCAAGCATTTCAGAGTCAAAACATATGAACCATTATATATTTAATACAATATTAATCCATATATAACCAAAAGTTTAATGACATCTGGTTTTGTTGGTTTTGTCTTCTTGCATTCCCACCACATTGCTTTATTATCCTCTAAAAGTTGTACTGTATTGTTTTATTTTAATTTTTTTTAGGAGCGGTATAGCTACGTCTGCCCCGACCTTGTTAAGGAGTTTAACAAGTACGACACAGATGGCTCCAAGTGGATCAAACAGTACACGGGCATCAACTCCATCTCCAAGAAGGAGTTCACCATCGATGTTGGCTACGAGCGCTTCCTGGGGCCCGAGATCTTCTTCCATCCTGAGGTTTAATCCAGAGTCTTTTAAGATATATTGCTGTTGCTGCTGATAGATGATGCAGCCTAAAGTGTCAGCTTGTCAGAGTGAAATTATTTTTTTTTTTTACCAAGCGGAATTCCTTGCCTTGAAACTTACTATCTTTTTTTGCTGTTTGGTCTCATCCAGTTTGCCAACCCAGACTTCACCCAGCCGATCTCAGAGGTGGTGGACGAGGTGATCCAGAACTGCCCCATCGATGTCCGACGTCCACTGTACAAGGTACAGAAACTCTACAGCTGCTACAGTGCCAGTAACGGTTAGTCTGTGTATCTGTTTTTATATCAGCGTCTGCCTCCTCTGTGTGTCGCAGAACGTCGTGCTCTCCGGAGGCTCCACCATGTTCAGGGACTTTGGCAGACGCCTGCAGAGGGACCTAAAAAGGTCTGTGGATGCACGACTGAAAATGAGCGAAGAGCTGAGCGGCGGCAAGTTGAAGGTGAGGAAAGAGGATGAAGATTAGTCTCAAAAAAACCTTTTGAAATGTATTAAACATATGCAAAAGTACTTGGTGTTATTCAAGCCTATTATTAGTGTGGCATTGCCAGACCTTCCTCCACAGCGCTGCGGAGGAGGGTCTGTCTAGTCCACACAGCATTCCGGGATGGTAGAAAAACCTGCTCTGGTTTATTGGCATTTCTTTAAACCAATCACAATCGTCATGGGCGGTGCTAAGCCCCGGACACATTTGACGGTGCCTCTGCAAAATAGCCTCAGGAAGGAACTTGTTTTGGTGGAACGTGTACGTTCAAAGGTTGTTTTAGTCGTGCAACAGAAAACTCAGATTGGACAGATAGTCTAGCTAGCTGTCTGGATTTACCCTGCAGAGATCTGAGGAGCAGTTAACCGTAGTCCTCAGAAATCCACCGGAGAACATAAAGAAAGTGGAAGGTGGCGAACGTCTGACCTAAAATGAGGGACCTCCGGCGGAATTTACGGCAGCACCTACACAATCCCCGAAGTGGAACGTTGTCGATATATAGACTAGCCTATTATATACAGGACTAGTATTTCAAAAAGAGTTAAGTCAATTCAAAGTTTTTAATACAGATGGGCAAAAACAATAATAATGCAAAATGTTTTTTTTTTCTTCAGAAACGTTTACAGGAAGTGGTGTTTTTTTTGTTTCAATATTGACTAAGTTATCCTCTCTGTTTTGCAGCCCAAGCCCATCGATGTGCAAGTCGTCACTCATCACATGCAGAGGTATGCGGTCTGGTTCGGAGGATCAATGCTGGCGTCTACTGTGAGTATCAAAACGGTGTTTTCAGCTTCTCTAACAACACATAATCACCCCTCCTGCAGCCTTTTCTATATCGTTTTGACATCAGCACATAATTAGAATAGAATCTTTGTTGAGAGTTTTCACTTGAAGAAAAACTTGTCAGATATAAACAGTAAATGGCAAAAGTTTTTTCCATAAGCCCCAGACTTTGGTAAACCGTTGTCTAGGGCTGGGTACCAAATTTAACTTTTAAGGCACCGACCGAATTGCCTCTAAAGTATCAAATATCGAAAAAATGCCTCGTCATTCAATACTTATTTTCAATCCCTAAAGCGTAACTCTCGCCAAAATGCAACCTAGGGTCTTGTTGTGAAACACTAAGAAGGCTCGACACAACATGAAACTTTTCTGGATAAATGGTGGATAGCGTAAACAACAACAACAACAACTACAGTGAGTTGTTCAAAACCTTTCTTTTTAGTAAACTCTGTGTACACCAACAATGCTGTCAATGCTTTCGTTCATGTGTAGAGTCCCTGGTGAGACTTGGAGCAAAGTCTCATGTTGTGTCGAGCCTTCTTAGTGTTTTAAAAATAGCTATTTTGAGGCTAGCATAAAAGTGCCCCTAGCACTCCCATTCAAAAGGCCATTTCACCGAAAAACGAAAATTCGGTAAACTTAGAAGTGGTGATTCCGTCCTAAATATACTTTTAAACGAAAGTTTGACTCGGGTACATTCACAAAAAGACCCTAGGTTGCATTTTGGCGAGAGTTGCGCTTAAGGAGCAAATCTCATCCGTGTCAGTGAGCCAATAGGCATGCAGCATGCTTCTGTTTGTGATTGGCTGTCTAGCGTTACGCGTCGTAGAGACATGCAGGAAAAACTCTACGTTACACAGAGAAGGGGCTCACGTAGTAGGAGCTGAACAATAAATAAAAAGATTTATGCCGTAATGTTATAATTCCTTTTTGTTTATAATATTGGTATCCAAAAAAGTATCCTTTTTAGGAACGGGAATCAAAGTCACATTATTGGTTTCGTTACCAGTATTAAATATTTTTAAACGATACCCAGCCCTACCTTTGTCAGACTAAACACAGCACACACTCTCATATTTTTATTGAAATGTATTGAAAGTGCTCTGGTACAGGATATTAAGTCCTCTAATCCAGACTCAAACAACACAAAAACAAAAACGATGTAAACAAATTTGAAGCACATTGATTGATGATTAAAAATGACTTGCATTTCATAAATAAGTACAAACAATAAATACAACAAATAAATTACAAACAAGCTTTATAGTTATAGTAAACATTACATCTTTTGCCAGACAAAATGTATCCAACCTGTTCTTGAAAGGGAACGGTTGGAAGGAACTTCTTCTGGAAGCTCGTTCCACGCCTTTACCGCACAAAGTGTGAAGAAATTCCTTCTCTTTTTTAGACACGCATGTTCTGGGGTGAAGTTTTAGTAAATCATACCTATTGCTCCAAAACTAAAAGATAGGCTCAACCGTTACATCATATATTCCATGTACCAGCTTATACACCTGAATTGTATTTCCTGTACACAAGAGTCGGTAAACTTAATTTTCTCCATTTTTCTTCATAAGACATTTCCTTCCTGGGATTAATTTAGTAGCTCTTCTCTGGACCTTTTCAGTTTATTCTACATATTTAAATTCATATGGACACCAGACTGAGCAAGCATATTTAAGATGGGCTCTTACCAGAGATTTATACAATGGTAAAAATATATCCTTGCGTAGATTTGAAAAGTTCTTTTAATTATTGCAATCATAGATGTTGTCTTTACTTCTGAAATGGGAAAGGAAATGACACTAACGAGGACCATTTCTGTTTTGGCAGCCTGAGTTTTACCAAGTGTGCCACACCAAGAAAGACTACGAGGAGATCGGGCCGAGCATCTGCCGCCACAACCCCGTCTTCGGAGTCATGTCTTAGGGCGTCGGAGGACGGCATTCAGCGGGGGGCCAAGGACAACCGAGGAAGCGCCCTAAGACCTCACATGCTGTGGAAGTCCCATGAGCCTTTGCACGGATGCTCCCGACAGACCTGTTCATTTGGATAAAGCAGTGGACCAAACAAACTGCCAAAATAGCGGCAACATCCTCACAAATTAGAGGAAGGAGGTGACTCAGCCCAAAGGATCCTTCAAATAAAATGTTTACTGCAAGTAGGTTAATAATAGGTGATACATCTTTAATTTCTGCGTGCCTCGTATATGTACTTATAATATCCTCACAGGGTTGTAATATGTAATTAATCAACATGAGTCCTGTATAAATGCACTTCTCTGTGTATATGGGTTGGGTTCTTGCTATATGTTATATACTCTAAAAGAAGCAGGACATGTTTAGCTAGATCATTTTCCACAAACTTCATTGAATAAAACACCTTTTGATCATTAAGTCATCAAATGGGTGCTACATACCCCAGAAACCAATCACCAGATATACTGACCATTATTTCTGTCTCTTTTTTTTGAAAATGTCCTTCAGTACCTGGATGGAATATTTATTTGAATTTAGATTATTACAAGTCAGGCATTTAAAAAAAAATATCAATCTGTTCAAATAACTTTCCCCAGGTTTAATTGAGACTAAGTCTTCGTCCCCGCTTTCCTTTGACCTTTTTTTTTTTTATTTGTATTCATCATCTCTGGACCAACCTGTCTTTAAAAAAGAAGAAGAAGAAGAAAAAAAAGAAGTCATATTAATATATGAACATGCAGTTTGAATGACTGTTGTTGGACCATCACTGTTGCCTAGATCTCAGTTATACTGGATAGCCTTGTACTGTACCAAATCTGGATTTCAATGCTGGCATTCCAATAAATGCCAAGGAGACATTTCTACAGTTGTGGTTTCTGGTTTTTCAAGTTTATCGAGAATGCCATGATTATATGCCTCTTTGCATCCACTCTCAACATAACACCGCTATATTTATGTGAGGGGGAACCCCCCCCCCCCCCCCCCCCCCCTGTACTGTAATTGTATCCCTTTAAAGTGACCACTGCATGATGTAAGAGTTTATTTCCATTGAACCACTCTATGCCCCTGATTGGTCCGTATGGTGAGGAAAAGCATTGTCCAGGTGTCCATGGTGCTCATTTATTTCTCGCAGGAGAAAAGTAACGGACACATGGAGTTAGCAGTTATTTAGTAAATCTGAATTTATTCTATGTATTTGAATATGATATGCTGTAGAAAGCTAAGAAAAGGAAAAGTGCAGATTTGCCGCTATAAAAGAACAAAAGACGGACATACTGAGAAATGTCTCCTGCTGAGAGGCTTAAGGTGCTCCTCTTCTTGGCTTTGTTCTTCGGAGCGACAGGATTTCTGTTCACACTGCTGTCCTGTGGGACCGAGTACTGGCTGCTGGCGGCCGAGTCCTGCAGCTGGCCGGAAGAACGCTATGGAGGAAGTGGCCTGAGAGAGGGGAAGAGCAGCACCGAGGTATTTAAACTGAACACTTAGGAGTTTGTTTGTATAGCTTGTTTCAAACACGGAGGCAATCCAAGAAGCAAATAAGGGAAATAAAAGAATTTAAACTGTTAGCAAAATAAGATTGTTATTTTGACCACAATACAATAGATAAGGAATGCAGTATTTCAGTAAAACCACTAATAAAAATAATTGTATCTAAGAATGAAGTCATATTATGAGAAAAGTTTATATTTTTATTTTTTTATACTTTATTGTAAGAGTGCAGGAGTTAACATAGCACACAATATGAGAAAATATGTATACACATACATATAACCTTAGAATAAAAAGGAAAAGAAGTAAAAATAATAATGTAGGTTAGTATGATGGTACACATAGAGTGTACATACAAAATGTGGTACTTGTACTTTAAATATTTCAATGTGTGCTACTTTATACTTCTACACTACATTTCAGAGGGAAATATTATGAAGACTGTTTGTGATCAAAAGGTCATGTCCATGTAGAATGAAAGAACTGAATGAGATAGCAGTGTGTATTATTTTGTCTTTATCCAATGCAAACAGAATTGACTTAATTCTTGGACAAGACACTAAACATAATGTGCAGCACAGAGGTCAAACGTTCATTACTCACACAAACATTACAGAAAAACTCCTTTAGCCGTTACTTAGTGGCCCAATTATTAGAGCATTTTGTAAAATGCAGGAAAGTGGAGTCTTATTTCATGAATGCACATGGAATTTCCTGCTGGCTGCCATTCACTGTCTTCACTTTACACCATCAATCAAACACTGTCTATTTACAGAAAGCTGATGGCCACACATTCTCTGCAATCTGCTGTTGTAGTTCTGCAGCAGACTGTGGACACTCGGACACCGGTTGAGTCTGCTATTAAATGCTATTATTTAGCATTATTTATTTAGTCCAGACTCTACTACAGTGACATAATCTTCATATGTATTATGTATATATAGTATACTACATATATATATATATATATATATATACTGTACTACATCATATGTAAACATAAGATTATGTCACTGTGGTACAGTATATATTTATTTATTTAATAGTGGATTATAATGCTGTTCATTTTCTCAGGGATCATGTAGCCCACTGCACATCCTAGTATGTAGTGTGTGTATGCTGAGGGTACCTGAAAGTGCTGTGTGTGTGTGTGTGTGTGTGTCTGTGGGAGTGAGGGTGTTTGGAAATGCTCTCCCTGTGTAAGTGTGTGTGTGTCTGTGTGTGTTAGGTAGATGAAAGGGGGGGAGGCATATGGAATATTTATTTATTCATATTTATATCAATATTTATTTTTGTATCTGCTTTTATGACAGTTTTGAATATTCAATATAATAAAGATTACCTTGACCTTGATATTGATCACTCAATAAAGGAAAGACCCTGTCAAAAGGAGAGGTCCCATTGGTTTTCTGATTCCTCAGGTTATAGATGGTGTGAGGATCTTCCATGAGGGCCTGTTTTGGCGCTGCTCTTTCATGGCTGTTTCAAATGAACACTCTATATGGGACATTTTGATCAGTGAGAACCTCAGACTTATGTGATGACATATTTCCAATTTGTTTTGCAAACAAAAGCATTACAAATGCCTCCTCCCCTTCAGCAAATCAGCCGCCATCAAAGGTCTGCCATGCCGCTTTCCTCTTCCCGTTTCCTGTTAATGAGCGATCACGGCTGGAGCCACACAGTTTCCCCACACAACCGTATGAACATCACTCTGCCATTGGTAGCTATTGGTCATTTATTTTCACATGATTGCAATATTATCTTTTATGATGTACAAAGCCTTATTTTCCTTTTCCTCTCAGTTTTTAGGACCTTCTGGAGCATCTTCCTCACCACAGGCTTGGCTGCTGTCGTCATAAGTGTATTTATTGTCATCTGTGCCGGCCCACTGACCAATCACAGACTCTATAAAGTGGGTGGGGCCCTTCTGCTTTGTGGCGGTGAGAACCAATTAGCTAAAACAAAGTCATTTTTTGGCCTCAACACGAACAGATCTCTCTAAAGACATGGCAATATTGGCTGCAAAACAGGAGACATTTGAAGCTGTGGTGGAGAGTAGGTCACTAAACAAACTGAAGTGGGAGGTTGTTATGAACGCTGTTTCTCCGTGTTTAGTTCTGACACTGGGGACAGAAAGCAGGTGAAGGGTGCAGCTGGTGGTCAGTTCACCACAGCTACTTGCTCTCGATGTGTCATGGATTGAGAAAATCAATAGGTCAGAACAAGAAGTAGTGTTGCCAGCATTTGTAGGAAAAAATATTACAATAATGCATTCTGTGTAGTAGTAATGGAAATGAGGAGTCCAACTATTGCCTAACCCTAAGGGATCTGTGCAGCAGCTTTTAGCCAAGAGTTCAGATTCTCATCATACTTTCTTAACCAAAAATATTTGTTGATTTAAATAAATAAAATACCAATTTTAACCCCTTAACACCCAGTTTTTCACTTTTCCTCTTAAGAAGCTTTCGCACTATCTGGCAGTGTTATATTTAGCTTTAGCTTGACCTCAATTCTTCAGTGAAGCTAAATCATAACACTGCATGAATTATTCTAACCCAAGACTTGATGTCTTGTGCATCATTGTATACACATTTCCTCAACATTCACCATATTTGGAATTTTTGGATCTTCACTAAAATTTTAAAGGAAGAATGTTTTGCTGCAATGTCAATGGGGTTTAAGAGGTTAAAAACACAAATATATACTTTATATGTAAATGCATCTTTTATAAATCATAAATATGGTCTTTAATTGTGTGGGGAAAGTGCAGTTAAAAGTACAATACTTAATTAAGTTGAGAATCCGACTTTCAGGCTGTTTTTATGTTTTCCCTTTCAAATGGTGTTGCTCTACATATTGTTAAATTGTTTCTCCAATTATTTTTATTTTTAATCAATTAATCAAATTTTATTTAAACTGTAAAATCACCATTAAAGGTGCCGTAGGTAGGATTGTGAAGATCCAGGACTTAGCCAAACATCAACAACTTCTCAGTCCCTCCCCCCTTTCCGCTAAAGCCCAAAATGGTCTCCTAAGCCCCTCGCCCCACAAGGGAGAATGAATGCGTGATTGACACGCAGTTAGACACCCCCCCCCCCTGGCCCTGATTGGTGCATCTGAACAGGGAGCAGTGGATTTTTGCAAATCTCACTACAGGCTGTAGGTGGAGCCAGAGGAGCTGGATTATTTTTTTAATTAACCAGCTTCATGTAGTTCTACTGGAACATAGGGGCAGTTTCAGCAAATATGACAAAAGGTTAGTTTTATAAGGCTTACCTTTAAACATGGTCTCAGTGCACTTTACAATGAAAGGAACACAGAAATACCAGTCAGCAACAGAACAATTGAACAGCGTGTGTGTGTGTGTGTGTGTGTGTGTGTGTGTGTGTGTGTGTGTGTGTGTGTGTTTTGGCTACCCTTTTCCTATATCAGGTTCAAAAGTGCCTTCACGTTTTAGACAGGGAGGTGATTGCTTTTGTTGAAGCTCTTGGCTGAGCCTCTTCCCCCCCCCCCCGAGCCTTTTCCTCCTTTCACTTAGGATTTCAGTTTGGAAAAAGGGTGGGAAGATTTCCCAGAGTTTATACTCTATAGATGACTCAACATTTTCAACAAGGAGACCAAAGTTGACTCATCTTTTGAAAAGCTGGCCTCAAAACCTCACTAACCCATCACCCATAATCAATATCCTCAGTCTCAGCTGATCCAGGCACCTTCAAAATAAAACCTCATGGCTGCCAAACCATTAGAATGGGATCGCTGTCTCTGACCATAAATCAAATGTATTGCTTGATGTTGACACAGAGAGAACTTTATTTGTGAGCCAACATTTGCCTCAAAGTATTCTCTGTGTAAGGGATATTGCAAAATAAGCGCTGGCAAATTAAACCAAGGGTGTGAGTTTTAAGAGCATATACATTTTTTGCAAAGACTTTGTGCTCTGGAAATGAATATATCAATATTTTAGAGTTGTGTGTGTCTCTTAACAGCATCTTTATTGTCATGTCTTTCATACTAGCAAATGACTTGTCATTAAAAAGTGTTATATTCTGAATTCTGAAGTAGAAAACTTGAATCTAGGTAATAACAGTTGTCTCTGTGCCTGTCAGGGCTGTGTCTGCTGGCCGTGATGGTGATGTATCTGATGTGGGTCCAGGTCCTGGACACTCTGGAGCAGTTTGCCCACCATCAGAGAGTCTCCACCTGCCCCTCCTTCCACCTCAGCATCCAGCACGGTCCTTCATTCCTCCTCGCTCCAGTCGCTGTCTTCTTCTGCCTGCTGGCTGGCCTGCTCTTCATCCTGATTGGCCAAAGCATACAGGGGACACAGCTAGATAAGATAAACAAAGTTCCAGTTTAATCAAGTGCCATGATGCAAATATCATCCAAACTAAATATAGCAAGGTGGATCAGTGTTAGCACTTGACACAAGTTGGCACTGCAGAGTTTGATCCCCGGTCCGGGCGGTGCCTTTCTATGTGGAGTTTGCATGTTCTCCCTGTGTTTGCGTGGTTTTCCTCTGGGTGCTCCTCCCACCATAAAGACATGCATCCTAGGTAACTAGGACAGTTGAAAATTAGCTGTCTGGCTAACACTGGCGCATTTACAGAAATGTTGATTAATGTGCATTGTCCTGATAAAATACAACATTAATTAATTAATAGAAATATGTGTTGTCCTAACCTGAGGGTTTAACCAGGCTTAGTACATGGAAAACAGCGGTTTTCTATACCATGGGTGTGTAGTCTTTAAAAACTATTTGAGGTTCATACAACCGTATACTATTAAAAGGCAAAACATTGCCCTCTACATTTATTTAACATCTTAAAAACGATACATTGTAATAGATTAAACCCATCAGAATATAAAGTTGGTAACATTAAAAGGCATTAGTAACAACAATCCAGTCATCACTCTTGGCAGGAGCCATTCATAATGCAGATTTTTTTCACTTTGAATACTCCAACTGTGTTTTTCTTCTGACTCTAATGTAATAGCAAGTAGAGGACTTCCTGTTAAAGAGTATTTTAACACTGTGGATTTACTTCTTCTACTTACTAAAGTTAATGAATTGGATACTTCCACACTCATAGGCATAATTTACGGGATTACAACCCCCCCCCAACAATCAACTGGCCGGGGTTATGAAGTCAAAGAGTTTAAATGCCGTGGCAAGCAAATATTTGTTGTTAAGATGTGCATAATCCCTAAAATAAACATCCCGAAGCACGTGTAATGTTTTGAACAATACAGCAGATGAATTAATTATTATTATTATTAATAATAATAATAATAATAATAATAATAATAACAATAATAATAATATTTTCTTGAAATAAGGTTTTAAATACACAAAGATCTGGTAGTTGGCATCAACAGAAGAAGACCCACACAACTCAAACTTCAGACAAAAAGACAGCAGTGGTCACACAGTGTGATTGACAAGTGGTCACTCAAACTGTATGCATGGATCCTTCCGACGACTTCCATCAGTGAGGATAATTGGAATCTTTAATTAGAAGTTGGTCATTACAAATGGTTTTTTTTTCTAATCTATTAAACAGATCCCTGTGTGATTAATACTCCAACGCTCTCACTCTGCTTTTATTATAATTGATAAATCAATTTTGACAAAAGTGGAGAGACGAGGGCTGCCCGGTGTGTACACTGAAGGATTGAGTAGATTGAGTTTGACTGTGCCTGCCTGTCATCAGGTTGAAGCTCTGAAATTTTGGGTCAGAGGGACGGAGATAATAATAAATTAGACTGTCATAATCCATTTTCTGACAGGAGGGCCACTTCAGGGACAACTCGCAGTGTGGGTAAAACACACAACAGCCACTAGAGGACAGTGTTGACTCAGGATAATGTTTAGGAGTGTTTTCTAACCTCATTAAATCACTCTATCGCAGGTCCTTACAATTATGTCCAACGGCATTACAGCAGAATGCATAGTTGCAGAGGTTTTTGCATCAGATCAGGCCTGCAGATGATAGAACCAGGAGAGACATTTGTAAGTGATAATTCATTTCTGTAATTTTCCTGACAAACAAAATAAAATGTTTTTTTTCTCTCTATTCAAGTTCAGTATAGTTAACATTAGAATTAAAGGAGAGGGGGGTTATGGGAAGCCCACAGTCACACCTTGATAATTGGAAAAAGGCAAACAGAAGTGAGACCTTGAGATGTTACGGTGAAAAAAGGGAGAGGAAGGGGGGAAGTGTGTGTGTGTGTGTGGGGGGGGGGGTTCAGGGAGAAAGAGAGTTGACGCTGCTCATCAGCAAGTCTTTTCAATATTCTTTCATGTCTGACGCTCCCGTGCCTCTCCATCCCTTCTCTTTCTTAATCTCCGCTGTGAACTAGGTGAGTATAATTATACCGGAGCATGTCACATTCGCTTCCCCCGGCCCTCGCCATGTTTAAACATCTGTCACCTCCTCTGCCTCGCCACCAACAGCCAACGCAGTCATGGGTTTAAAAGGGTGATCTTTATTTTCTAATGAATTCAAGGAGATTCATATCGCTTGGTTTTCAATCTTTAAAAAGCAGGATTGTGGCAGATTCATTACTTGCAGTCCAGGAGTGGATGTGGTGCTGTTGTCGCTTGGACTCACACACACTTTTATGTATATATATATATATATATATATATATATATATACATATCACACACACACACACACACACACACACACACACACACACTCTACTAGTTGTCCTTTACATTACATCATCACACTGGGTCTTTGTTCTCTGTAGATAGAACTGTCCGCGGTAATTACTACGGGGCAACAAAGACATCAGAAGAAGCAACTTAAGAAAACTCATCTCTTTTATGCTGCAGACATTTGACAATAACGTTTTTAATTTATTTCTTTACGTGCTGTTGGGGCTATAGTAAGAGTGATACTCTTGCATTTAAAGAGTTTTTATCTATTCCAAAACCAAAAACACAGCCGAAGTGTGTGTATAGAGTGTGGTCTAGACCGACTCTATCTGTAAAGTGTCCTGAGATAATTCCTGTTATGATTTGACACTATAAATAAAATTGAATTGAATTGAATTGAATTGTATCTGCTCTAAGCTGCTATTAGCATACCTGGCTAGTTTGCTACCTGCAGTGGTAAGGACCTCCAAGGCCAAGAGTTAACATACCATTAACTAACTAGTGATGGGTGAAATTGAACAAACAAATGTTTTTGAACAACTCTTTTTAGTGTGCGGTATGTAGGCCTACCAGGTCAGCCTGTCAAACGTACCGAGTGCTCATGAGTCCCCGACTTTTCCCATTCATACTGCCCATGCACACACTCGCTGTTATCACAGAGTAGGCTACTGCTCATGCTCTAAACTTTGCAAGCAGGACAACCAATGAAAGAGCGGGAATCATTGTCTCGAACAAGGACGTCAATGAGTGTCTCGAGTCAAGACTGGCAGCTACTCATTGAACGAGATCTAATGAACCATTCTCTTGAACTGAGACGTCTGCTACTTGCCCCTCCAACGACTCAAATTGCTCTTATGTAGCCTATAAGTGGGATGCTGAATCAATGCATTAAAATGAAAATACTTAATCTTTATTAATGTAAACATATACATGATGACTGGTAATGCATTAAGGAGAGGTTTTGTGGGACAGGCAGCAGTAGCTGTCGAAGGTGCACACACTATTACATAATGTCAAGGAGAAACTGACGCCATATATTGCAAAAAGCATCAACTAATTAGTTTGTATGGTTATGGGTAATGTTTTAAATATACAGTATATAATGTTTGATATATATATATATATATATACATATATATATATATATATATATATATATATATATATATATATATATATATATATATATACATGCAATACTGACTGGCTCTCCACTGCAATACAAGAATATTATTTCTGTATGTAATTTCCATGGATCATCACCTGGTTAATGCTGATTTTTGCAATTGATGTTCCCTGCATGTGACGATAATAAGCATAAAAGGCAGAGCTTAGGTTAATGCATGCATACAATGTCACTGAATCAAGCACACTGTGTGGTGTAATGCACAAATAATGATGCATAAGGATGTTTTTAATTTCATACCATGAAAACAAATATAATGAGCACCTACTGAAAGCTGGACACAACATGTTCTGTGATCCAACCGCCTTTCCCTGAACCTCCCCCTGCTCACTCTCCACGCTGGTTCTACCTCCACAACACCCAGAGGCCAACCCAGGGGGCGCAATTATTCAGGCCTTTGCTCAGCCAAGTAGAAGAAATTAGCCTCTTCTCCTGAACCAAGACCTTCTAACCTGCACCAGGACCTCGGGCTGCCTCTCTGACTAGCATGACCCCCTGTGACTTCCCTCTCCAGACCTTGTTTTCCATACATATGAGCCCGAGCTGGCCAGAGCCACGCTTGGCTGCCATATGGGCTCTCCTTGCCCCGGCTGGCAAAGTGGGGCTGGGGAGCTGCGGGCTATAAAATCCAACACCCCCACACCTCCGCGCACCCCCGTCCTGGAGGGATGCTGGTGTCCTCAGGCCGACGATGCGCTTTTTACAGCAATCCAACAAAAAAAAGTCTGAGCAGCTAAGATGCATCATTCTGTGCCATGCTTAAAGGCTGCGATTACAAAAAGCAATATCAGAAATGTAATTTAGGAACAAGACTAGAAGTCTACATTTCAAAGTTTTTTAAATAACTGCAGGTCAAAACATGATCTGATATGAGCAATTATGGAAAAGAAGAAAGTTAAATAATGAATTATATTATGACAGAGCATGTTCTCTGGGTAAAAGGGCAAAGAATAAGTGCTCCTCTTCCTGCTTGTATTCTGCACTTGATCTTTTCTTTAATTTGCCCTATTCTTTTTCTTCATTAAAATCATTTTGAGTCACAAGTGATTCCATTTCCCATGTCTATGCTGACAGATCCTCCTCTCTTATCATACCCTCTTCTCCTCCTGTCTGTCTTTGCCTTTTTTTTTCACCTTCCATTTCTATCTATTCAGACCAGTCAGGTGGTGGATAATGAGGTCTGTGGCCCAGCGCTGCATGAGCTCCCCAACTCTCAGAGTACAGTCAGAGTTGGAAAATTGTCAGATCTTTTTTTGCAGTTGCATCGCAAAATCTCCCTGCAACCTTGGCTGCTGTTATAGGGAGCAAGTACACAAGGTGATGAAATGTCAGTTGGCCTGCCCGCCAGCCCAGTACCCCCTAGGAATTACGACCGTATTAGACAAATCTGCACCTTATGATTGGTCAATATAAGAATAGTGGTGTGGTGGATGGTGTAAAGCAAAGATCTTCAACAGGGGGTCCACGACCCCTAGGGGATCCTCAGAGATACTGCACGGGGCCCCCAAATTATTGTTTGATCATTTTTGAGAGTTTTTTTTTAATTGAAATGTCATAAATATAAAATAATTAATATACATAAACATAAATCCAACATATTATTAGCAAAGATAAATCAGACTATTTGTGAAAAAACAACAACAATGATTATAGGCTTTCTGGCCTAAAGGTAAGTTAGCTCTAAGGATTCGCTGTGCCACATTTGTTTAACATTAAAACATAATGAATATGTTGCAATTATTTTAATAGCTTAGTATTGCATGCACCATAAAAAGCTATGTGTAAAGGCCTTAGGCAGACCTAAACGCAATTGTAGGTCTGATATGCAGATCAATTGTATACAATATCAGTAGTGGTCCCTGCTCCGTCTTTCCTGGTGTAAAGCACATCTGACTCTCTCTTACATGACATATCTATGTAAAAAGTTTTTTTGTTTTTTTTTATCATACTTGGTTTTTAAAGAATCATCATTGAGAAAAAATGTGAGGGCTGTTACCCAATTTATAGCTTCCCCAACAAAGCCTGTAGTCTGCAACCTATGTTTTTATGGTCATTAGATGATTATTCCAGCAGCTGTTCATAGTTATTTCCAATATGGCCGCGCAAATGTCTTTTTTTGCAGCACCAGCTACCGATTTATTTAAATACGATGGTGCATTTCTACACTATAACCTTGCCAATTGCAGCTTTAATACATATGCAGTGTTTTACAAAGTTTCTACCTGTGTATTTGGTTCTGAGTGGATCTTTTATCCAAGCTCAGTCCCAGTCTGGCAAATAGGTGACATCAGGTGGATTCAATTGATCCATATGATGAGTGAATATCCCTTACAGCCTGCAAAAGAACTCCTCTTTTCTCCTGTCTACTCTATTGTCCTCACAGTCCATTCTGTAGTCTCTCTATCTGTGCTTTATGGCAGGCCTCTTACCTTGTGACTACAGATACCTGAGAGCTGAAGGCCTTATCGTGGCCAGGGCCAAATGAGGCACAAGAGGCAAACGATGGCTTTTCCTTTATCTTTGGCCCCTCTCCTCTCCAGGCCACTATTTCATCAGGTCACTGTGTGTACATGCGGAAAGGGTAAACTGATTCTATTGAACTAGTCCATAACCTGACCTCACCTGGGCCCTCGTGGTTCCAAATGGGTTTCTATTTTCTCCCCCCCTCATTCCCATCTTAACTCTGCCTCTTTCCCACTCCTTTCCCCCTTTTTTTCTCAAAGAAAACGATCAACACCGTGTACTGGAAGAGAGAGCGAAAGACGGCGAGAGAGATTAAATCCAAGTTTCTTTCATCCATGAACACTTTCATCTCTCTTTTTCTTTTTTTTCAAACAGAGGGAATTATCAGCAGCCACAACCGACACAGGCTTTTGACGAGGGTGATGGCGCAGGAGGGGAGGGGGGGTGGAATGAGGGAGGAGCGGGAGATGAAGAGGAGGCGAGGGGCAGGTGGGAAGTTGGGTGGTTGCCGATCGGAGAGGGAATACACTTCCCGTGCATCCTCGGTTTGTCTGGCTTCTGGGTTTATCTACTGAGGGCCAGGGGTGCTCCTCTCACCATTTCCTCTACCTCAAGAGTGGTTTGTTGCAGTCACCCTTAAATAACCATGAGCAAAGTCAATGCACTCTTCAATATCTCAATCCGACTCATGCATTGAGTGTTAAAGAGTCAAGATAAGAGTAAGAGGTGGGCCAGCAGACTTCAGCAGCTAAAGAACAGTGACTTACTATGGTGCTCATCCACCCTTTCTATAAATGTAACCAAACCTTAATAGATGATTTTTTTTCCCTCCCTTATGTGACGTCTAATCTCACTGTTATGAGTGTTTTTTCATTAAAATTGTGTCAGGACTAATTTCGAGGGGGAATGAATACAGATGTCAGGATGCCATCAAATCCCATCGCGGGGCCTTTAACGAGATAACAGGCTTTAGTCAAAGAATTAGCGCTATTGAAAAATAATAAAAATGAACAAGATTAGTTCAGTGGGATGTGGATACAGAGTGGAACGGGGACTTTGGCTGAGAGGAAGAGAGAGGGGAGACCAGAGTCATATCAAACCTGCCCTGCCAAATCACAAATCTATTTCTGACACTGGTATTAATTATCAAACTAAAGCTGCTGTTGCATATTGATTCATCGGGGTGCGCACTTTTATTATCTCCTATTAAGCAGGAAAAAAAGGAGAGATTATATGAAGCCTTCGGGGGCGTTTTATGGATCCTGTGAGACTGTTAAACCATGTCACGGACTCCAGAGCAACAAGACAAGCTCCCTGTGTTTGTGTGCAGTGTGTGTGTATGTGTGTGTGTGTGTGTGTGTGTGTGTGTGTGTGTGTGTGTGTGTGTGTGTGTGTGTGTGTGTGTGTGTGTGTGTGCCCTGTTTCTTATGTGGGCTCCAATGCATTCTTAAGCTTTAAATTTGATTATTTTGGTGAACATTTTTCAATTAGCTCTACAATCATGGTCTTGAATACATTTCGGCGCTCAGAAATATGCCTGTGTGCAAACATGTCTATGTATATTTGAGACTCAAAGTGCATACAGTATTGTTTAAACCTCAATGAGGCAGCTGTGCGCATAAGTTGGTGGCTCCAAAATGGCGATAACTTGCAACTTTAACATGAAGTCATGTAAGCAAACTCCAGTCTAAGGCCCTCTCCACATGGTTATGAGCTGCTGTCACAGCAAGGTGTGGCACAAAGCATAGTGTAGAGACACAGCGTTGAAACATTTTCTGTGGTTGCATCTTCATCCTTGGCCGAATTTGCACTTGTGTCTTTCCATTAACTTTGTATGCTATTGTCCTGCCTCTAAAATTCACCTGTGTTCTTTCTGAACACATGGCAATGCTGGTATGACTAGTTGCTATTGTGCTTAAATCACCATCCATCCATCCATCCATCCATGCTTGACACCAGGATTTCATTTGTGTAAAGGTACAGTAGTAAAACATTTTCTGTCCTTGCATCTTAACCCCTCAGCGGCCGAATTTACACCCACTTGTGTGTTTCCATTAACTTTTTTAATGCAATCGTCGTGCCACAGTAAAGCTGGTATGTCCATATCACTTCAGTTGCTATTGTGTTTAGATTGTGCCTAAGGAATTTGCATTAACCACAACCCAAATTAAACACACCAACCCTGAGATCCTCAGGGCCCTCCGGCTGTATTGTCCAAATGCTTGACAACAGAATTTCATTTGAGCAAACTGCAGGAATTGACTACATTTAGATAACACATCTTTGACGATGCAGTTTTAAATGAAAGACGGTTAAGCCTTCAGCAAGCCCAGTGTTGACCTCCCAGTGTCTCCTTGAAAAGAACTCGAAGCAAGAGCAGTCGTCACCGAGTGCCAGAGCTCGGGAGTCAACATCCTTTTGAGTCGGTCTACGATTCAAAGTGTGACTGTAGTGGGCGCTGAGGCGAGCTCTGTGTGATAACACCACAACAGTTGTCATTTTATTTCTCACCAAAGGACAACTGAAGAGCAACCCCAATGAAAAGCTTGTCTACTGCTGTCCAATGAGATGATAACTCCATCCGCATTGACCAACGTGTTCCCCCGAGGAAGGAAGGATTTGTTTCGCACCTCGTATCGAGGTAAACGAAGGATTGTTGGAAATAGAATCCGACGTACAGTACGCTCAGCATGCAAAAGCCTGAGCTCATCAGCAGAAGAGGTCTATAACATAGTCACTGTGACCAGTGTGGGTGGCAGCCAAAGTGTTGAGACACAGGCATGCACTTCGCGAATAATGAGACCTCCAACGGTGTGACACCCATTTCACACATGGATGGCATCTGTGATTGGGATACATATGTTTGTATTGATGTATAATTATGAGCATAGAGGTTCTCTACTTCCTCTAAGTTGGTGAGAATGACTTTGTGGTGTGTATGATTAAGTGTGTATGATAGAGAGAAAAGACAAAGAGAGCAAAGGAGACAAAGTGTGATGGAGAAAGAGCATCAACACCTCGCAGACTGCACTCAATCACAGATCGCTGTCTGCCCGGAACCAATGTCACAAATTTTGTGATATTGTAATATATATATATATATATATATCGTGTTCGGCTTCTATATATCACCTCCTCACACCCCCGTTGTCTAACGTTGAGGTGTTACACAGTTAGCGAAGCTGGAAATATAATGATTGTACAAGAGGCGTGAAGACTGACGTCTGCCCTGCACGCAGTTGTGATTCAGTGTCCTGCTTTAGCCAGGAGAAGAAAGTGCGAGAGAAACAAAAAAAAGCAGAGGAGGAAACCAAAAAGATTTACAAATTTGAGGGCGAAAGTAGGATGGAAATGGGAAGAGAGACAGAGAGATTGGAAAGGGGGAAGGGTGGTGGAGGTTAGAAAGGGGGGACGTGGGTGAGGGGAGGGGTTGCATGGGTGGGTGGTGGGTGGTGGGTGGTGGGTGGGGGTAGGCGTCGAGGAGGACGAAATGAGACCAAATTTTCTTTGGCAATCTCCGTGTTCCTGCTGCAGGTGCTGGGGCCATTTCACTAAAGCAGGGCCAGACGCGAATGTCATTAGTTCCTGAGCCCCAGGTGAATTTGCCACAGTTCCACATGATTAACCCAGATAATTGTGTGTTGATAGCGAGCATGGTCGATGGAATACAATTTTCGGGCCCCGGATTCCTAAACAAACAGCTCAGCAGCAGCAGCAGCAGTGGTGAGCCAGGGAGACAGGATAACGGCGGCAGTGGCGGCGGTGGCGGCAACACTTGTGATGCCTGCTGCGTTCACGTACAGAGGTTTACAAAGAGAGAGGGGGAGGGAGCGGGGGGGGGAGGCACAGAGGGAGGAAGCTTCTTGAAGAGGTGGGAATAAAGTCAGGTCAGCCGTGGGTGACGCTGAGAGGAAGTGGCTGTCATTTCATTCAGTTTCATTTAATTGACTCCTGTTATTATTGGACATTAAATGTATCGTTACTTTGCAAAAATACAAATGTGCAAGATGTCTGGATTTTTGTGTCTATTACAGGTAGGACCGTAGAAATCTGGAGGTCATGAGTTCAAATCACTTCTGCCTGAAAAAAATTTCAACAAACATCAAAAGTTAAGTCTCTGAAATTATTTGTTTTTTTTGTTAGTTATTTAGTTAACTGCTATAGTATATTCATGTTATATCTCAAAATGAACATTTGAACTATGTTTCAAAGTAGGAAAATACTTTATTTAAACCTGCAACAACTGATTTTATTGGCCACTCGGGGGCCTAAACTTTATCTCTAACGTTATCACTTTTACTGTTAAACAACGTCTTAGCAAACAGTTGCCTGTTTGCACAACCAGCAGATACAGAACTACATTATCTATAGCCCTGATTACAAGTAAAGTAATTACACAAAATGAAGAAAAAGATTCCCGTAGCATTTGCGTGTTTCATTTTGCTGTCTGCACCCACCCTTTACATTTGCTTTCAAACTTGCTGAGCGTGCATTAAAACCATGATACCTACTGTATATTCTCTGGCTTATACGATTTATAGCCCATTGTGCTGCACTATGGAATTCATCAGCGGGGTGTGAGAATTAGCTGGAGGTGAGAGACTGAGCTGAGTAAACACACAGAGGATACAAACACATACATCTGAAAGGTGAAGGAACTTGGTGGTGCAAACATACAATATTGTCTACAGTACAGAATATGTCATAGCTCCCATGAAACTTATATATAAATACACACACACACACACACACACACACACACACACACACACATTTGAGAGGTCTACATATGGCAGAGGTTAGATATGGACGGTACCTTTCTGGCTTCCTGAACTGTAATGTAATTTCCCATAGTGCCTTGGGGTTGATGGGACATGGAATATTTAGTTAGGTTGGAGACGATCAGTGTCCCTTTACTTTCTTAATAAGAGTACACACACACACACACACACACACACACACACACACACACACACACACACACACACACACACACACACACACACAGAGTTTTATTAGTCTTTTTAACATTGAAACACTATAAAACTGTGGTGTTCATCAACCAAATGTTTAACCAAATGTTCCTTTTGGAATTCAAAGGAAGTTTAGCATGTGGAATAAAGTCAGACTTCTGCAGCGGATGCGTCCTTAAAAGAAATACATGACTTTTTGCTTCCTGCATGACTTATCATGTGCGGAGTAAAACGAGTAGATATTCTGTGAACAAAAAGCCCTGCTCAATCTCATTGCTGCTAAACACCAGTATCCACTGTCTTGTGAGGCATAAGATGAGGGTTGCATCAGGTAAAAAAAACAGAAAATGCAACCTGTTAGATACTGACAACACCTGTTTTACGAGAAGTATGCACCTTAAGCTTGTTTTTTAGGCACACGCGTGCAGCCTCGAGTCCCAGGAAGACGGTTCTGTAGCCTGCCAAGTGAATTTGTAAAACATCATCAAAGAAGAGGATGAGGAGGAAGAATCACTGGGGTTTGTGTTCCCACCAGTAGAGAGATAAAACAAGTCAGGGAGCCAGGTATGGAGGGAAGGGAAGAGCGAAGGAGCAAGAGAGAGAGAGAGAGAGAGAGAGAGAGAGAGAGAGAGAGAGAGACTGGCAACAAGGAGAGAGGAGAAAGAAAGAAAAGAAGCAGAGGCAGCCAATCTCCCTGGTGCATTCTGGGAGTTGAACCTGGCAGGAGAAATTAGCGGCGTGCACACTAAATGAAAGGGATAATCCCTCTCTGACGGAGTGGAAAGGAGAGGAGTGCAGTGCAGTGCAGCAATGATCCCTCCTGTGTTCCTGTGATTTTAGCTTCCAGGTTTATTTATTAAGAGGATAAGCCCTTCCTCTGAATGCAAACCTCGTAGGCAAGAGGGGATGCTGCCGTCACTCTGGTGCCAAGATGGTGTTAATTTGAGGGTCCGCTACTTACCATGATACTGGCTGCAGACCCAGACCAGGTGTTCAATGTGGATACAGGTGGATCCCTAACTTCATGTAAACTCAGATTACATGGAAGAACAAAAACAATGAAACAGTTTCTTGGACACTTAAATATTGCCATGTTGATGTATTGATACTATAATAGTCTATATTGACGACGTTTCATTTTTGGGGATTGTTTAGGTGCTGCCTGAAATTCCGCCGGATGTCCCTCATTTTCGGCCTGATGTCCATTATCTTCCTCTTTCTTTGTGTTGGCATTCTAAACTCCAGTGGATTTATGAGGACTATGGTTAACTGCTCCTCAGATCTCTGCAGGGTAAATCCAGACAGCTAGCTAGACTATCTGTCCAATCTGAGTTTTCTGTTGCACGACTAAAACAACTTTTGAACGTACGTGTTCCACAAAAACAAATTCCTTCCCGAGGCTATTTTGCAGAAGCACTGTCATTGAGTCGAGCGCCTAGCGCCACCCAAGACGATTGTGATTGGTTTAAAGAAATGCCAATAAACCACAGCACGTTTTTCTCCCATCCCAGAATGTTTTGTGGACTAGCCAGACCCTCCTCCGCAGCGTGGTGGAGGTAAGTCTGGCAATGATTAATGAGACTAATACTTTAATAAGGAGCTTACATTTAAATTTTGGTCTGATTTTAAAAGCTGCTGCAGAACAGAATTGTGCCCAAACCAAAGGACAGGTCCATAAAGAAATGGTTTTCCCAATTGGGTGTAAGTGATTGACTGGCCTGCATAGAACCCATCCAACATCTCTGGGATGAACTGAAAGGCTGACTGTGAGCTAGGTCTTATCGTCCAACACCAACACTTTGTGGGAAGTCTTAGCATATTAGTGCCCATATTACTTTTTTTGCCTACAGGATGTGAGGAAATGGTTGCCTTTTATTTGGACCTGCCAAATAGTGCTCATCTTTTTGTGCGATCTACATGTACAGTATATGGTTGTCAGTTACTTTTGTTTTACAAATTAAGATGATGCCTCTCTAATTCTGGGTTGATTTTTCTTTTGTGTTTACACCAAGGTCGGTATTCACCAAATTAAGGTAGGAGTGCTGATCTTAAATCCCTCCCACTTCCAATACAATCTTGTTTAAGACATACAAAGGTGAGGACCGGAGAAGTTGCCATACAGAGCAGTGCATCAATAAGAAGTCATACTGAGAGCTGAGCATCACAAGGCGAACAACTGTTCTCTCTCAATACCCAAAAATGTCAGATTTGGACAAACTTAAAAGATTAGGAACAAAAGAAAGCCACTTATTCAGTGTTGATTGAATGACATCAAAGGCTACACACACACACACACACACACACACACACACACACACACACACACACACACACACACACACACACACACACACACATCTCACAAATAGATCTCGCTCTCCAAAAGTACACAAGTATATGGGAAGCCACTGTATAAATTATATGACAAGAGAGAAATGAAAAATGAATGCATTGCAAACACAATCTATTGAAACTGAAAGAGTGTATCAATTGCATAAATATGTTTACTTGCATTGTGTTTTATTCCGTTATTATTCAAGTAATGGCATCAGAAGCAGTGTAGTTTGTGTCTCAGGAAGTGTTCGTATTCTCGTGTCCATCTGTCCATGTCTGCTCCTGATCACTACTACTGCAGGCATAGAGATCTCTTCTGTATTTGTAGAAAAGTTTGTGAATGCTATTATCTACCCAACTGGAAACATTATTCAGTGGAAATTGTGTTGAAATCACAAATAATCATATAAACACTTGCTTCCCCTCAACCTCAAATACATATTCATGCCTTGACTGCCTCTCGCGTCTCCCCCCCCCTCCTCTGTTGATGAAGCGATATTTGGTTTGTATGAGAGCCCACAAGCCAGCTCCACTCATGTGAAATGGCGAGTGAGTGTAAAAACATTGTTTTAATGAAATATGAAAAAAATCACAAAGTACAGCCACTTTCTAAATTATTTTTTGTAAGCAGGAAGTTAAAGAGAAATATCACAAAACACGAGCACGTTGACACGCTAAACTGAAACTAAAATATCATCAATGTTGGCTAATGTTTTTCACAAATAAGCTGATTCATTTTTGCTAATAATATGTTGGATTAATGGCAATGTATATTTTCAGACAAAACTTTCTGAAAAATGATCAATCAATAATTTGGTGGCCCTTCTGCAGTAACTCTGAGGACCCCCCATAGGGGTCCCGGACCCCCTGTTGAAGATCTTTAGTCTAGGGCCACGTTCAGCCCAAACAAAACTGAAACAGGGGTGCGTTGAACACACTGTTGTGTGCGCAAGCGCTGTGCCTTTTTATTACCACGAGTTTACATGCAGGTCTCTGCTAATTGGGTATCACCTGTGACACAGCCAATAAACGAGAGCCACACCCACTAAAAGAGAGAGCCACACCCACCATTTCACATCGCTTTGAAGAAATATGTCGTTCAACCAGGAAACCGAAGCAAACCAGTGCACACCGTTTTGAGATCGAATGTGCCCAATGTCTTTCAGAAAGTGGGCAGGGTCAGACTGACGTGCACATATGAGGGTTGTGGTGTGAGACTCAATTAAGCTCCACAAGCGACAGGTGTTGTGGAGGCAATCAGGCCAGCAAGTTGCATTGCCATACTGGGAGTTTCTTTCAGGTGGATGCAGAAGGGAGACAGAAGGTACGTCCCATGTCCCGTATTTGATTGCTCATCGACTCCTCGGTCCTCGGCTGAAACGGAAGTTGTTCTGTCCCTCCTCGGTGAAGGCCATCTCAAAGCTCTTATTTCTGCCCCAAGGAGCGAGCATCGAGGAGGGATCATTGAGGAGCTATAGACGAGAATAAACGGAAGCCATGCAGCTGAAGGAGTTGCTACCTCCGCCCAAAAAGCTGACAAATTCATGTCACGCTTCAGAGGAAAGGACGTCTCATCCCTCTAAAACACATTTGCTCGTTTCCTCTCTTCGCCCATGATGAAGGAAGGCAAGTGGAGGAGCTGGGGATGCAATGTAAGGACTTGGGATGCAGCAAATGAAGGCTGCTGCAGGCTGAGGCTGGAGAGCACGTTAAGCTGCTGGAGAAACACCCCGAGAGACTGTTTCTGATTGAAGATGAAGACACTGAAAGACTATTCTGGTTTCCCACGTCACAACGTTTGTAAAAACACCTTTTAAAACCTGAACTGCAAGACGGAGAGCGGACTCGCAGTCAAGTAGAGGCTGGAGCTGCACCCCTGTGTGTTGGCCGTCTCGATGAGCGCCGACCCGGAGCGGAGGTCACCTTAAGACACTTGTTCATTGAGTCAGCAGGCCCGTCTTCAGACGCAAACAAAATAACTTCATGGGTGAGACAGTTTCACACAACACAAACCCCTCTAGAAGTAGGAAATAGTTAGTTAGTCTCATCCTCAACATGTAGGGAAAAGGAGACAGGGGTTTTGTTACCGGCCAAGTTAGCAGTTAGTTGCAGTGTTCTTTGCTGTTTAACGAGCCTGGTTAGCTAATTGGTCGTAACAACATTGACAAGTAGCCTATGGCAAAATGCAGTGCATTTTGAGTACCAGGATGCTTCACTTATAACGGTCAAAATGTTGAGTATGGACACCCTCAATGGTCGCCATCTTGGCTACGTAGCAAAAAGGGAGGGACCACCAAACTTCCACCACAAACCACCAAAAAAAGCTGAGGAAGCTGCAGTGGTTGCGGCTGCTTCGGGAAACAGCGGAGGGCACGACGCCAGCGGATAATCGCCACCTCATGGGGAAATGGGGCGCACACAACAAGCAAGAAACAATAAAAGCCCGTTCATTTTTGAGTGAGGAAACACGCCGGCAGATATTTGGGTAGAAAATACACTTCCAAGACACTACTTCCCTATCGAAAATCACTTAATGCGCTAAATACGTTCATGTGTAGGCTACACAGCGTACCACATGGAAGCATACGGACGTAATAATATCAGATGATGTAATCCGATGTCTTTATTCCAAGATATCATCCACATCAAGCTATTGGTGAGAGATCTGACCTAATTTGACACCGGGTGGACCTGTATGAGCTATAGATCCACCACTTCTGGAGACATTTGTCCATGCAGGGCTGCTGAATGCATCCAGGTGTTTGATAAAGGTCACAGAACGCCTCTGTTTGCCCGATTCTCACTTTTTTCCCCCCCAGTTCTAGGCCAATCTTTTCTCCAAACAAGGGCTCGTCGATGAACATCCCTGGGCTAACGAGCGCCTCATCGATTCGTTCAGGACAAGGAGAGATAAGAGAACAAACACACGAAGGAGGGGGATGGTGGGGTAAAAAGACAGGGAGAATGAGGCAAAGGATTTCATACAGCCATGTTTTTTAACTAAAAGGTCTTTGGTTCGTTCCACCTGCAAATTGCCTCCGAAGCCGATCCGTACGAAACACCTTATTATATGTTAAATGTCAGGGCTGTATCATTAACAGGCTGCTCACTTGTATGACTGAACAATGAGTCACCGGGCTGGAACTGATCCCGGTGACACCTACTGTAAGTGTTCATGTCACATTACCACTGTACCTGTGAGGAGCGTTCACTTCACGCTGCTGCTAAGTTCTTAATAATATCGTCTCTCTGTTCATCTGCAGGAAAGCCTCGCGCTAACAGTGGGCTGAAAGAGTCGATCTTAAGTGACGAACTTTTTATTTCAACCGCAAACTCACCAGCAACACGAGTATACTGTGCTGATTTCAAATGGCATAACGTGGGTCGTTTGGGTCAGAGTTCATGTAAACAGCAAATATGTGCTGTGCAAATCTCACTTTTGTGTCTTTCTATTTTCTCAAACCCCTAATGTGCTGCCACATCAGTACCAATCTGCAAATATTCACTTCTTCTCCTCCTTAGAATAAAGACTAATGTGACACTATGACAAATCTACACAAAGCTTAATGTGCTATTGTCTTTAGGTGAGCTCTAAAGGTGAAAATAATCGCCAGTGTATGAAAAACCTCCTGAAAATGTCTAATTAATTGAACGATTATTTGCCTTTTTTTACATTATGATAGTTATCTATTTAAGGAAACTTAATACTTATCTGGGTTACATCCTGTTAATTGAGTATGCATGAGTAGTATGGATGACCTGGTATCATTTTTATATGCATTTAAATTATCTAAAGCTTCCTTGTGTTTTGTCATTTTAAAGTATATACTGTATGCTTCAATGTTGCATAGCTTGAATTTAGCTAATGCTTTCACTTACAGATCGTTTTCTGTCACACACTTCCATGTCACTGGCGCAAAATGAATTTTTTTTTTTTACGAAACTCATCATACATCTTTTTTTTTTTTGCTGAAATTAAAGGTACCAATAGGCTCTTAGAAGAAATAAAGCTCTAGAATCTAGACACACACAGACAGCATGTGGGTAAAAAAAAAAAATCCTGATCCTTCCATTATGCCACACACACACACACACACACAAAAAGGGAAATGAATCGTTTGTAAATATCAAACTAAGACCTCGCAGTCACAACAAGGACTCTCAATGATAGCTGTCTCACAAGCGTAAGCTATCAAATGAGGCAGGTTGCTTGTTTGGGGACGGTGGAAGGAGGGATGAGGGCCAATTCTTCTTAGTGTCAGCGATAAAAATCCATCTGATTGAAATCGCAGGTCATTATGATATGAGGAGTAGACTGCTAGAGAGATGGGTAGAGGGGAGAAAGACAAGAGTGGCTGCACAATTGCTGAGGTGCTCCTTTCTTTTCATTTTTCAGATGAAAGCTAATTACGCGGTGTGGCGAGAAGACGGGGCGGCGTGCATGATGTAGGAAACGGGGAGCCAAGGTGGTTAATTGGGGTATGTGATTACACAGGGCTGTAGTTAGAGGGAATTAGGCAACAACACACTGCAGCACAGCTCATCATGGAGAGAGTGAAAGAAGCAGGCGATAGTGCTGATATCCTCTGCACTCAGCAGACCTTGCCTGCTGTAGACACTCTCTGAGACCTGCAGACTGAGATCTGACTTTTAGATTTCAAGTTAAACTACAAGGCTCCAATGTTTACTTATTTGGTCTCCAGTTGTGGTTCCTGCATTGCAAATCTTTGAGGTCACTTGGCATTAAAAAGCTTATCCAGTTATTTAACATCTCTTGAATTTTCTTTAAATCAGCCATACAAGACATTTGCCTAATCTGCTACAGTTTTAAATACTCAATGCCACAGATGCATTTCAATTCAATTTTATTTATAGTGTCAAATCATAACAGGAATTATCTCAGGACACTTTACAGATAGAGTATTTCAGATACCCAATCTTTTTTTTTTAAATAATATAAAGTTGCATAACAATAAGCGACAGATGTGAAAAAAACATTGCCAATATTCTGTGTGCAGAGAAACGAAAGCTACATATGCAACTTCCTACTATTTTTAACTTGCCAAAAGAAGGTTGGTTGAGCAACTTGGTGCTAAGCACCTTCCTCAAAGCTCTAGTATTCATATTTCCCACCAAATCCATCCCACTTTCAAGATTTAAACCATCAACCTTCTACTTACGAGACAATCCGCCCATCTTGAAGTTCCTACCGAGCTTTGAACCCCATCGAAGAGAACATTTGTATTTGCGGCCTGACCTAGCAGCACCTTCCCTCTTATGTGGTCAAATCAGCCGTAGTGGAGGATGCATGAACCCTTTCTCACTATGAGCACTATCGATGACACTCCAACGACCCACACTCTTAATTACCCAGCATTACCTTCCATGCTAGATGGTCTTTATTGACCAGCATGTTATTCAAAGTGTCTCCCTGCCTCTCCATGTAGAGCCTTCTCCTTTTATGTTGAAGAACAAAAGGGCCGGCAATGAAAAGACACTGGAAGGGTGAGTTACCCTTCTGCTACACAACTAAAGTGAGCGTTCGACTTGGTGTCACTGGTTATAAGTCCAGCCAAACACGTCTTTATGAGGCAGAAGAGAAGGAATTGTAACATCAGGAGCATCCATCTTCCTGCGTCTTTATCTCTTACCCTCAATTGGTCGCTGGCATCACTCACCTCGGGTCAATGTGGATCACCTGTGAATGCTTGAGGAAAGCGCTCTCTTGTCCCTACAGCCACACTCTAAGAAATAAATCTGTAAAATAACAGAAATAGCTCTGGCAGCTCATTACCTGAACTTTGCCCCGTAATTAAAAAACAGAAATTATGTGTGTAGCTACAGGTAAAAAATACAGAACGTTTTTTGTTAGGCATTTATACAATAATCTCAGTTAGTAAACTTCTGAAAAAGTTGAAAAAAAAAGCATCAAAAAGGTCCAGAAAAAAATGTTGAAAGAAGCAACAAGAACTTCAAAAATGTTGTAAATAGCGACAAACGTCGAAAAAAGTGATGTGGACTTTCTTTAAACTCCCAAACCCTCCCTGGCCGACAGAAGTTGTCGGAGCCCACATGATGCAGTTCGAAATGTGAAAAACAAAAGTACAACTGTGAATCACGTTCTATGGACAATTTGCTGTTAAAACATACAGTAGAGTCATGTAACTGTTAATACACTGCTATTTCTTTGGAGTGTACTGTTGTGTGATTTTGGCATGAATATGAATGTCTGCCACTTCGGCGCTCTCGTGTCCAGTTCTTGCTCTTCTTCCAGTTGTGACCCGGCCGCTCCTTTTCCCCAGAGGCCTGTTGTGTCCAGCGAGCCCTCTCGACCAAAAATGGTGACCTCTTGTATCAAAGCAGAAGAAGTAGCACACATCAAAGGTGCCGAGCCCTCTGAAATAAAAACCGTGTGTTGTTGTCGGATGGCCATTTGCCTTTGAACCCCCCCCCCTCGCCCCGATCTGCGTTACAAAGCTTCAATTAGCCACAACATAGGAAGCGTAGTCTCTCCCCCTCCTTCCATCTCTCATTCTTGATTCACAGACGCTTTGTTTTCTGTGAATTATTCCTGCCTAGTCAGCTGCTGTTATTGTTAATCCATTTTAACCACCCACACAATGATGAAGGTAACTCGAACATGAGAGCAAACATAGGCAGATTAGCCTGAATGCATTAGAGGCGTTGGGTGTATGAAAGGGTGGTTAGCATGATGCTTAGGTGCGGCAGCTATGGATTGATTTAGCCCTTGTGTTGTCTTCCTGTCCACCATGCAACTTGTCACTTTTTTAGATGCTCTTGTAAAAATTTTTTTTCAAATGCTATGAAATTGAATAAAACACCCAAATTCAATGAAAGTAGTGAACTGCTCATTTATTTGACTCGTGAAGAGCGTTGTATGGAACTATCCACGTTATTTTTTTTGGGACAATTTAGGTGCTAGAAATCCAAATTTTTGATATAGAAACTTTGAAAACGGGTCAAATTTGACCCTAAGACACCAGGAGATTTTCAAGGGTATTTGGGATTGATTAGATGCTGTAGTATTCAGGGGAGACTTCAGGGGAACTAAGAGAGAGATGGGTGGCACATGTGTCAGGTTCAAAATGTTGAAGTTGTGCTTTGCTGCCCAAGGAAACTTTGCAGGTGTTTGAAGGAGATGATGTGCTTGGCACAAACACCAGGAAAAAACAAGGACAAGAGTAAGAGTACAAATGTTACCAAACAATTGTTCTAAAGCATATAGAGATGATTGCATTACCATGTTCCTGACCCGCAGAAGGAATAATCTCTCAGGAACTCATCATGTATATTTTCTTTGAAAAGCCACACATTATGAAGCAAGAAAAATCCAGAAAACTGGGTCTTGGTTGGGATGGGTATTACAAATGCACCTTACACCATCAGTATCAGTACCATCAATTCACCTACACCAACAGAGCTGGGGGTGTCATGTGATGATCAGCCACTAGATGTCACTCTAAGACGTGATAAAAATCTAAAGCTCGGCCCGCTGAATACATTGATTCTCTAATAAAATATCAGCAAGTTGTGGGTGCAAAATAATGACAACTTATTAAATACAAGGATTTAACACTTTTGTTTGAAAACATTTTATACTTCTGATCTAAAAAATACTTGATAATGAATACTTGAAAAATGATAAAAGGGTAATACTGTATGTGAGTCAAGCACTAATTGTTTTTTTCTTTTTCCTAGTTTCACCCGAACACAGTGTTTTTAATACTTGAGAGTTTGAATTATTTATTTATTTATTGTTTTTTGGGTGGTGGGGGGGCGTGAAAGTCTTCCAAATCTTGAGAATTTTTAAAAATATGTGAAAAGCTGGTATTCAAAATTAACGTTTATCATTGTTTCACATTTAACATCCAAAATATTAAAAAGGAAGTAAACAAACGGTTGTTATTGCAACATTCCCAGATGCTTAATTAGATGTTTAAAATTAACTGTTGGTCAATATGAAGAAAAAAAAAAAGTCTATTTCTAAATGGTGGATATCTAATTTTGGAGAAAAACAGTCATTTTGTGTTGGCCACTCTAATGAATTGCTATAAAACCAGATGTCTTTATTATCCATATTTGCTCCGAACCACCTAGTGCTCATAGTAAGCCACCTCTCCTCAACAGATTGCCATTCAACCTAATTTATGCAGGGTAACCTTTTGTAAAATGTCCATATGCTTGATATGCCTCCCTTCACACAGGCGTGTGCTAAGCAGCTCACTGTTAACACAGATGGACCAAACTGCTGCAGAAATTGAGGTGAACATCTGTATGGAAGAGATCTAATGTACCCTACTGCTATTATATTGCTGTCCCATATGGAAACAATCTTCAGTGTGTGTATGAAATAGAAGGCAGCCGCATGTGTGCGGTAATGCGAATGCATAGGACGGGGAAATGTTATCCGTTTTGTGCATGCAGTCAGAAAACTACATTTGTCTTCTGTTATAAAAAAAGGGAAACAATGCTACTTATTTCATTTAATCTGATAATGAATGACAGACATGTGTGATGCTTTCAGTACTTTAAATATCCAAACAGAGGATGTATATTTTAATAATGTTCCCACTCGCATTGAATGAGGAGGGAGTACTTTCTGCACAGACAGCCAGTGATGATTGAGTTCAAACATCTTCCCCTCAGAAAGCTGACTCAAGGCGCACAAAGGCCACTGATGAGGTAAACGAGTTTTCCTCTCCCCTACAATCTCCTTGTTTTGCTGCCATTCTGAGAAAGAAAAAAAGACATTTGAGAGGGCACGAGGACTCCTTTATTATAATTTGTCCAGAAAATTATTAGGCAATAGATTGCCGGCTATCAGGACAGACTGGGCTACTAACGGCAGAAATTGTATTATCTCAGCCTTTTCAAGTAGCTGCAGGTTTCAAACTGCCAGCTAATGAGTGAATTAATTCAACAAAAGCAAATGATGTTTCTGTCGGTCTCAATGGCAGCCTCGCTAGGAGAATTCAAAAAGCAATTCTTCAGGTGCCATGTAATCTTGGGGTAGAGAATGGTGGGTAAATAAAACAGAGAAGGAAGGAAGCGTTTACAATTTTAAATAGGCATTAGTAAGTCATAACCCTCGGAGCACGTCTCTCATTCTAGCTCCCGCAATCCATGTTTAGGATTCACCAAATTTAATATAATAAATGCACTGTTTATAAATTTAGATAAACCCATGTGACATTTAAGTGTAATTCTCATTTAAATGGGACACTTTGCCTCCAAGTAAGCAAAACGTGTTAGAATAACATGAAATCTGCATTCTATTACACACACCGAGTGCCATTGAGAGTGTGTTTTACATAATTTCACTGACTGTCTGAGAAAATGAATAAACAAAGAATTATGTAAAATGTTGTGATCTGAATTACTGAAATAATGCATATGATTAAGATGTGTGTAAGAGGGTGGTGTGCTGGTGGTGCTGGCACTGTTCAGAGTGTTGGTGGAAGAAAAGAAAAGCAGGGCTGATACAACTATACTGTACCAATGAAAACTCATATTTATAGAGAGAAAATTAAGACCAATATTTCATTACTATTTTCAACTAAGTTTCAGCAGTCACAATGTATTACTCTGTAAACGATAGTTGTAAAATGTCTGCATACATACATTCAGTTCTTTAACTTTACTGTATCTTGTTTGCTAGAATATCTGTATACCCTTTTTTTGAAGCATTACAATTTTTGGTTATCCAAACAAATATTCACAGATTGCTGCATCAGCTGTTTTCTTTTTTTTTAATTTGTCCACTACCTGTGTTAAAGTCTCTCCGTGGCAGCTGGAGTCGAGCTGAACTTGTTGTACTCCATCAAGGCGATATCCAAAACAAGATGATTGAACTTTGCCACTGGCCCTCGCTGTTGTTTTTAATAGTGGTGCATGGATTTTCTTTAACATGCTGCCAAGAGACTCGCATTAGCATGCCATTTAGAAACCTGCCTTCTTGCCTGAAATAACACTTATTGCATAATATCCCGATGAACAAGCTCCGGTAATACGCCACAATTAAGCTAGAAAGTGTTTTTTTGCATCTGCCAACCCTCCACTAGCCACAATTATTTGGCAGTAGGTACACAAAAGGGTTATGGGCAGTCGTTTGATGGACACACGGGCCTTTTTGATTTTTAATTGTAATTGTAATCCTCTCCACTTGAGGACTTGGAAATACATCGTTTGAACCCCCCCCCCACACACACACACACACACACACACACACACACACACACACACACACACACACACACACACACACACAGGCCTACACACCACTACCACCACCCTCATCCCTCCATCCCTTTACCCCCCCCTTCTCCTCCTGTGCTGGAGATGTGGAGTATTCAACGGCTGCCCACTTCTCGCCGGCGTGTAGCATTAAATGGTGTAATCACACTGAAATGTAAATCACAGTTCTTGAAAACAAATTACGCACAAAGATAACAGGGCCAGCGCTCTATCAATAAGGCATCAGAAAGGGCCCTGAGGTAGGTGTGTGTGTGTGTGTGTGTGTGTGTGTGTGTGTGTGTGTGTGTGTGTGTGTGTGTGTGTGTGTGTGTAATATATATATTTTCATTGGGGTCCAAATTGCAGCAGGCCTGTTATCAGGGGTAATGGTGAGCTGTCAACCCAGCCAGGTTGATTACAAGGTTATAGTAAACAATCCCGTCTAACTGCTGTTGACAGACTGAAGGTGGGGGGGGCAGATGGGAGCGCACATCACATTCTTAAAGCAGATTCAAACGAGCGCTCAGAGGTTCGACGGGTGCCATCACCGGCTCCCCGGTCCCTCTAACTCATGATAATTGCCCTGATTTCTGCGTCTCCTTTGGTGATTTTTTTTTTCTCTGCAGACCTTCACTTAGTTATCCCATCACTCCATCAAGCTGGTTGTAATATTAGGAGAGATGGAATTTGTGAAAGTGACTGTCAATTTGTCAGCTGCTAGGGTCTCAAAACGGCTGTTGAATGTAGGAAAAAAGCTCCATCTGAAAAACATGGTAAAAACCCGATGACACAGAAAGGTGTAAACACACGGTAACTGATGGGCACGCTGGTAAAAGTTGGACATCTATTGGAGGAGTGATTCATTTGACATCTCATTCCGCTCAACATTTATTTTCTTGCAGTCATAGATGCTTATGATATACCTGTCGAAGACAACATCCGTTTTCCTGTGTCAAACGCAGCTTTCATACATGTCTGTGCTGCCATTTCTGCCTTCAACAGTGCCATTATTGAGCTCAATCAGCTGCTTGTTAGCGCCAAAGTCATTCAATTAAAGGGGAGCTGGAGAAACAAATTTGCTACAAATTGAGCCCGTTGATGTCCTGTGAAGTTCAGAGGGGGCGCGGAGGAAAAAGGTGGGGAGGGCAGGGCAGCTGGAGGGTTAGGGGAGCCAGGATTCATTTCGGCGAGGTTGCCCCCTGTCCTGACTTGGACTCCTGATAGTACAGATACATAGGCTGCCAGGGTAAGAGGCCAGGCTTCTCCATTAAGGGGTTGGCAGGAACAATCGTCCCCGTTGTTTGGGCCGGGAAAGTGATGAGGTTTGCAAATGGAATCCCGCCGAGGGAAACAAAAGATGAGGAGATCGTTTAGTGCAACCGGACTCTCGGGTAGGTGCCCCTCTTGGACACGTTAATTGATCTCATTTGTTACCTATACCTGCCCGATCAAGCTGCTATCATTGCCGGGTAGAGGCGGGGGCTGCTGAACCTTGCATGGGCTTGCGGTGTCATGTCCTGTTAGGATACTGATAAAGTAATGAAGACATGCCACAGAAAGCAAACAGAGTGCGTAGAATGTGAAGAAAGTAACGCAAATAAGCAAGAGGTGAGAGGAGAGGGCAATAAAAGTGAGACACAGAGCGAAAAGAGAGAGAGAGCTGAGGCGAGCGAGAGGGCAGCCTCTGCTGCCAGTCAGACGCTCTAGTTTTACAGGCTTCATTTCACTGCAGCTCCGATGGGCCCTGAAACTAGACACTCCCAAATATCCCAATTACACCTGCACTTCTTGTCCTTTTGTAATGGGAATTCAGCTTTTTTTCCTCCTCCCCTCCCTGAATCTCTGCGAACACAAAGTGGACAATTGTCCAGCGTGGAGCTGAGACAACCTGCTCAAACCATCCATGTCTGTTTTATTGGAGGCAGGCAGATCGGATGTGCTTTTAATGGCCCTAATTGGACACTGTATTAGTCTGCAGTAATGTAAGTAATACGAATTTAATTCACATTTTATTCATTTGGAGATACATCCCTGCCTCCTTTTGTGTGAGCCCAATGCTGTATGGTCTCTTCATTAGGCAGTAGAGAAACCTGCATACAAATGTGCACTTTTCCTATAAAAATCCACAAGAATCAGGAAGCTCAAAAGTATACAGTATAAGGCTAAAAAAGCTCCAAAAGATCTAAAATAGTGAGGGATTAATTGCAGATTTTCATGTTAACAATTTGACTTTTTGCGCACCAAGAACACACTGTGAGGGTCAATTTGTGGCATCATTGGTATTCTTTCACATTCCTATTCGTCTACATTGCTATTTGTGTTCAGTTGAAAGTGATGTACTGACTATGCACAGGCCAAGGAGGCAGAGAAAGTCTCTAACGACTTTACCCCCAGTGTTTTTGTGAGCTGATTTGCTACCGTCTGGTTGAGCGATGACGTGCATATCCTCTTGCCCTCAGCGAGACAAAGTGCAAGTTTGTTTGTTCAAGGTCCCCGAAAAACTGAGCGTGCAATCTCTAGCTGTGCTCTTTTGTCTCGGCGTGTCTTTTGCAACTTCGCCCCCCCCTGACTGCCGGCATGTCTTCTGAGCTGGCATGGCAGGGTGAGAGCTCTCCAAGCTGCCCGCAGCTTCTCATGCATCCTGTGTGGCTGTCACAATGTCACAAGACGAGATGGGCGCCATTCAACCCAATTAGTGAAATCCACTCAGATGTTGGGAATAGGGGGAAAACGAGAGAGAGAGAGAGAGAGAGAGCGAGAGCGAGAGAGAAATCAAATTTTTATTTCGCCCCCTGTCCATCATGTGCCAATTTCACTGGAAGTAAGAGAGTGGCACCAATTAAAGACGGTGGGCCGGAGGCAGCACCAGCACTGGCACAAGAACAACATGTTTCAAGCGTCGGGTGGCATCATGCAAGGCCTGCTTCTCTTCCGACGCTAAAGCAAATGAAATGAGACTAATAGGGAGCTCGTTTCCAGCCGCTGATTAAAAGGCCTGGGAGCTCCTGAGGCATCGCCCATGTCCAGGTCTCGGCCCCGGCATCACGGGGACTTCACATTGCTCCTGTAATGTCATTTTGGACATAAGCACGTCTGTCTCCCTGAGGTCATCCTTCTTCAGACTCTCTCATTTTGTTTGTTCTGCAGCAAAAGGCGGGCTAGGAAATCTACACTTTCCTTTGGGGTGTTAATTAAGGGGAGCATCCAAAATTAATCAGCAAATTCACTAGGGCGAAGGGCGATGTGTCTGAAGGCCTGGAAACAAAGTCCGTGAAGCGCTCGCGGAGAAAGGAGCCCTCGGCTATCGCCAGGCAGAAAAACAAGTGCACAGACGGCGATCTGACACAAAAATTCACGTACGTGTACAATTTTACACTCATTTTCCCTGTCAGCTTGTCACAATGAATTATAAAGGTTGATTCGCTTATCTGGCTAAGGGAGATCACACACGCCCGGTCATCTGAACACCGTCATATGGTCAATGTCTGCTGGTGGAGACCTGTGCTAACCGCCAAGCTAAAGCTACGTTGCTTGGACTACAGGAGGTCGGCCTCTTAACCCACTTGTTTTGACGATTCTCAACCATTAGTGAGCGGACAATTTCAAAATGATGCTGCCGTTATGAATTCAAACTTTTTGTTTTGGGGTTTTATGCCTTCAGTAAAGACCTTTCTTTTGGAAGGTTCAGCCAATTCCTTTCTCTTTTCATTCATCTTATCCCCACTTTCATTACACCAGCATACTTAGATAACTCTCCATTTTTGTCTTTCAATTTATCTTTGGAGTTTTTTTTTGCCACATTCTCTAATTAGCACAGTGCCTGCAGGCTATTTGTGACCTTTCCATATGTAAATAGATGGATGCTTCCCTCCCTCTTCCCTCTTTCTCTCCCCTCTTTTCTCTCCCTTTCTCTGACTTGCAGTGACAGGATGAGTGCAGTTGGAGTGAGCCAGTGCTCATGTGTGGATGGATGACACCACTCAAGGCATGTTTGGCAGCGGCTTCGGCGATATCAGGGAGCGAGGTGTTCGTGAGCGCGGTGATTGACAGCTGCCAGGTGTGACACTGCCAGCCTGACACAGTGTGCAGCAACTGTCTCCTGTCACTTCCCCTTCTCCTCATCGCCCCTCGCTCCAAGGGGCCGCGCCACTTCGCGCCGTCCTCTAAGCCCTCTCGCCCATGGTGCTTCAGCTACCGTGCAGCTGGAGTGCACTAACTGCCGAGTGCACTTCGGAGAGGCCTCGCCGCTCAACAGCTATAGTTTTCTTGATCTAGGACAGGAGTTTGTTTAATACGCCAGAGTAGTTATTTTTGTCAAGTTGATAGTGACTAGTGATGGGAAGAGGGCCACAGCTGGCATTCTGGTTCAACTTAGTTTTTTTGGAAGGAACCAAAACTTGAAGCTCTTCTTGCTTCTTTAAAGAACCAAAGTCCTAGTACATTCTGACATCTGCCACGTGTGATGTACACATAGACACCGGAATTGGTAGAGAACCTTTTAAGGCTCCTGATACATCGGGTCAACCTCAATAAACTAGGACAAAGGCGCAGCAAAAAATTAAAAAACTGTGCAATGGTGAACCGCAGATGTTCAACAATGTCCCAACGGTTGGCTTGGTTTGTCAAGACCTCAGAAAAGTGACACTTTGAAGACACTAGCATAGACTAAATGTCAAACAATGTCTGAAGTGTGTTTCGGCAGTGTATTTTGTTTCGCTGATTTCTTTAACATAACAACATAATTTGTCTTTTTCATTTGTTTTCTTTTTCTAACACCTGATATCTTTAATGTGCATCCAGTGCAGCTGGATGACTGAATTAGCTTACATGGGGGAAAAAGAAGAAAAAAAACATATCAAAGGACGTTATGAGTAGCCAACACTGGCGAAGGCCCCGCTGAGTTTGGGGTCAACATGAACAGTTCCTCATCACATCTGAAGTTACATGCAAGTTAATGTAATTCAGCCTATAAACTGGTGTCAGGACCCCGATTTGAATAAAGGGCTCTCTGGCTACTCACCAGGCTCCGCTCACAAAGACAACTTTGGGGAAACAATATGAAAAGAATACATATGAGGTTGGTGAGACACCCTGGCTGCTGAAGAACTTTTCTCGGGTGCCAAATATGGAATACGCTGCTGGTATGAATCCCAAAATGGACTCTTATTCCTCAGAGATGATCCAAAGTGCTTTTTACTCCCATTTGCATATATAACAGAAGAGGCGGCTAGATTGCCAAACCAGATCACTTTAAAAGACAAATGCATGTAGCGAATATGAAAGTGAACTCAGTTATTATGGCATATTAATTGATGATAATCTTTTGTGCCAGTTCACCACTTAGAGATGATCTCTGACCTGTGCCGGCGATAAATATAGATACAGAGCAGGAGAGGTGGCTGATGAACACGAATGAGTGCGCACACACACAGCAAATAACTTAGGAGAGTTGTCATCCTCTGTGCACACACGCCGCTCCGCAGACAAGACAAGACGCAGCGAGTAAATAAAGCTGAAATATATGCGGCATAATTGTTTTACCCAGGCATTACATTTAATGCATGAATAATGTCTACAAATGGCAGGTCTCTTCCTTTCATTTTCCGGAGAGAAGTGTATTTACGGACTGCCGGTGGTCCCTGGAGGCCCCCCCCCCCCCGCAGTATTTAATACCTCTAAAGTGCATAATTGCTGATCAGAGAGTCTGCGATGCTCTGTTTGGTGTGTAAAGGACTTCTTTCAACAAGGAGTGGAGAAGAGAAGGGGGAAGGAACGCTACACCTCTGGTATCATGTGCCATATCTGTTCACAGTGGCTGGTAGTAGCAGGGAGGAAACACAACAGCAGAGAGGCTGTCTCAATAGCGGGCTGGTATCTCTTTACCGGGGTCTTTTTTGTGCGAGAGAAGGGGCTTGGTTGTCACGTAGCGCTGGCTAACCATTGGGTGCACAGAAAGCCACTTAATAAAGTAAAGACTCACAGTGTGATTCTGATCTGGCATGGTGACCTCTAGAGAGACATACACCCACAGGCTCTCTGTGTTCCTTGGTGTCCATGACTCCCCCGAACCACAATGGATGGCAGGGAGGGGGACGTGACATCAACATTATTTCCTCCCCCTTTCCCCGGACCGAGCACCTGCTCAGCCGCCCAACCACCACCACCACCACCACCACCACCATAAGCCCCCCATCCTCCAACCCCCCAGAGTGGTGTCCCCGGCCAGGGCCAGGGCCACGGCGCATTCCAGGCCGACACTGATGCGAGTTGACCGCACTGGCCGGTTCACACGGCCCCTCCAGTGGAAGCTGGGGCCGCAGCCAGAGCCGCATGCAGACAGCTGCAGGAGACACGGGAGACGAGGCAGGGCACAAACAGAAACAAGTAGAGTTAAAGTTGACAGGTTCAACAGAGCAGCTGAATGTCAGTAACAGCAGCCAAAGCAGCGCTTGAAAGTAAAAAAAAAACAGACAACAACTTTGTTAAAGTAGCAATCCATGAGGTTTTACATGTTTGTTTTGGTGCTATCTTTTGGTGTTAAGTTTGCACCAACACTTCCTGGTGATCAGTGTCTTTCCTCGGATCTTTTGTTGATAGTTTTGAGTGTCATGTCGCTAAATACGCAGCTCTTTTTTTTAGGCAACACTTGAAAAATAAATGCTTAAAACATCCAATTTATAAAAGCTGTCAGGAATTTGCCCCATGCAAGCTAGTGCACTCTCTAATAGAGCACAAATGTCAAAATTTCAACTCCTTAAAGAAAATCGGAGGATGACTTTTTCTTGTATGTTTGTTTTACGTCTGCTTTGCCGTTGAATAAAAATCAGTTTTGAGGCTAAATATGTAGCTATTCTGCCTTGACATCGAGCTTAAATGTCAAACTTTTCGACTTTTCCTTTCAAATCTTGAGTGAACAAGTGATCCTGAAGGGGCCATAAAGTGGATACAGGGTAAACCACTGTTTTATTGTATCAGACAACATAGCAAAATGAACATTGATAATTATTATTTAGCCAAAGTTGTAGCTGATCTGGTCCAACTAACATGTCAAACTTTAAACTCTCCTTGTTCTTTGTCCACTCCAGCAAAAAAACTATCCAAGAGGACAAGACTTTTTTTTATTGCAATTAATTCCCTTGAATGTTGGAAATATTGTGCTCTTATTGTAAGTCTCTCTGCTCTACTGTTGAATAAAGAGTTGTTGAGTGAAGAGGATAATCTTGGGAAGAGGATACAACACTGAGAAGGTAGTGCTTTGCACCGATCCAGTGATGCACTTCAATATTATAAATCAGGGGCTCTATTCATTATTTATAGAAAACTCCCGTGTTCCTCTTTTGTCACCAGGTTAACAATGAAAAACTAATTAAAAAAATGTTAGTTTTTATGTCTTGTACACTCTTGCTTGAACACCAAAATGACCAATTTATTTTAATATTTGAATAATTATCTAACTAAAAATAATGGCATTACAAAAGATATCCAAACTCTGTGTCTTAATTAAATATAACTGCTCTCAGGCATATTCTGTCACCCCGACATATATTTCACTCCTTCTGAAATGCGAAGATGAGTAGCGTGTGCTATCAGGAAAGTGTTAATTAATGAAAGACAAACCTTCTTCAGCACACAGGAAGCCACTTATACACACACACACACACACACACACACACACACACACACACACACACACACAGACGCAACCTTATTAGCCGCCGTCCTTATGTGGGACCACTGTTTGTCAGTGAGCCGTTGCCCCACTTTTCCTTTTTTTGAAGGAGAAACAGAGAATGAAAGAGAGAGGCCTGAAATAATTTGTTTGATTTGGAGTAGCTCCCAACTCAGCAGGTGAGAGGAAGGGGGAGAAAAGAGAGTGTGTGTTTTCTTTTTCTGTGCGGGTCTTCTCATCATACAGGGGGGGGGGGGGGGTTCGGTGGCAGATCAGGGTCTCACTTCACTTGTCCCAGCTGCAGACCCTCGGTTTGTTGGTTTTGGTCATGATGACATGTGGAAAGCAATCCCCCCCACTTCCTCTTCCCCAACCCCACCAACACAAACCCAACTCCTAATTATCTCTGAATTGCATTTTTATTGAACCCTAATTTGTAGTAATGAATTGTGATAGGTGGTGAGGCAGACAGAAAGAAAAGAAAAACTTCACCCCCATCCCCCCCCCCACTGAACGCACGCACACACGCACACACACACACACACACACACACACACACACACACACACACACACACACACACACACACACACACCTCCCTTTGTTAATTGTTAGGGGCACTCACTCTCACCCAGAGCTGTTGCAGATAATCAGTGTTATTCTCCGTGTTTGACCCTCGCTGGCCAGATAAGATATTCATATGATGTTCACTTCAGATTTAGATTACACAGGTAAGGCATTAAGTGCCTGAAAAAAGGGGGGTGTTAATTCAACATAAGCATGACTTTGAGAAAATCCAGTGATACATTTGGGAGTGCTTAATACCCTTTGGTGACCACAACCCCTTCGATAAATAGTTTATCTGCAGTTTTGATGACAACCCGCACGTGATAAAAACAAAAACGGCAAACACTGACGCGTCGATTTCTCATCTAAGAGCACTCTGGACCCTGGATCTCTCTTTTCCGCAGAGCTCGGCCTCTTGAAAAAGCAGACAGTGAAGAGGTTGGAGGGCACTCGAGCCGCGGCTGCAGCCCAGGACGAGCGATGATTTAGCCGACAGGGAGCCACTGCAACAGGGCTCTCTGTCGTCAACGGAAACAAGAGTTCTCATCAGACAGGCCTGGGTCACGGGGTCAAACCAGCCGGCCCCGGTGCAGATGAGACTCTCTGTCTGTCTTTTCAGTCTTTCTCTCTGGGGGAGCAACATGGGAGGGTGTATGAATATCCGAGAGAGAACGGGTGGATGTACAGTCATTTTTAAGGCCCTGTTTTAATATTAAACGTCATGAATGCATGTGGATTTTTAAGAAATTAAAGGGGCTACATAGTAGAGTTCAAATTTGTCTGAGTTTTATGAGTTTGAGAGATATAATCCAAAGTTGTCGAGTTGATACATCACAGATGTATTTGGTCTTTATTGGCTCACCTCACTGACATTTTATAAATCCTTTGAATCGTGCAAATTCCCATCTTTGGAACTGATTGAGCTAATGTGAGTCCATGTGCAAGTTGGATAGTGGTTGTAAAGATGTTTCCAAGTTGGCTTGTCAAAAGCATGGAATTTGTGTGCTGCACGTACTTTCTTTTTCTTTTTTTTTGTAAAAGCAAATAATGAGATGAACAAGATCCAAGCCAAAAGCTCCAAAAGTGATTTGTTGTCTGCAATGTCAACTGGTAATATTTGCATATTTGCACGGCTAATAAAATGTTGTATTTTAATATAATATTTCTGGCAAATTCTAGTTGTAATACCCTTATTATTTTAGTTTACATTTTGCTCACAGGCCGTATATTCTTTAAGTTGTTTTTATTTAAATAATCACACACTGTGTAGGGGTGCTAACAGCCATGTTTTCACTCTGCAGCCTCCTAAAAGATGACTGTTCCTCATTCAGTTTAATGTAAAAAGAAAGAAAAAAATATCCCTTTAGCTAAACCCCATTTGTTTGCAAACCATATCCAAGAACATTATCCCAAGCTATGTAATATGTTGAAACAAAAATAACAAAACTGAGACTTTAAGAGTGCTAAAAAAGAAAAAAAATCCTTTTTCTGCATCTCGTCGCCAACTTTTCTCCTCATGATTGGAAGGGATCTCCAGCCTATATCTGCTCATACAAACACTGTTTGCTCTGGGCTTCCTGTCTGTGGACTTACATTACAATGTGTAGATTTAGAGATTGGGGAACTAAAGTCGCCAGGCTTTTCAGTTGGATAACAGCTTCCTCTCTCTCTCTCTCTCTCTCTCAGACCCCGCCCCGTTCCCCCCTATTCCCCCCCGTCCCTCCGTCTCCAGCCCCTCTGTCTGTCACACTGTCGTCCAATACCAGATGGTAGGCGTTCAACACGCACACCAGCACCGCTAAGCTAAAATACCTGATTACAATTCACCAATACAATTCAAATATCATGGGCAGGCTTAAGGATAATACCTCTGTAACAATATCATTTATTTTTCGCCCTGTTCCCTTTATCCTTGTTTTACTGGGAGAGGAGACTGCAAAGCCCTTTCTCAAACAGATAAAAAGAAAAGATAACCTTTTTTTTTCTTTTTCTGTCCTCTTCCTGTGTTCCTGAGGGGATTATTTCTTTCTTTTTCTTTTTTTCCCCTCGTGCTCGGATCGGATGTGTTTTTGTGCCAATGAAAATAAAAACGATAAGAAAATAATATTTAAACTTCACTTTCACTCAGTATTTTAGGTAAAATAAGTCGACATAATTGAGGTGAAAAATATTTATGGGATGTTAATTCTGCCCTTGCTGACATTTTGGAGCCACGACAATAAAGAATGAAAATGTTATGCCAAATTCATATTTATGCTGTTAATTCATATTCGACGAATATATTCAAGTGCAGCAGAGTCATACATATACATTGTGTTCTTGTAAATGCATTAAGTACACTGATAATTACGCTGCACATTAGTGGTGACATATTAAATAAACCTAAGGGCAGTTTTACTTTATGCAAAAATAATAATAAATATACAGCTGTGATGTAATTTAACATTTTTATTATCACTTTATACAATCTGACCTAGAATTAGACAGATATCAGCCTGATGGAAATCCATATTATAAGTATGCTTTTTTGAACAGTAGGTTTTGTTTGTATTACTACAAATTTAGACAAAAAATACATATTTATTATTTTACACGCTGTGGTGGATCTTTCCTTAAAATTATTTATATAAATACTGTTTTCTTTTCTATTTTCTACCATCATGGATGGATGGTTTCAGTCTTAATTTTCCCATGATCTTCTTCACTCTGTCAAATTATGATCTCTTGTATCATATCTAACATATTTAGTGTATCATTTGCAGTACCAAAGTTTCATGTTGTGTTTTAAGAATGCAAAACAAAAGTATTCTACAATACAGTGGGAATATTACACACTGTTTTCATACAGTCAAAGTTCTACTACAGTACTGACTGTATCTGCTCTCCTCATGATAATACACATTCATTGTCTGCAATTCTAATAAATAAACAAAAGTAATGGTGAAGATGGTGAGGAAGTTGATAATAATAGTGCATTTTTCTTCTCTGAGGTTACCATTTCCAAAAGGCATAATATTGCATAATATTTCCAGTTATTTATAATAAATAGATGACTTTATTAATCCCAAGTGGGGAAATTAAGGTATCTTCGCAGCCAGGTACCTTAAAAAAAGTCACAATACAATACTAGCAATATAGTACAATACAATACAATATGATACAATCATAATACAACACAACACAAATGCACTTGTAGAGGAGGGATACAAATACAAATACAGTGGGAATGCATTGCACAGTAAAGAGCTTTACAATGTGATAAATAGATAAGGTGCAGAGAGGACATAAGGCAAATATATAGATATGATTTTAAATAAATATTATCACTTGTATATAAGTAAGTGGTGGGAAGGAGTATAATGAGAAAGAGGTTCAGCCCGGAATGTAATAGATGGTCAATTTACGTAAAGTTTTTTTGCATTTGTTGAACAGACTTTCCCTTTCATTTATACTTTGAGCTCATAATGTATCACATAAAGTACCAAATGGAGAAACTGTACTGTATATTTACCAAAAATTCAAAGAAAAAAAATGCTTTTTTTGGGGCTTTTTAAGGTGAATACTTGCACCATTACATCACTATCTATACTGTATGCATTACTTTGCTGTTGCTTTACACTGTAAATTATTCCCACAATATATAGGGATAATAACTTCATGTCTAAACTGCACAGATGGAATTAATAACTTCTACATCAACCTGTATGGCTCTAAGCGTTACCTCACAGCAGACCTTCGGTCTGAGTCTGAATGTAAGCTTGAGATCCCAGTCGATGTGACCCTCAACTTTTTAGCCACTTTTTTTTTCGCTTCAAGGGAACAAAATCTCAACTCTCCGTGTGAAGTATAACTGCCTGCTATGCATATACAGTTATGCACAACAGTACTGCATGTGTTGCTATGGTTGTGGTGTGGAAACCTTGTATCTCCAAAGAAAGTTTTCAGCTTGTTTTTTAAGTTCATCCAGCTGGTTTTGGAAAATGTTTTATGAAACTAGGTAGGAATTTCCCATCACCCAGAGGGGCATGTACTGTACTGTAGGCCTTCAACCAAAACACATTCCAAATTGGAGTTGGGAGTTTTTTTTAACTGACAGCAGTGTGTTATTCTTCCTTGGCCAGAGAGTGTTTTTCCCTGAGTGTGATCTCTGAGTGTGGGCAGAGGTGTGTCTAGCCGCCCACACCACTAGCACCCTGTGCCCATGTAGCACCCATAACACTGAACACTGAACCATTAGCGGCATGGCAGCCTACCCACATCTCAACCACCTTCATTAGTCATTCAGCTCCTTATTTTTGTTTGGTTTCCCCTCTGGCTCCTAATTAATGCTTAATCGAAACTGCTGAACTGAGCTGGTAGAAAACCCATGAATATTAAAATCGACCCTGACATTTTTTTTTTTTTTTTCTCGCTTTCTCCTCTTTTTTTCTTTTTTTTTTTTTTTTTTGGGCTTGTCTACAGTAGTAGCCAGGCGCCATTTACTCTTGTTGCTGTCAGAGAATTAAGGTGTCATATTTCTACATTGGTCTTTTCATTGTAACAATGATGGAGGATGGTAAGCAGCAGAGCCGTATTTTGCCAATTCGAAAGTGAACAGAGAGAGTTTTTCGTGTCACTTTGATGTATGCTTATTCAATACGGTGGGGGGGCACTTGAATGTAGTTTTGCTTTGATAGAGGCCTGTTAGTGAGGCAGACAGAGAAATCATCTGGGTTGAAGACCCTCAAGATCGCTATAAACATAACTAGATAAACACCATGACATAATAAAGTCCAATCCCTTGATGCCTTTGGGATATTTCTTCAAATCACAGAGGAAACTTGTTAAATAAGTTTAGTTTCAAATCACATCCTGTTAAACAGATTTCTATTGACCCGTGCTGACAGGGCTGTTTGCAGACTGGAAGCTGTGCTACAGCCCACAACCCGAATATTAGTTTTAAATAGGTTTTAAAGTGCAGATTCCGCATTAGTTCTGTTATATGACAAAGGTTACTCTCCTTTTGAATCTCCTCAAATATGAGTTTCTGGATTGATCAAGTTTTGAAGACCACTCAGAGACTGTTTTTTGTTTCGAAGATTAAAAGATTGAAAGGACGTTTCCAGGCTTGAAACGACATTCAGAGAATGAAAAAAAAAAAAAAGAAGGATGTTTTAATATTTAATATCATTTAAAAAAAGTTATTTAGGAAACGTAGGAAGTTCAAAGTTTTGTGATTTGGTTTTTTATTCATAAACCCTACGGTGTTCTTGATTTGCAGTGATGCGAGCAAGGACTCCTGACGTTGAAGAAAACTTTTTAGTTGTTATATAAATTAGATATGTTAACACATTTACAATTATCCAGTTATTCATGCGGCTTCCAGAAGATCACTTCAAAATGTGTTTTCTTGTTACCTCTAATGGAACATGATTATTAATGTCTCCTTGGAGGACGCCCTGTCAACTCTCTTTCGAGCAGAGTCTGTGTGCAGAAAATCATTTAAAAATATACACTAACCACTGCTGTTTATCATATTTTATTAAAATCTCTGAATCTGGAATTAATTCATTTAACTGCACAACTTTTCATTTTTCAAAACCTTGCCTTGTGAACAACAACATATGACAACATATGATTGTTAAAAAAAAACAAAAAACGCTTCCCACGACAACACAATCATGTTGTAAAGAAATATGTCTATATTTGTCCTGACTAAATTGATGGTGGCATTGCAGGCAGAGCCCAAATTGAAATCTTGTGACAATTTCTCTGAAGTTACTCAAATACAATTTGACTTCTGACAAGGGGAATCTAATTTATAAAACAGAACATGCCATCAGTGGAGCCCAGCATTTGCATAATGAGGATACTTCCATTTCCGCCAGCAATGTTTTTGACAGCCTCTAACTAAAAGCCGTGCGGGGAGAGGAGTGAGAAATGTCGATACAAATAATCCAGAAGAGGCAGAAAGAGGGGCAAGCAGGGCAGCCACCGGATCCATCAAAGAGCTGGCGAACAAAACAAAATGTAGTTTGGCGAAAAAACAACAATAGTGATTTCAAAGGCACCGTGATGCTAGGTGACCCTGGCAGAAAAGGGACGGAGGGGCCTTCTGCCCTGAGCTACAGCCTTGACTTTGAACGCACCGGAGAGGAGTTGGACCGCAGGAAAAACTACTCCAGAGGTTGCTCTGATAGGTTGACAAATATGGCTGAACTGACGCTAATGCCATGTAGCTCTTTTTGCTCTAATTGTTGATTCAATTTGCTAATGACTAATTTGATTTAAGTGGCAGGCACATCTCCATGTGTGCAGGACATGGAGAGGAGGAACAAAAAAAAAAAAAATTAATAATAATAAAGGACTGGAGGTGGCGTGATGGCTTGTCACGCAAAGGCTGCTCGCCTATGAATATTCCATGAGAGTTCACACTTAATTGTTTCTGATTTGTTTATTTTTTTCAATACAGTGCTTTAGTGCACACTCCATCAGTCCCTGTGTTGACACCCCCGTGCACCCCCAACCTGCCTCCCCCCCCCCCCCCCACCCTCCCGCTCATGCCACCCTCTCCTCACCATCCCCCACACTTTCACAAGTGGTGCTCAGATGTCCATCAAACACAGCAATGAAGGATCACTATAAGTTGTTGGGAGCCCTGTAAACAAAAGCACTCTACCACTTTGTCCACCCCCACCTGTTCTCCCTTGTTGTGTCCGCTGGAGATCTCTGATGTGAAGGAGCAGATGAATTTCTAACCAGACATTTTCGGGGGGGGGGGGGCAATTGAGCTTTGCTACCTGTTGCCAATGCAAATGGATTCCGACTCCAAAGATCCAAAGGGAAGCGTATTGTTCCACGGCTGAGTGTTTTGAGTCCACTTGCATGTTGTTTTGCCTCTCGGAGTGGACGTGTTGCTTTCAGCTAGATCAAGAATAAAGGTTGAGCGTGACCCCGCGGGGTTGCACTCTGGCACTGCGTTTTGGGCAAGTAGTGGGAACGCAGCAGCACATGGCAGTTCAAAGTAGATGTCTTTCCAGTTTCCAGCGGCGCAGACAGAAACGATGAGAGCCGGTGGTAAAGGTTTCAACGGTGACAATTGTTTGCGCAAAACGTCGATGTAGGCCTAAATGTGTTTCAATATGTAACATAAGCAGAGTATGAAGACAAGAGTACTTACCCAGATGAAAGCCATGAGGGACCTCAGACTGAGCTGTTCTCCTCTTGCTTACTGGAAGCATTGGCGGCTAGTCGTTTGTTTGTAACCGCTCCAAGCCTGTTGAGTGTTCTCCTGTAGGTTTTTTTTTTCTTTTTTGAAATCCCTCTCTGCCTCGGCCGTCTTTACCTTTGTACTTGCCTTGTTCTGGTTGGACTTGCAAAGAAGCAAATCTCTTTCCTTTTTGCCTTTTATCCTCTCCCTTGATGGGTCTTCTGAGCTGCATGACTTGCAAATCACGCCGTGATATTGAATGGGATTGACATTTTCAGATGTAAATACATAGAATATTTCATATTTGGTAATGCGCAATGGAAAGTAGATGGAAGTCTAATTGTTGTATAATGACTTGTTTTTTTTAAAAATGTTTTTCCCTCTGAGATCTGGCAGAGCTGGCGAATGTGTTGCTATGGAGATTATGAATAAATATGGCCATGTATTTATGTATTAATTCATCTGTGTGTATGTTTCTCTGGTGTTTGCTCATGTATTCATGTATTAATTTATACATTTGGGTCGTTGTCTGTCTGGACAAACGAGGCCGCATGTGAGACGAAGAGCTTCCCTCCGATGTTGTGTTTTGAATCACCGGAAGTTCGAGTCGAACAGCCAATCAGATCAGATGACACACGTTTTTAGGACTTCCCAGACAACAAAAAGTGAAAATTACTTTCTGTAAGTTTCTTCTTCTTCCTACTGTCTGATGTGACTTACTGATGCACAGCCCGGAGAAATTCCGCGGCAGGTCACAGGAGAGTGACAGTTTAGGGCAGTTTATATTAGTATCGATAAATAAACATTATTTAAAACATCTGTCAGGCCCGGTTAAATATCCTCAGTGTGGTTCAGTAGCTTCACCAACCCAGGGCATTGAATATTTAATTATTGTACTAACTGAATAATGAAAAAGTCAATTTCCAGACCGACGCCCCGTACGCAGAAGACAATTGCATTTCTAATATCTGCATGTGAAATCTTCTGCGCACCCCCCCCTCTCTACGTCCCGTCTCGATGCCTCACAGGGCTGCGGAGTCTCCTGCATTACCATAGCTCCCCTTTTCTGACTAAGTCTGTTCCTCATATTCACTTGTCGTGGCTAATTACGTGTTTAACCCTGCGCTAGCGAGCTTGTTTTACATTCAAATTTATGGGGGCCTGGCTGATCTGAAGGAGCAGGAATGAGCGGGGACACGACGGCGAAGATCAGTCTTCTGGTAATTGATTATCCTCTTAGAAGACGGAACAGCTTCCAGAGGGCCCACGTCTTGGAGTTGTTGACCCCTTGACCCTTGGGTTGGATATTTTTAAAGTGCAAAGGTTACATGTGGATGCTGGGTCCGGGGGAGTCTACATTTATATTTGCTAAATGGTGGATTTACTGTATCATGTCCAAACATGTTCCTACATTGTATTATTATTATCATCATTATTATTATTATTTGTTCTATAATGTAATTTGCATTTTTATTTTCAGCAAATGCAAATATTTCTGTTTTCATATTAACCCAATGCTGCGGCAATAATTTTTCTGATCGTGTTGCTCCTGGAATAACTAATTATGCATATGTTGTCAATATTTACATTTCCACTGTTTAATTTAATTCTAATGGAAGTCCCTGGGCAATATGAGCAGCAGCTAATAGAAGGGACAATGATTAAAGCTTTCTCCATAATAACCCTGCTGAAACACAACTTTCTGTACCGTAATCTAATGTAGCATTTCAGTGTTTATAGACGCTGGCAACTTTGATCATATCTGTTGTTGATTTAATTTCCCAATGTCATTTTTCAAACCCTCTTTAAAAAAGGACATCTTCTCCGATTTATTTACTGTTTTATTAGTTATGGATATTAGTTCCTGCACTGTAAATTCACTCCTTTGGTGTGTGTGTAAAAGCTTGGACTCGCTTTTTTTTTATCATTACCACGTACCCTCTCCTCTGTACTGTGGTTCCATTGTGCTGTAAGCAGTGTGTATGTGTGTGTGTGTGTGTGTGTGTGTGTGTGTGTGTGTGTGTGTGTGTGTGTGTTTGGCATGCAGTACCAGGCTGGGTCAAAGCAGCTTAGTTCCGATCTGTTGGGTGACCTGCCCGAGCCTTGCCGGCCTCACTGACCCGCATGATTTCATTACAGAGAGGTGAGGCACACGGCCTCTGCAAACACACACACACACACACACACACACACACACACACACACACACACACACACACGGTATAGCTGTGCGTGTGCATAAATCCAGTTGAGGCATATATATGTACACTTGGGCGAACATCCACTATACAGGCATCTACACATATACAGTATGTCTGAAAACATTTAAAAAAGAATGCCATTCTCTTCACACAAGCCTTTCAATGTCACTGCATTAAGAATTAACTAACTAAGTCCATTTTTGATGGTTTTCATGTTGTCCTTTAAATTCAAGGAGCCATTTCAAATACATAAAATGGTCCATTCAAATTTGCATTGGCAAAACACAAAAACAAGATTGTATTTTTGAAACACTAAATATTGTTGGAGATCCAAGGCTGTAATGAAACATTGAAACAACCATAGATATAGAATGACATTCTATTTATTTATTTATTCATGTAAACAACAACAAAAAAACTGCATCTGATCCATTCAAAATTGCGTTAAAGAAAGGCCAAAAAACAAGTTATATATTTCTTAAATCCTGAAAATTTTCCAGATACAGTACAAGACAGTGTCGACATGATAGAACAACAAGTTGCAGTATCTGGTCCATGCAACCTTGCATTGACAACTCCCCCAAAATAAGGTTGTACAGTATTTATAAAATCACTTTTCAGAGACAGTAAAAACATTATACAAAACCAAAAGCAAACTACAGTATCTGGTACATTCAAAGTTGCATTGACAAAATGCCAAAAAATAAGGTTGTATTTTTTAAATATGAAACATTATTGGGGATAGAAAGCAGTGATGACATGCCAACAGCAAAATATATATCCGGAAGTAAACAAATCACCCATGCAAGATGCAACTAATGCGTCCATTGTTCATCTAAGAAACCATTCCTGGAAATTAGTAATTCAACTTTCACCAGAAGCAACGAGAGTGTATTGATCATCAGTCTACAGTCATATAGTCATCTCATGACTATAAATAAACCTTATAAAACATGTCAGAACTAAGACTTTGCAATTAGGCTTCTACACACACACTCTTAAACATAAAACACCTAAAATTCCAGCTGACTGTGAACATTTCTTTGATCTGTTTTGTGTGTTGAGCATGATGGTGGTTTCAAAGGAGTTGTGCTGAACGTGGTCACTAGATGGCGATCTAGGTTAAAGCAGTGTGCAGCTGTGGAGCCTTGTATGGCAGGAACACAAGGCTTGTAAGCAGTGAACTGTTCTGTGGCAAGTGATCCTCCTTATTGAAGTGTACAGACTCATAGCATGTAGAGCTATGGAATATGGGATAGGATTTGGTTTCACTTTGGCTGGGATTGGGGATTTTCTTACATGCTTCTGAGGGATGCATAGGCCTATTCTGAGCCTGAGAGCACTAAAACAACACTCCTCTGATATTCAAAACAAATGTATCACCCCCGGGTGGGATCACACCACAGCTAGTATCTGATTCTTAATTAGGTAAGATTGTGTTTTGACCCAAGCTAGCTCAATTAGGCTTAGCCAAGATCAGGGTGACAAATTTCAGTTCAATTTGTTGATTCGTGATGAAATAAAAGAGTAGCGATTAATTAAAACACGGTGATGAAACACATGAATTAAAAATGAATTTGTCTTGGAAAGATGGGGGAACGATAATAAATCTCTTTTCTGATTTTGGCGGTGGAAAAGTCCTCTTATACCAAGGAGGTTATTCCAAGCTCTGGTGATTTTTAGTTGAGAATCAAATGATACTGGATGTAGCTGATAATATAATGCTGCATTCACATGCTCCTCAGACGGTCCCGGTTGGTCTCAGGGTTTGGAAGTTGGGAAGTAGTTCTTCCACTTCGGTGTGTTCATGAGCTTAGTCGTAATATGGGGGGAAAAAAACAACATACAACGCTACAAAGATGTGTTGCATTTTATTGCTCAGTGCGTTTAAACCAGGGGTCTTTAACGTTTTTTAGGCCAAGGAACCCTTAGATGACAGAGAGAAGGTCTAGGGACCCCCTACTACATGTGTTATATAACATGTAGTTGCATATTAAACTGGGCCGGATGGAGAAAATAAATGGATATTATTTATTCATCATGTTTTAATGTTATACATACATGTGGAAAGCACAGTGAATCCTTAAGCATATCTGTATGGCTAGCTTGCCTATAGTAAGCTTATCTTCAATGTGTAAATCAAATGTTTTTTATTCTCACAAAAAGGCCAATTTATCTTTGCTGATAATATGTTGAATTCATATTGATATATATTTTCAGACATTTTAATTTTAGAAAAAAATTTTTTGGTGGCCATCCTGCGCTAACTCTGAGGACCCCCTAGAGGTCAAGGACCCACTGTTGAAGATCTGTGGTTTAAACAATAGCTGTTTCCAGTATTTCTTTCCAATTTGAAGATTTATGATCTAGTGCTTTTGTCCCAGACTTGGAGTATTACCACATTCCCTAAAACCGCTCTAAAAAACTCAATTTTTTTAACAGTGCATTTTCAGGCCAATTCTACTGTCAATACACGGAAGAAACTTTCCAGGTGCAGAAATCTCATTGGTTGAGCTCCACCTCCAGTGGTTGGAGCTACCGGTGTTGCTAATTGAGTTGAAGAGCCCATTATACGAGCTCTGCAGCAACTGTTCACCTTGCAGCTTCACTAGTTCCCGTTGTTCCTTTGGTTTGTCAAAAAATGACAGCAAGGATGGGATGGTAAAAAACAAAATGCCCCGAAGAGCTCCTTGAAGACCTAAGAAAGTATGTTTGAGTCTGTTTTGAATACATGTTTCTGTGAATATTTACCTTGTCAACAATGGCGCTTAAGGAAAACCAATCAGAGCCTTTAATTTCCTGGAAGAGTAACATTTCTTCTCTAATTCTCTCACAACAGATGGGAACGACCTGAACGATATCAACATTAGAAGGTAAGCAAACTAGCTAACTGACTACTTAAATAGCTAACAGGGTATGTGGCTACTTAAATTAGATCAGCTAACTAGCTTACACAGATAACTTTGTCCACCTTCTGTCTTTCCTCTTTACTTTCTCATTGCTGTGTTCAATTGTTTGTTTATTCATTTATTACACAAAAAGCACTGTTTTTGCTAACATAACAAAAAACTCACACAAAACCAACATTGAAACTGATGCTGACGGTTTAGTTCGGTTGTAGCTACTTTGTGTCATCCTTTTGCAAGCTAATTGGCAAACACCGAAACTGTGACAGAAGCAGATACTTTTACCCTCACTACTTTTTATTTGTGACTGTGGAAACTGTCAGACTCAACAATCCTTTCTATGTGATTTGTAAATAAATTCCAGTTGATGGGGTTCTCTCAGGTTTTGCAATATTTAAAGTGGCCATATTACGCTCATTTTCAGGTTCATAATTGTATTTAGACGTTATATCAGAATAGGTTTACATGGTTTAATTTTCAAAAAACACCATCTTTTTGTTGTACTACACATTGCTGCAGCTCCTCTTTTCACCCTGTGTTGAGCTCTCTGTTTTAGCTACAGAGTGAGACCTCTCACTGCTGTAACATCTTTGTTGGCAGTCGCACATGCTCAGTAGCTAGGTAAGATCACATCATCTAGCTAGCTGTTTGTTTCTACAGCTTCAGTAGTACAAGGCAGGATTAGCCGGGAGACTTCTTCTAAACGAGAGCACACTTCCAACTTTGCGTGGAATACCTGCAGAACAGGGACATGTAAGTAGTTCTTTTGTAGATTATGGTGAACTAGTGTATGAGCTAGCATGCTAGCGCTAGCATGCGACAGTTAGCCACCTCGTTTCGGCTAGTGACGTAAAAAGCCCTGCCGATTTTGAACAGCTCACCCGGAGACTGACACATTCAGAAACCGTATCTCGCTCAAAACTGAATGGATGTTTTTTTTTCAAAGTTTGTATGCGTGTGGAAGCACCGGAGACACAAAATAACACCCCTAAATCCCATTATGATTTTTTTCATAATATGGGCACTTTAAAGTGCTTTGCTCTGCTGCTAGCTGTGCGGATGCATCCTGAACATCTTATGTTATTATGTTAAACACAAGTTTCAAGTTTAGCTGAAACACTTGCCTGCAATGTTTTATAACAAATGAATGAAGGCACAAAACCAAGAGGGAGAGTTAAAGAAAAGAATGAGAGGGAGACTATGTTTAAGGCCAGAGAATCAAAGTGATTTTTATTTGCATAACCTGCATGCAAGCATTGACAACACACGCACGTGTACATCCCATCACTGTAGTATCTCATCACTTCTATCTCCACCTCTTTCCAATCTCCCTCTCCTTCTTTACATCAACTCTTTTTTCCCCATCCTTTTCTTGTATTTCCTCCTGCTCTCTTCCTATGCAAGTTGTCATTCTCTCACCATAATAGCGCTGCCGTGCCTTCATGTTGCTGGTTGTTTGCTTGAAACGTAATCTGCAGATGTAACAGAGGAAGAAATTGAGTCTAACAAATGGCTTGAAAGGCTCACACAGCATATCAAGCCCAAACCAACAAAGGCAGACAAAACGCTCGTCTTCCCCCCCACCCCTCCCCTCAACATCTGAAGTTGATATTTTCAACAGAATGGCGCGCGGCTGACGTTCCCTGAATAAAGAAGGCTGCGTTCGCTGCTGTTGTGTTGTGTTACGCTGTCATTCTGACTTGAATGGGAAAGTTGAGGCCTGTTTGTTTGGTTCAGCTGTTGAGGAGAAATGGGTTTGTTTGATTAACATTTTGCTTGGGCATGTCAGTTTCAGCAGCGTCATTTCTATGGGGAAATGAAAAAAGCTGAGACTAAGGCTGTGTAATTATCTATCTATCTATCTATCTATCTATCTATCTATCTATCTATCTATCTATCTATCTGCTTTTAGTTACACAATGGACACAGAAATCTGTCTGAAATTAGCCTATAACAGCAGCTGTGATTATGGCTATTACTGCACACCATGACCCACACATTACTAGGCATTACCTTAATCTGTGTGTGTGTGTGTGTGTGTGTGTGTGTGTGTGTGTTAGGGCCTCGCTTGACCATAAACTCTATTGCGGCAGGAATAATCTTTTGTTTTCACTAATGTGCAGCGATAACATTGTTTTTTGCCACATCTATGGAGTAGGACACCATAAAAAAGCCTGTTTAAAGGACACCATAAAAAGCCTGTTTTAATGGCGAATGCGTTACAATTACCCAAACAACAGCATCTTCTTTCCTCTGTTACAGCTTGCTTCTCACTGTCTGCTGTACATTAAATGCCAGCTGTTTCATTGACGGAGCCAAGTGTTTGCCAGTCTCACTCTTTTCTGTTTCTCAACACTCATTAACTGTCTTCATCTATACATAAACCTATTCCCTTATCTGTCGCGTCTCTAATGGCGAACTCACTCAGGCACCTCTTCCCTTCCCTCTCACACCTAACTGATTAATTAGCTGTATTCTTAATAGCAGACAGAGTCACACGTTTGTGTTGCGAGGCAATCCGTTGTTGAGGTTTGTCTGATTCTGTTAACGAGCCGATTCTACATTATTGTATTCTTTTCTTTCTTTTTTCTCCGGGGGTGTAAGGTTTTAGAAGCCTTTTGGAATCTCTTCTTCTCACCTGTACAAGTGAAAATAAGTGGGAGTTTAAATGTCTCAGTACTGGTATGTCTAGGTTACAGTTTCTAGACAGTGGTAGAAGACTCTGCACTAAAGAGAGTTGTGAAGATGAGCAACAAGACATTGGGAGTTCAACAGTGCCCATTATCAGACCTGTTCCATGGACAGAAAGTCAGGAAAGCTAATGCTATTCACTCCCACAGTTCCCACCCCTTATTCTATAAATTTCAGTTCTTGCCGTCAGGCTCCCGTCAGGAGTATCGGGTATAAGTACTCCTTTATACCTGCAGCCATTTCCCTCTTGAATAGGGGTCAGGGGAGTGGTCATCTTTGAACTCGTGGCTACTTTATTTCTTTTCTTTCTGTATTTCTTGGTTGGTTATATATTCTAGTCTGTTGACTGTGTTGAGGACGTCAGAGACGTTGACAGAAAGGGTTGGTGATGTGATGTAATGGATGCTGATGTTGTTGTTGATTATATTGTATCTTTGTAAGGTTGGATGCCTGGGTAGCTCACCTGGTAGAGCAGGCACCCATATATAGAGGTTCACTCCTTGATGCAGCAGCCGCAGGTTCAACTCAGCCCTGTGGCCCTTTGCTGCATGTCGTTCCCCCTCCCTCTCCCTTTTCATGTCTTCAGCTGTCCTATATATACTGTACTAAAGGCCTAAAATGCCCAAAAAATAATCTTAAAAAAAAAAAACTTTACAAGGTTGATATGGACTTTTCCCACCCTGTGTAGGCTACTTTGACGCTGATACCCATGCACCTTGTACTTGTATTTCTTTGTTCTCATACTGTAACAGCTGTGTTTTTACTGTTGTTCAGGCTTACTCTAGCCCCCCAGCCACCCACTCATGACTGTGTATACCTTGTATGTATTTATGTCTTTTATGTGTTTATACCTGCTGCACACCCAATCGTCCATCGGGGACACAAATAAAGTTGAAGTTGAAGAAGTACTCCGATTTTTTACTGAGGTTTTAGTACCATACCATCATAAATAAATAAATAAATCATCGGAAATCTGTCAAATGTAGTAGTGGATTAAAAAAGTACAGTATTTGCCTCTAATGTGTAGAAGAACTACCTTGAAGTTGTATTTAAGTACAGTATTGAGTACTCTCCACCACTGCTTATAGACATCAAATACCTACAGCCATAAACGTAGGATGAAGGATGCAAGGATGATAAGAAAAAGGTCACTAAAACAGTAATTCATGCTTTTTTCCCCCTTCTTCAGAAAACCAAAAATAATCACATAAATTAATGATACTCACATGTGCAGTGCATGTTTTTTTATTTGATATCCCTTCATACAGTATGTTAGCCAACATTTGAACAAATAAATAGTAACACAAAAAAAAGTTTTTGGTCCATTTCATTGCAATCAGTTTTTTTCCTATCTAATAACATTTTGGTGAGCTGCTCCTTTGACCCATGAAATTCAATCGCCAGTGGGATGAAGGATGCAGAATGCAGCCTTTAATGACTGTGCAGCAAACCTAGTTATAAAGGGTTCACTTAAAGGCACAGTGCAGCTGAAACCGTGGGCTGGCTGTCTCACTGCAAGGGGAGAATTATTCTCTGAGAAATAACAACGGAAAAAACAAGTGAAGCTGATCATCGCAAAAAGTCTTGCATCCTGGAAACCAACATCTTTTTTTTTTATTTTAATTTTTTTATAAGACGCAGACAAACCTAATGAGATGTATAGTGATTGCTGCAGCTTTTAAATAGAAAAACTGTCTTACCTGCTAATATTTGCTCTTTAAAGGTCTCTGCATGTTTCAGTCACACTCCAAAACTCATTGTAAGACATCATAAATAATTAATAAATAATACATTTCTTTTTATTTATTTTGAATTTTGAATTGTCTCAATTATTCTCTAAACTTTGAAATGTATTCGCACAAAAGTCAGATTTGGTCAGACTTGCAACAAGGTAATAAAAATGCTTTTATCAACCCTATGCCTCCTCTCTCCCTTCAGGGATCAATAAAGTTAATTTAATCTTCCAGTCTGATTTAGATGAAGGGTACAGCCCCTCCCACACAGGAGCATGTTTAGCCCCCTTTTTGTACCGTTTCCTTCTCAAATACACAATAATCTGTAAAATGGCTACGAGGTGAACCTCCCCTGACGCCCGCCCGGGCCCCTTGACCACCTCCCCTGCCCGTGACACAGCGTGCACGGTGGGGATCCACTGCTGCCCTCCTCTCCTCATTAACCTCGTCTAATTAGATGGCAGGGAAGTCCATTGTTCGCCCTAATGAAGCCTCAATGGAAAGACAGAGCCTCGGCTGGCTCTTCTGACACTGCTGTGAAATTACAATCCCCTTTCCTCGCCCCCCGCCCCCCAACTAGCTTGATTTCTCCCTCTCCCTTTTTGCTTGTCTTCTTTCCAGTAGGTTTCTTGGCGAACCACCGCTGAAGTTGGAGCTTGTCTATCAGAAAGAAATCCGGAAAGAGACCAGCGAGCAAAGGCAGATAATCGGTGCGATAGCTCCACACATTCCAATACAGCTAATTCTGCTCCAGCAGCAGAGCCCAGGGTAGCATTAGCTCTGCTTAGTGCCCCCAGTATGGATTCCATCCACTAATTACTTGAACTGCCGTGGTTCGCTGAGATTTAAGTACCACCTCAATTCCATTATCTTCCATCCCTACAGCTAGCCTCTGTCGCCCGGGCCCTTTGTAGTGGAGGAGCGGGGGGCTGCAGGGTTACTGATACAGGCCTCCCTTGCAGATAAGATCCACGGCAGTCTGAAGGACGAGCGCTACAGTACCATTGGATTTTATTGGAGGTGAATGGACTTGGATCAGGGCTAAAAGGGGAAACAAAGAGCGCTGAAGGGCTGAGGGAGTGTGTGCATACACCTACTGTAGGTGAGAAAATCAAAAGTACGACAGGAGCACAAGGTGGTGATTGGGGGTTAAAATTGGATGGGGTATTATTCGCCCTCCAGTGTTTTAATCCTTTTTTTGGTTCTTTTCTTTTCTCTTTTTTTTTTTTTTTTTTTTCGGAGGTGGGGGTTTCGCTCTCTGCTCACCCCAGAGCGACTAATTACAATTCACATGTCACACACTCCACACATAAGAGTTAGGAAACAGAATTAGAATATTCCAAAGGCCTGCAGGGGGTGTCATCTCGGGAGAAAGAGGGGAAAGTGTGTCTCTTTTTGCAGAGTGGAAGGGGGAGAGAATAGACTGCATGTGTATGTGCCTTTGCATGTTGCATGTGCATAGTGGTGGTGTTTGTACGGGAGAGGCGGGTGAGTGGGTGGCTTGGTAGCAGAGGGGGAGGCGACAGAGCGAGTGTGAAAAATCTCTAACGCTCCCACGCTGTGCATTCCTGCCTGACGCCACCCCGCCCCCTATCGCCGTCCCGTCGATATGCCCACCACCCCTCTCTCTTCACACGTCGGGTGTCGTCCGCTTGGCACGTTGGCGCGGCTGCCTGTTAGGGTGATTGTGTCTGAGTTTTTCAGGGGAGGTGGAGGGCAATTGAGTGACATCTGCTCTGCTGAGACGAGTGGGCAGGCGGGTTCCTGGCATCGGCGGCTGTGGTGTCGGAGGCGTTGGCACGAGGCTGGCTGGGTACAGCAGGGGTGGCGACGCCGGCAGCAGGCGGTGGATGGCCTTAACGGGGAACCGTTTGCTCAAACAGCATGACATCTCCTGGAATGAAAGCACACAACCACACTAATACACACTTCTGGCAGCACACACCCGTCTATGCTTCCATGCACACAAACTGGCACTCCACCCTCCTTCTCTTGCTCTGTCACTTCCCTCTACTTGACTATTTCTCACCTCACACTTCAGGTTTTCTCAAAAGCCGCCATGTCCAGCACAGAATTGCCGTTTTCAAAGGCGTTTTCATCGGCAGTCTACTAACGTGGCCAGTGTCAGGGCGACACCAGGGTTCATTTATGTTGCCAATTACTTTTCCCCTGCCAGTCTAGTCCCTTCCATCTCTACCTGTCTTCTCGTCTTTTATCCTCCTTCTCTTCGGGTTTCTCTAAACCAAACACCGTTAATGAACCATGAAGCTGACATCTGCAAGAAAGCAACAACTACATTAATGTGAACGCCGGCAACATCCCAAATCTCTGCCTTGTCACCTGCCACCTGCCAAAGAGAATACATAAGTAAAAGGGACAAGAAGAGGGACGGGAAAGTGAAAGCACGTTGAAGGAATGAGGTTCAGTAACTTAGGATAAACATGTTGATTACTAGCTAGCGCTGTACTTGGGTTTCTATTAAAGCTGCAAAATATATATAAAACGTATTAGCAGATACTAATTTCCAGTGGAGGACAATGGATTCAGGTAACTTGGGGGTGACAGAAGAGTAAAAAAACAAGATGAGTGACGTTTATTAGATTGTATCTAAACGAATCTACTACTCTGTTCTGTCTTCCTCTCAGAAGTTGTTTCCCTCCTCTTTCATATCGCCGCTGTTGTCGAGGCACGGTGACGCCGATGCGGTGTAAATTGATTTCCCGGAAGATGTGATGGATGAATAGAGAATGAACATCTTCATCGCTGACCCCGGCGCCGATTGCTTCTCCCCATGCCCGAGCAGATGATTGACAAGGCTGCTAACGAGTGCCGTCGCCAGTCGTGTTATAATTTCGCTGTGTTGAAAACAGCCGAGGACTCGGCCCCGAAGTAATGAGCTTCTGGAAGAGAGGGAGGAGAAAGGAGAGGAGAGGCTCACCCCGGGAGAGGTGAAAAAAAGAAGAGTGGGAGTAAATAAAAGAAGGAGACAAAGCACATGAAAGTAGATTAGAAAGTAGTTGAGGTTATCATCGACTTGAGAGGGGCCGTTTCATTGTTTATCTGCTGTCTTGATGGATGTCTTTCAAGCTTGGGGTTCCTTAGCTGGAATGTATTCATTCCTCAATCGCTGAGAGGCAAGGCATTTCAAAAGCCGCCATAAAATGTGGTATTTGCATTAAAAGTATTTGATGTTGTGCTGTGTGCTGCAGATTGTGTATCTGAACGTAGATATTTGTGTGTGTGTGTGTGTGTGTATTTTTAAAGCAAATTCTTGTGTATGCATTCATGTGAGTGCCATTGTTTGCATATGCATGCACGGGCATGTGTACTGTAAGACTCGTGTGTGTGTGTGTGTGTGTGTGTGTGTGTGTGTGTGTGTGTGTGTGTGTGTGTAATTTATTCCTTCACGTTGGGGCTGAGGGCAGGTCTCTGTTTATTTGGATGATTAGGAGGTGACAATATGTTGCTGATGACCAGGTTTATAATCAGCTACCATCACAGATAATTCTAACCTTGATTAAAGACCTGCAGTCTCCCTATCATCTCCCGGCTCAGCCTAACAAGATAGGACGACGCTCTGATTAATGCCAGAGAGCGACTAGTCATGACACAAAAGGACAGGCCTGCGTCACCGCGGGAGGACTCGGGGAAACTGTCACGCATCATACTTTGTTGTCGTTCTGATTTGTCTGCTTGATACAGGACCCTTTTTGTCTTAATTATTTTTTTCTTTTTACAAATTAATCCATGTGAGACGGATTCAGTCCTCATTACCGTAGTAATAAGGACGCCGTTGTTGACGTCTGCCGTGATTAGATAAAAAAGGAACAGAATCTTGCTGCCGTGCATGCATCTGCTAATGCCCAAACCTACGGCTCTCCCCCTCTCAGAAAAAGTCATAACCTCGTCCGCAAACTTTCTTTTGTCTTCACTGACAATCATTAGTGTGTGTGTGTGTGTGTGTGTGTGTGTGTGTCTGTGTGTGTGTGTGTTCTTGTTCAACTATATTCATGGAGTCCAAAAACCGGGAGTCCAGTATACTTGTGGAGTCTGGACAGCTTTGTGGGGCCAAAATGCTGGACCCCACAAGGTTAAAGGGCTGTTTGAGGGTTAAGACTTGGTTGTAGGATTAGGTTAACCTTTTGAGCTTCAAACACTTCAATTCCTGTGTCTGAAATCGTTGAAAAACATATATTTACTGGTAAGAAGCAGGGCTGGATCCGAATTTCCGACTGTATACGGATATGGAGAGATGGATTCAACTTTTGGAGAAACGCAGCCCTAAGAAGGGTAACCACCTGTTTTGAGCCCCCTGAATGGTTATTTTTGAATCTAGAAATCTACCTCTTCTAAATATTGGGGGGAATGCATCCACACCCACACACACACACACACACACACACACACCTCCCCCAACTGGAATTTTCGCCTATGTGTGTGTTTATGCGAGGGGGTTGTGTTTTCCTGGCCGAGTGTTTGATTCATTACGCTGCGAGGTGTTGTTGAGGTCCCGGAGGTGTGTAGGAGAGGACTGGATGAATGAGTCGCTCTCACAGGTTGTCAGATGATGAAGGCACGGATCCAGGGTCTTTCTGGCAAATCAAGCAGCTGGAGGCAGACGCAGCAGCCTCTGGCCTTTGATTCAGTTTAGCACTGAACAGCGTGGCCCGACCTCCCTCCCTCCCCCCCTCTCTCTCGCTCTCGCTCTCCCTCTCTCTCTCTCTTTCCAGCCCTCCTCCGCCAGAGTGGGATCATCACGTACTGTTGGCAGAAACAAAAGCTCCAGTTTAGCAGCAGTGTCACGCTGAGGAGGAGGTTCAGTGATCCACTGTTATTACTAAGCAAAAGTTGCGTACTGTTTTCTTTCCCTGTATTACAATAAAGCCCAAATCTTTCTTCTAACTCTTTGACTGTTGGAGGGAGGAGTTGAATATTCGTTTATAGGCAAACATTTTACTTTTGTTGAGTGGTCATGGACTTTTTGAAAGTAAAATGTATGTTTTAGTTGATGAGCTCTACTCAGCTATTCTCACATCATTTTGATTAAAGCAGCTGGTGTCTTCAGCCAATCAGGGTCCAGCATGGTTAACCCTAATGTTCTGTTTGAGACTCTGGGCCCCTTATAACAGATCAAAAAACATAACAGGTTGATACTTCACGTTTTGTTCTAATTTATTGACCTTTGCTTATAAATAGAGATGTTCCGATACCCTTTTTTCCTTCCCAAAACCAATACCTGAACTTGCGTATCGGCCGATACCGAGTACCGATCCGATACCAGTATGTCATATATTTTATTATGTTTTAACACCTGTATATTACGATCCCTGTATGGATGTGATATATGCTATCATTGTTGTTAAAGTCTTTGTGAAACATGAACAAAAACAAACCATGAACGGCACAGAACTTTCTTGTATGATCCAGTTTGACATATCGGAAAATGAACATAAATACACTACTTTTAAGTAGAGAAGTCACATGGTACTGGATCGGTGCATAAACTCTAGTACTAGCCGATACCGATACCAGCATTTTAGGCGGTATCTGACCCCAGATGTAAAAACACGAAATGGTACTTTTTACAGTACAGTCTTCTTTATTGTACTTTGTCCAAAGTGTTCTTGTGTCCAGGTGCTCTTTAGACAAGGTGCCTTATGCTGCGCCACACTGAGCTGTGGGACTGTTTAAGTGGAGGAGGTCCAGCCACTGATTGTCTCTTTTGATATTAAAAGCATTCTAGTGAGAATAATTTGTGTTTAGTGCCCTGCTGCGGGTAGAGCCGTCCTGTTTGACCAATGAAGCTGACCTAATTCATCCTCTCCAAGTGTGTGTGTGTGTGTGTGTGTGTGTGTGTGTGTGTGTGTGTGTGTGTGTGTGTGTGTGTGTGTGTATGCGCATTTGTATTTTTGCTAAATGTAGAATAGCTGTTGTGACTAGCCGGGCGCACACAGAGCCGTGTTGTGGTTGCTGAGAGAGCCTGTGTGTGTGCGTTTGAGGGCCACTGAGTATGTGACCTCTCCTCCAGCAGCCCCAAAGCAGCGGCTCAGCGGGCGGGTAATTCATGCCCAAACCCGGCCGCCCCGCTGCTCGGAGCGCGTGCCCTCTCCGAGCGCCCCTCCCCCGCATGCCCCCTGACCCATGTCACCATGGCGACGGGGTGTCCCATCACAGGGAGCACCTGGCACCTGGCCACCCCCCCCCTTGTCTCCTTTTCTCTCTCTCCATCTCCCCCTCAGAGGCCTCGTTGGGGGGTCCATAATGAAGTTTCACATCTTCATTCAGGGAGCAACAGGAAGAAGTCCAAGCCTGGAGCGCGGTCAAGCTGCTGCAGTTTGAAGGATATTTTAGTTCTGGGATTCGACCCTGGGAGGTGAATACTGTACTTGTTGCTGCAGGACAGCTTTCTTCTGTTTTCTTCTTGTTCTGCCTACGCAGCCCTATGCAGTAAAGGTTTATTGAACCATTTAGTTTAGTAGCGGTTGTCCACATCTACAAAAGTTTGACATTGGGCTGTCTTGCTAAGTGTTGGATGAGGACATGGATACCACTCACATATCCATGTCTTAAAGCTAGCCTCGCTTCAAATAGTCAAATTAGTGAGTCATATTCTCCCAAAATACTGTGCTTTTATAGACACTTTTCGAGGACGGTTCATGTAAATTAAGGCGAGACCCTACAGGAAAAAAGGTTGTTTTTTTTTTATGCACTGGTCAATTTTGAGATTTTTTTTACCAAAAGTTAACATTAGATAATGCATCATTTGCATATTTAAACATACAATTTCAGAAAACTTGTAACACAAAAAATAGTCTTTAATGTAAGTAATCAACTGGGAAGGTTTTTATTGTGATATCAGTTATAGTTTGTATAGTTTTCAAGGAATACATTAGACTGTTAAATAGTCTTTTTTAGTGGTGTACTCAACCAGGCGTTCCTATATAACAGGGAGTTCTTTTTGAAACTAACCACAATAACAAAAAAGATAAGACTCTGAGCTATCAATACATACTGTATGTTGCATGTTCATATTCATGTAACTTTCCATTTTGCAGCAGTCTACTGTTTCAGAGTTAGTGGGTGTTAAAAGGTTAAAATATTTGCAAAATATTTCAATGGTTATGGCATTTTGAAAGAACCTTGTGAAACGATGTATGCTCTGTGTACTCATCAGTTGGAAGATGCTGAGTCAGGAATAATGATGTATAGCTTTGACAGTACAGATTAATGCCACCAGTTTCTTTTTTTTTCCTCTTGGAAGGAGCAAAGGTCCCCATTCGTCCTCCTGTCACCACTTCAGAGTTCCTATTCTTCTTCCTTTTTTGCCTCCGCCTCTAGACATGACATCACACAACTACTGACTCAGCGAATCACTCGGCTCCTGTCTCTTCTCTCTCCTTATTACATGCCGATTAGCCGCACAAAGTGGTATAAAAAGGTGTCTAATGTAATTACCCTAGTTAGGACGTTTTAATAGTGTGCTGTGCCTCCGAGATGTATGTGCCAGCCAGCCGCTGACATTAAATCAATAACCAGCCTGTCACGCCTGCTTGTTAATTCAGCGCTTTGCATTTTATTCCCCAACATGGTAAGGTTGATTATTGGTAGCAGGGGTTTTGAAGTGGGGCAGGGTTTTTTAATGATATGTGTAATGGAGTATGGGTTGCGTTGTTTTAATTTGCATGGTAGGTACTAACTGAGATTTCATTTGTGGGATATTTGCAGACTTTAATTAGTTCAGATAAATTGTGTGTGTGTGTGTGTGTGTGTGTGTGTGTGTGTGTTCGCTCGCTTGTGTGTTTGTGTGTGTGCTCATGTGTGTTTGTGTTCGTGTTCATGACTAAGTTAGTCAGAGTACTTCCTTTGTTTCTGTGTCTTTAGAAATTATCTTACTTATTATTGCTCCCTAAAAGCAGGCATTCATAATTATCTCTTTTCCATTTCATTCTGTAAATTGATGCATGCACTTTTTTTCTTTTTCAAAAAGGGGTAAAAGTCAATTACAGCTTCTTCCCTTTGGGTTAGTGGAGTTCCTGTAACTGTTTTACTTGATAAAATCAAAATAGTGTGAATACCTCCATCTCCAAAATGTAATACCACTTGATATCTAGATTAAGAGGCCCAAAATTTCAATCTTTTTAATTTGGCAGTGGTGGAGGTACTCTGGAGGTACTCGGATCCTTAAATCGACTATAAACAATATTTTTGCTATAGCAATGTATGTTGTTAAAACAATGTTACATAGGGTTTCTTGCACAGCTTCATCACCTTGCAAAGTGCATGGAAAAGGGGGAGTGGGACGTGTGTTTAACTAGAGGACCACAATGGAAATAAGCCTTTATTGTGTTGTTATCCTCTGTGATTTTTAGTGTCGGCCAATGTAATTACTGGTTTGCAACGTTATATGTGGTTCTTTTTTAAATCCTCAAATAAATAAATAAATTAAAATAAAAAAAATCTTGACAGTGAAGTGCCAGGTTTTTGAATTTTCCTCTTAAGGATTAAGAAAATTCTCCTACTTCTTAAGTTCAATACACCATTTAAAAGCCCACTGCGTTAGCTGTAGATGCATTGTCATAAAGCTGACTGTCTATTATTTGAATGTGTACAGTATATGAAGGTTGTATGTGAGATTCAATGGGTGAGAAAGGCGCTCCCCTTTTTTGTGTTAAACTAATATCCACGCGCCTCCTCGTTCCAATGCTGGATGCTGATTGGTTGTCATGTAAATGTCCGGTTGCCTTGCCAGGTGCAATGCTGTTTACCTTAAAGGGGATCACCTGTGTGCTTGCTGTTTAGGCTGCATGCATGCAGCTCCTCTGTTGTCATTACAAAGTTTTTCTTTTGTACATACTGTATGTATTGACTGTTAAAAATGTGTCATCTCTAAGCCAATATATTATTTATAGCAAAAAAATACATGAAGGGAAGTTAAAAAGTACACTTCAAATTGTCTCTGAAAAAATGCACTTGAGTTAGATTCACCACTGTCATGTGGAATAAATGCAAACTACAGCATCACTGAGGTTGAAGCTGTAATTTACTACCCTACTCAGTACTGGGAAAAACTACAACAACCATATGTGCCCTAACACACTTACATGTTTAAGTCCCTGATCAACACCTTCCTACCTCCTACAGGAGGTGTGAATCACAGGGCATCCTGAGAAGACCTGCATCATTATTGGTCTTAATTAGGCCTCTATTAAGGAGGGTGACTCACTATGACAGCACATATTAGCCAGCCATTGAGAACACATGATCCCTGGCCTCATGGTCAAAGTCACCAGGCCTTGCGGGGAGACTCTGCCACACATCCTCAACACTGCCAACTTCATTTGGATTCCATTTATGCGCAAACACACGCCGGCATTCCTCAACAAACCCTCCCTCCCGAGTCCAAATATCCCCAACATTTGCTGCTTGGCGTGTCCCTACTTCTCAAAAGCTTGAAAGTTAAGAAAAGGTGTGCAAATGTGCTCTTATCATTTATCACTTTAAAAACTTGAATGGAACGTGTAAAACAACCTGCTCAACCTTGGTGGAACAGCATGGAAATCAAGATGAGGCTTTTCGTGACTGTGACAAAGTCTCAATACTTTTCCCCCGATGCATAAAGTATAAGTTTTGCCCATGTAATTCAAGGTTGTGAATAATGTGTTTTTCACATAACATTTTAATTAAAAAACATCCGTATATGGCGATTCAAAGAATTATGGCGCTGCTTTCTCATACCCCCACACACACACACACACAGAGACACACACACACACACCCTGCCCCCCCTCCCTTCAAAGCCAAAGTAATTCAGCTGCGATGCAATGATGCCTCAGTTCCCTTCAACGAGATGGCTGAAAGCAGTATTAATCATTGTCTGGTGCTGGCCCACCTCTCTCTGGGTGTTTTGCATCCTGCGACATCACTTTCAAAGTGTACCTCCAAACTGGGGAGAGTGACAAAGTGGTTATAAAAGATGAGCGGCGCCAAGCATATGGCAGGCGGGGCGGCCACACTCCAAAGCCAATCCCACGAAGAAGATGAAGAAAAAGAAGACGGGCGGGAGGAAAGGAGAGTCGGGCAGAAAGGATGAAGATTATCTTCTAGAAGAAGCACCTTTTGTGTTTGTTTCAGACTTCACTTTTTGCCCTTTGCAAACAATTTCTTTAGTTACTTCTCATTCGGTGGATATGGTTTCACTTTACACGGGACTACATTTTTCCCACTTAAAAATAAAGCTTCTGCAAAGGAAGGAAAAAAAAAACAAAAGCAATTGAACCTAATAATTCTATTTCTCACAGCTTTTGTTGCGAGAGGGAGAACTGTCATGAAGCACGGCGCTCTGACCTGCATACACGTATTAATAAATCAAACGTTGATTCTGCGCTTAGTACCTGGCGAGTGTTTGCCTCGCAAACAAATGAATGCCTCGCCATGTTCCTGTTTCCTGGCTGCCACTAATTGGTTTTGACAGATTTTTGGGCTTTTGGTGGCGTAATTAGAGAGCCTTAGGCCTTCTCAGGTAATTGTTAGCAGCTGCACAGCCAGGGAACTGAGCCTAAAAGAACCTTGCATCGATTCCCCTCTTACCTCCCCCCCCACCCCCTTCCTTTGCCACCGCAGCCTCCCTGATGCCTCAGATCCCGCAGACCACTCAGATGTACCTGATGCCACAACAAGCCGGAGCCACTGCTGACAAGTACCAGGGTGACTGCAACCAAGTAAACATTACATATTTTGTTTACCTAGAGTGTCCTAAAGGAGTAAAGGCATGGAGTTAGAGAGGCAGTTTTTATGTTGTTTTTGTATGAAAGGAAAATGCATTCTCTCTAGAGAAAACAAAGAGTGTGTGTGAGCAAGCGTTCACCACCACCACCTACTGCTTCATCCAGGTCTGGACCACTTATGTTCCCTGTCAGACTTCCCTTCTTGCTTTCTTGATTTTTCTTTAACTTTGCGTTCGCCTTATCGGACATGTAGCAGCTCACCAGGGCAAGTATCGCCGGTAGACTTCAGGGGTGGACATGTGTGAGCACTCAGAACAGCCCGAACTGTAAGGAGCGTGGGCAATTATGCTGCTTTTTGCTGCTAGTTTGTAAAAGTCGCTCAAGGTTAGACCAGAACTTTGGTTAAAGCTTTAGTGCGTAACATTTTTAGATTAATGACCGTCATAACATAACGTTACATTCAACCCATTGCCAAATGAGTTGATACAAAGCTTATTAAGACTATCAGCTCCACAAAACTCTCTCTGTATTTCTCAGTATGGCTATGTTCAGAAAATGGTGTCATTTGGCGACATTTGTGCGCAGAAAATCGAGCAAAGATAAATACCTTTTCTCAAGAGTCCATGTTTTTTTAATCCTCCGTGTCCTCCTTGGCTACTAGCAACTGCATTGAGGAGTTCACGGAAGGCTTATATCATGTGGATGTTTTGTTGTCATTACATCACTTAGAATTCCTCATGGGGGAGAAAGAAACTATGCACTATAGCGTTAAGGTTTGTCAACTAAATCAGTGAAGGCTATATCTTAAATTAACCCTCTGAGCATAAAAGAAGCACTGGCGAGTCCAAGCAATGTTTGACAAAACTCCTACTCAAAAAGTAATATTCCAAAATGTCATGACATTTATTTACTATATAATCATATATTACGTTACTTTTGTGAACCCAAGACTTTTGTAAACCCATTTCAAGCACCAAAACATTTGAGTGTAGGTATGTTTTCCCACGAGATTTGAGAAATATTTCCGCTTTAGGGCCAAATTATCTCTTTATACATTGCTCTGGAACAATTTTCACTACACAGAACGCTGAGTCTGTTCTGAATATTTTGATATGAAACACATGGGGATCAGATTTTATGCAAAAAACCTTAAAATGAGAATTCAAAAAGATATCTAAAAATGCCCTTAGACTTCAGAGAATTAAACAATAAATATATTCACTCAAAAATTAAAGATGAACTTCTTTGCACGAGTGTGGAGTTCAACGCAGGTCGGTGCATTGGCTGATCCATCCACCCGGTCCACCTCCACAACCTGCTTTCCTCTGCAGTTCACATCCTTCTCATGTATTTATTACCTGGTGGGTTGGATTTCACACTCCTTTTACAGGATCATCATCCATGGTGGGCGCTTGTGTTTTGTAATATGTATATTTCCAGGCAATGATTTCAGTGGTTGTTCACTCTTTACTCTGGGCAGGCCTTTCTTTTTAAAGCATCATTGAGGAAGGGCTATTTTGTGGTTGAAATACTAATTTTAGTAGTAATAATAAAGTAGTAATTAGACGCATGCACATTTATACAGCTCAGAAAAATAACCTCATGAGGAACAAAAGGCAGTATGAGCACTGAATAGGCTTTTTCTTTTAACCTGTAACTTTTCTGCGATGCCGGAACCTGCCATTACTGTCCATCATCCTTTTGATACAGTGTGTACTTTTAGCTTGTTCGACAGGCAGATAGCAGACCTGCATGGACATAAAAGAAAAAGGTCAGGTTGGTTAAATAATAACTTGTGAATACCATATAGTATTTTGTTAACCACAAAATAAAATGTGTCACATTGGATAGCACATTGTCCTAATTGTCAAGTTATCCATGTTGGCAAAAGAAAATGCTAATAATCATTTAAATTGGCCCAGTTCTGTTTTCAGCGAAGCAAGAGATCCTTGCGCTTTCTTGTCATTTCAAGCCATCATTTTATTTGCATCATTGTCATATCAAAGTGAATCCATACAGTCTTTGTACTGTGATACATCAGGCAGACAGAATAATAATTATAAAGAGCGACAAAAGGAAACTTGTGACACCAAAGAAGTGTAAATCCAAACTCTCCAAGGGACCAAAATTTAATGACAACCCATCCAATAGTTGTTCAAAGTGGTGGACCAACAGACCAACATCTCCAGAGCTAAAAAGTTAAAAACGAAGTTGTAAAATATCTGCCGACAGCAGCTGTTGTAACAGTTAAACATGAAGCCAGATCATTACAATACATCACATGTATTTGAGATGTATGCCTAGCAATCTTGTGAGAGTCATAAATAGGGTGGGGCATCGTTTTGATTTTGACAATTCTGATTCCGATTCCTCCTTTCCATTCCGGTTCTTATCGATTTGATCGAAACGGGTCACATGCTTATTTCACAGATAAGAGGAACGTTTTATTTTGATTCAATGATGGTTTACAGTTTTACTGGGCTTTTTCAATGTCAAAATAAAGCCAGACTAGAGCTCCGCTTACTGTGCTCCATGGCTGCAACACAACATGCGCCTGGAAGTATGGCGGCCGCTACAGAAACACGTTAAATTTGGAACCGATGATCGGATTTGAAACTTTTGAAATATTTTCCAAACAATTGGAATCATATTTTTTTAAACTATTTCAAGTTGGAACCGATTCTCAATGCCCATTCCTAGTCATTAAGGAGCCTTTAAAGAAACCGATTTCCACCTCAGGTGAACTGAAGCTTCTCCAACAAAGTTCAATATTCCAGGAAGTTTAGACAGTCCCTCCAGGATTTCCCGCCAATTCACGCAAATTCAACCAATCACCGTGACTTTGGTGCGACCCGCAATTTTCATATTATACCAACATTTTCAGTATCCTGAGCCTTTTTGGTAAGGTTACTAGGAAATCTCAGCCCAGAGTAGTTTTATTCTCCCCGAAACAAGTTCCTTTTTTATTTTTAAAGAACTACACAAAAAAAAAAAAAATCGCAACTTTTTTTCCAACTTTTACTGTCTCTCGCAACTTCATTGCAACAAACAAAAGACATCGCAACTTTTATCGCAATTTTTTTCAAAAGGTCCCGCAAAAAAAGGCAGCGAAATCCTGGATGCACTGTTTAGGACTCCTCTTAATGAATTGATACATTTTTGGGCTGATGTTTCTTCATTCTCTTCCCACACATAGCTTGAGGAGAATAGTTATTGTCTGAGGAAACCACTGTACAGTTTAGAGACATTGAAGTCTGCTTAAATGCATTCATCCTGTCAATAACAACACGATAGAAAGTGACAGAAAGCATGCCTGACAATCACCAATACTTGAACGCGGGACGCTCAGATTGGCTTACAGTATTTACATGCTCAGTGATACAGCACATCAAAAATATAGATTTTCTTGACGTGAAATAAAACAAACCCTAAGGGCCTTAAAACAATCACACATCACCTACTTCAGAAAAGATGACAAGCAAAGACAAAGCCATATTGGATAACAGAGACTTAAATGGCAACAACACATAGAGGATATATAGTACAAAACACTTAAATGACAAACAAAGGAAATCAAACGAAACTGTGTAACGCCTCGCCTCACATAAACCCATCAGCACATAAGCTGGAATCCTTGTGGAAATGGCAGAAAAGTGAAATTTCATTGCAAAGCTTACTATTGAAAGGGGACGTCCGATGCTAAGCTCAAAGCAACAGGGTTAGTATGGATTACATTTCTCTTTCAACACAAAAGATTGTTTTGTATCTGTAAAACATTGCTGAATGGACTCTTTCTCTTATTTTAATTAACATCACAGGCACGTCATAATGTCACCACTTTTCCCTTTGTCTCCCAAGTGGCACCCCTTCTCTCTTCTATAACAAATGTTTTTCCTTGGCGGACCCTTAGCGAGGGGATGCCTGTGAAAAGGCTGAAATTGTCAGGGAGGATATATTGTAGTGAAATAACAGCAGGGGCAGGTGTTTTGTTTGAGCGGTCCTCTTTGGCATTTCTCAGCCACTGAAGAACACCACTGCAATTATAAGCTACAATGGATGCAGACACACAGGTATAGATTCATTACCTTTTAACAACCTTGGGCTTCTTTCCCCAGATCCTATCAGTCGAGCCTTTCTTTTCATTCACGCCCTGTTTTTTCTTTTTGCATTCATGTCCGCTAATGTATACACAAAACACAGAACAATATGGAATATAATAGTCTGCAACAGAATAGATGCATGCACACAAAATTATGTACAACCAGATGCTCACATAGGCTAAGCTACTATAAATCCATAAGAGACAGAAAGTAATTTCCAGTGGCAGCTCACTATGCAAGAAGACTTCATTGGCACAAGGCAACAAGTTGAAATCCAGTGGGCTACAGAAACCTTCATGCAAATGTGCTTTGATCCATTGGCATGGCAGCTCAAAAGACTCAATATTGAAGAGCTCGTTAATAGCTGTGTTTCCATTCATGCATTTTAATGCACATTTTGAAATATCGCCTTAGAGAAGCTGGGTGGAAACAGCAAAATGTGATAAAAAACCTCCTCACTTGGGGTGTTTTTTGCCTTCTTTCGAAAAAAAGACTTGATGCGCTAAATGGGATATGGAATCAGCTGCCGAATAACATAGCGAACATTTAACTCGCAGGACTGAATAGCTGGATCTGCTGTTGGTGCCTTCCTGTTGTCCCGTAACTTTGTCCCGTGGTCTTTGTCTCGGCACAGCATGTTTCATTACATGGAAGAACAATTCAAATGGACCCAAATTCCTCCAGAAATATCTCCATTTTTCCCTCGTGGTTAGATGACCAAGGCGACTTGTTTTGTTTCTGGTTAGCAACATTTTGCGATTTCCCCCTTTCTGGTCTCTATATCCTTGTCTCTGTGTTTTGTTTTGGCCACGAAGTGAACTCTGCTCTCCGGTTGGAAGGCGCTGTGTTTTGTTGACACCATGTTGAGATTATTTTCCATTGAATATTGAAGTTCATAAATAAGTGTTGTGGCATGGCTAGCTAAGTGGCACTATATCCATGGTATTAAAAGGGGGATTTAATTCTTGCATGTTTTGTTGTGCATGATCAAAAAACATTTCAATGGTTATTCTTATTGTTCGCTGGACAATTGAATGGAAACACGGCTAATGAGTCCCACTAAATCTGAATACAATCACTGGATCCTAGTCACCTTTCATTCCTAGACAACATGTTTAAGGCACATTGCACAGTGTAGTCAGAGGTGCATCCAAGAGGACAGACATTAAATGTGTGAATTGACCCCTGAACAGTCATTGTGGCAGTGCATTGTGCGGGGAGACTGCAGACCATAGGCAGCCAGCAGCAGATAGCTGTTATCACATCGGACCTCACTGTTTAAGGCCTTCCGGCTACCCGGTGGCACTTTGAAAGGTGAAATGAGTTAACACAAAATGAATTTCCTCTTTTCACCTGATTTCTTTTACCTAAACACCAGAGGGTGAGTTTGAGGGATTGGGATAGCATGGGGGGGTGGAATGATTCAGATCAGCGCCACAAGATGTCTCGAGAGGGCAATCATGGTGAAGAAATGACATGGCTCTGAGAGAGGACAACGCTTTGTTTGGCCTGAAGCTGCACCTCGTGGCCACTCTGCTGTTCACTCCCATCACTCCTTCACTCCCAAAAAGAGAGTCTTATCTGTGCCAGTGTCAGAAGAGGAGTGCTTCTCCTGAGAGTGGGAGCATCTGACGGTGCTGGAGAAAACAGTCGGTTCTATTCTGAGAACAAGTTTCTCTCTTTATCTCCGACGCTTGTTGTCGACTGGCTGACAGCCAGACCGTTTGATTGGCAGACACACAGGCAGGTTGGTAAACTGTAACCTCCAAGTTACCACGACTCCATAGCGCTGAATCCCATCTGTATGAGTACTTTACTGTAAATCATTGTGTTGCTATATTTAGTGGACATTACTGCAGGTACATGTAGTGGGAGCTGTCGCATTAAAGTCAATTTGGATGTAATGCGAGTAAAAAATAGGACTGGGCGTGCTTAACTCACGTAGATACTTAGAAAGCGTTGAAAGCTGGGTGCTGGATCTTAAAAGTGAATAATCATAAAGCTACTAGGACAGCACTCCAATTTGATAGTTTATTGCCACACAAAGGACGTTTCGGGCAGCGGCCTTTCTCAGAGTGTGCACAGGCAATTGCAAACCAATTGTAATTGCCTGTGCACGCGCTAATGTAACGTTGAGTACAAGCTGAAATAAATGGAAATAAACACAAACTGCCGGTGATACTATAATATTTAACAAGATGGGCGTGTAGATGGTAGATGCCACAAATGGTAGATGATCTCTTTTTAATTTGTATTTTGTTCTATTAATTTATTTGTCAGGGACAGTGCTTATTGATCAAGACAATACAGAATTATAAATAAACCAGAGTTAGAAAGCTAATTGTCAACCAGCCAGATAGCCACAAAAAGGCACCCTAAAAAAATTATAAAATGACCAATCCATACACGCAACATAATTAATATATCAAAGATAAGAGTACACATCCAATTAATTCAATGAAGCGTGGAAAGTTTCTGTGCAGGTTATGATTTTATGTGCAAATCATTCATGTTTATGAAAGATGATTCAGTTTTGAAACTAGCCAACATTATATAAACTGTGATTGACCTACTATACAATCATACAGAACACATTTTGATGTTAACTATTACATTGTGGTATTGATTTACTTAATCAAAGGATCTGAATACTTCTTTCGCCACTGCTTTAAATTCAAAGTCAAATGATACAAACGACAAACTTGGAAACAGTGAATGGAAGTTAAATTCTTAATGCTGGACATGGAATTTTGTTCCTATTTGTGGGTAAATCTAATAAAAAGAGAATGTAGCACAGACACAGCACTAGGTCAACAGACAGGCATCCTTCTGTCTCTGTTTACGCTGGAAAGGCAACAAGACAATGGGAAGGTCAGAGTTCAAACGGCTGTCTGGGGTCACTCCTTCGTCTGGGCAGGGGTAATTAATTTGAACACCAGAAGGCAGTTAAGACCTGCTTAGGGAAAAATGATATCTGCTGAGGACGTTAAACTGCCCCTGGGGCCTGAACATTTGTGTGACAGGTAATTATTTTGAAGTAAACAGAAAAATCTCACACCAATAATCTACAGATGAAAAAAAACAACCTGAGCAATTAACATCTCTGTTACACAATCAGTGGCCTTATTTTTGTCTTAAATGTACACAATAATTAGCAGCTAAACCCTGCACAGTGTACCTCTTAAGCCGAACAATATCTTAATAATTGCCACACATTTCAACTCAGGCCTCCAAAAACAATCCGGGACAATGTGATTAATCACATATAGTAATTATAAACGTAAAATGAACACCTCCCTGTGTTGACGGCTGTCAAATGTCAACTTAAGAGCAAATGTCTGATTGGAAAAAACTGATCCAGCTACTTTTTTCCCAACTTTTAACGGAAATAATTTGAGTCTAATGGACAGACTCCATTGTGCCCAGACAATATTCCCATGACCCTGAAATGATCAGATATGTAACCTAGAAGAGTTACATGTGTGAACCAGACAGGTACAGTAGTAGGCGAACCATCAGAGCTCAGACCAGGAGGTCAGTAAGGGTGGCGAGGAGCAGCTGGTGGTTGTCACCAGCGGCGGACATCTCCAGGTTGGGCGGATGGGTCACAGTTTTTATTCCAAAGCTGTTCTCGCTGATAACTTCTCACTTGTACTGTTTTAAGTGTGGGGATCCTTGAGAGATAGTGAGACAGTGTTTGCTGTCATGTTTTCGCTGGAATTAACATCTGCATGCAGCTGGGCTGTGATGGCACATGGCTTAAGTGTTGCTGTAAGCATTTTTCTAAAGTCAAACTTTTTCTGCCACTATACTGACTGAATCCAACCAAAATCTTGAAAATCTTGCTCGCCCGGGTGATCCAAAACATAAATAGAGCACTTAAACTGATCATTCTACAATGAAAAAGAATGAAACTTATTGCTGGATGCAGCTGTCTGTCTGTAAAGTAGGGCAAAATAACCTGTGGAAGTTGATATAAAAAAAACAGAAATGTACACCATCTAATCACAGATTGAATCTCATGTTTAAAGCCGCAGAGGGCAGAATGCAAAAAAAACAAGGATCACCTCTGTTGCACGGGCAATGCATGCGCAGAACAGCCAATAGGAACGCTCTCTCTCTATAAAACTGACCTGTGATTGGCCAAAGTCTCCCGTCACAGGCTTGATTATCTAAAGCCTGAAAACAGAGCCAAGAGGAGGTGCAGAAGTCAAGTTTTCTCTCTGACCACTTGAATTACAATATGCTGAAAGATTACTTTGGAATTTGTGCATGGCGGCGCAAAAATAAAGTGCCTACCACAGCTTTAATAAAGCGTTCTTTGGATGCAGATGTTTGAAGTGGAAGCTCAGTAAAGGACTGTGTGGGTGAGCAAAACCTAATTAGCTCAAACAATATTTCATCAGAGGCAAATAATATGAATAACAATAGGTCTTAGGTCAAATTTAAACCTTGGGAGTTGTGTTTTTTTGAGCCACTGTTCAAGGGTAGTGAAGACTTAGAGGAGAGTGACAGCTTTATTTGAAAGTTAAGCACATTTCTTGTTAATGTTTGAGTAACGGCCTACATTGAGTAACGGCAAAATAGGCAAAGACTATTTATAGTCTTTGCCTCACTGCTCCAAAACTGATAAAGAGCAACTGTCCTTTTCACGTCATAATAATCTTACCTTCCAAAGTCAGCAGGAAGCACTGTAGCGACTGTGGTGTTTGTGGATGTGAGTGTCAGCGAATGTTTGTGTGTCCTCGCTGCAGCTCAGCATGATGGAAAAAACCCTCCCTGTGACCGCTAACTCCACACAATAAAAGCCTCTCTGACATTATTTGTTCTCGCCCGTGATTCCCACTGAATGTGGCACCGGCAGCACAAACAGCCCTGCTTGTAATCCAAATGTTCCTCTGCCAGGTATGGCGGGGCAGAGTAGTGTTTGCGAAAGTTGACTTGAAGTACCAGAAAAGCAGCCTCTCTGTGACAGCCTGTCAATCACTGCCTATGGCGGGTTGCCTGGCGCAGCACTCTTACACACTCCGCCGACATCGACTATTCAAACTGTTGTGTGTGCTGCTAGTTTGTCCGTGCGAAGATATCATATATATATATATATATATATATATATATATATATATATATATATATATATATATATAAGATATTATATATGATATAATATGTCATTTTGCTTCTGTTGAACTTTTCCAGCTTCTCCTTCTGTTTATTAGCCCCTGCTGCACTGTAAATCTCTCTATCTCCCTTCCTGGATGTTTTCAACCCAGTTAAGCCTTCTCAACTAACAACCCCGTGACATCGAGCAGCACACCTCAAACCATTCCTATTAATTACTATCAATCTTAGCTGGCCAATTACAACCCGATGACGCCATTATCACTTCAAAAACAGACAAAAAGAGAATGAGAAAGGAAGGGATGGAGGGAGGTAGAGGGGAGAGATCCAGCCTGTAATTAGTGGTCCTAACTGGAAGAGAGAACAGGGGGCCACATGGTTAGGGCATCTGCGGCCAAGCACACACACACACGCACACACACACACACACACACAGTCCCGCTGGCGTCTGGGGGTCCGGCAGTGTCAGCCTTACTCTGGGCCAGCGGCCAGTGCCTCTGTCCCTGTCATGTGGGCCCGTTAATGAGGAAGTCACATATGGACTAGGGACCCTCGTTAGGCAGGCGGGCAGGGAAACACACACACACACACACACACACACACACACGCTGTTATGTGGGAGGAAACGCACTCATTGAGTAATGCATACATGCACACACAGACACACAAACAGGTGCAGGTTAGGGCACACTCACAGATTGATGGACACGAGGCAAGGCGAGCAAGCTGGGGGCAGAGAAAGAACATGCTGTCATGGGTGACATGAGGGCAGTGCCAGACGGGCCACACACACACACACACACACACACACACACACACACACACACACACATACACACTCCTGTAGGTCCATCTCATCAGCGCTCACTCAAACACGCACAATACTACAGGCCTTGGAGCAACACAAGCTCCCCCTTGTTAATGAACTGAACTGACTAGAGAGCCACGCTGAGAGCAGACCAACTACTGTATTTTAGGGAGGGCAGTTGGATCAAGTAGCTGGATACTGTGGAGCCTCGTTGAAATTCCACCAAGCAAGTTCAAATTGTTCCAGGTTACTTTAAATGACTGTTAAAGTCAAAATTGTTGACATTTTTACACACATAAATGTGTTTGGTGCTCCAGTGTTACCAAAAGTGAATCAACCTGTACACTTGTTGTTGAAAGTGTTGAGTCTATTTTTGCTCCTAAATACCTACAGTTCCCTACCTACAGTATATGATGCTCATTGTTTTCATTTTTCATTGAAAAGACCCAGATTGTGTGATTTTTCAGCCAGATTTCCACTGCTGCAAGAAACTCTTTGCAGTAAAAAGCAAAAAAATGTCCCTTAAAATATAGAAAGTGACAAAAGAGAACTCTAAATGTAATTACTTTTCAAAATCAGATTTTCTTTTCTTTCTTAAAGATAACTCCACATTATTAAATCCTTGATTCCTTCTCTTAAAAGTGACATAGTCAGCAGCAATAGCAGAGATTCCTGCGGAAACTCAAACTTCAACAGATTCTGTGGTTTGATTGACAGGTGATTTCTGTGTAAAAAGCTTGAAGGGATGACCACATAGAGCCACAAATTGCAGATTGACACCTCAAAATGGCCAGTTTGCACCGCTCCAGTGTCATTCTTGAACTCTCCAAAGAGACTCAAAGGGTGGAACGGACACAAGGGATGACGAGGCAGAGACGGCTCAGCTACTGCCCAGCCCTTCGCCCCGGCCTTAGCTGTATGTGTGTGTGTGCGGCAAGAGGAGGGGTGGCGGAGGCATCATGGGTGCAACGCTCTTTCACACGGGCCTCTCACCAGCTGTCACCCCCAGCACACCGCTGAATAGGGCCTGTCACTCCGCTGGCCCCGTCGGGATTTAACTGGTCAGGAGAGGAGAGGAGAGGAAAGAGGGAGTGGAGGAGAGAAAAGACGATAGAGGGCGGGGAGGCGAGAGAAAAAAATGAAATACAAAAGCAGCTCAGAAAAAGCTGGAGAGCAGGGATTAGGGCACACATGTGTAGAAGACACTAATGCATCTTATAGTAACTTCAACCTCAGCCCCTTCCCCATGCATCCCCCTCTCAAAGCCCAGGATTAGAGATCACGGGCGGGCAAAGGAGAAACATATAGGCCCGGGTCTCCACATCTCCTACTCAGAGGGCTATTATCCACGTAGCCCCCTTTTAGCTTACTACAGGCCTCATCGTGCTATTTTTCATCCCTTTGTGTCATAATATCTTTTCTGCCTTTGGAATACATTATATTTCCCTTTTAAGTTAAGATGCAGATCAGACGCTTTAAGAGACTTGGAGGGGGTTGTGTTTGCGTGTGCTGCCACGACAAGGGCACAACACACTTCGCTGATGGCGAAGCGCTAAGAAGAACACAGGGGTCGCTTCGAAATCTGAACCTGCACATCTAAATCTCTCCCCGTGGTTCACTCGGTCCCTCCCTCCTTTAACTCATCCCTCCCCTCTCTCTCTCTCTCTCCTCTGCTTTCTCCTTCTGTGTTTCTGTCTCTCGCTCAGCTGCCTTTTGTTTGCAGAGGATGATAGAATAAGAGCAGCAGGTTTCGGCTCAGGCAAAGTCCTCTTTTCTGAAGACCTGAGGGAGGGGAGGGGAGGAGAGGTGGGTGCTGTTTGCTGCTGATACTGCTGCTGCCACAAACCTTCCCCCCCCCCCCCTCTCTCTCTCTCTCTCCCTCTGCCTCACATACACTCTGCCATTCGAATTCAGATTTAAATTTGCTTAATTGGCATGAGTAAGTACAGTATTGCCAAGGAAGGTTGTGCAAGGGTTAAAATGTACTAATACTTTTCTTGAGATGATTCATATTTGAAGGAACTTAACACAGTTTAATGTGCTCTGCTTCTGTAGCAATGTTAGTTTCTCCTCAAGTAAATATTCAATTGTGTTTTGGTGCTTTATTTTAGTAAACAGCTTGATTCCTAGTCTTCATACAGGCTGCATTGTAGCAGGAAGTGTTGCTCTGGCTCAACCTCTTGTTGGCAGAACCAAGCCGTCTGTTTTCTCTTGAGTTTGCCAGGTTCGTCTGTATCCACCAGTCTCAAAAGCCAGGTTGTAGTCACTCAAGCTGTTTATGTCTTTCTCAGCCGTTCATGGTGCCCAAATAATGTGCCCTTCAGTATTGTATGCTCTATGCTACATAGCAAGTTTCCTGGAGGACATGTTGTCTTTCTGTTTGGATATGAAGTGGTTACTCCTGCACTACTACAGTATTCAAAAACTTGTGAAAAGGGCAACTGAGTCATGCCTAGGCAGCGGCTTTAATTTTATTTATTTATAGAAATGTTGTATGGCTTTCATTGTTCCGGCACTGCCGTCCTCAAAAAAAAACTAGGGTGGAGGACTTCAGGAGGCAAAGAGCAGATTTAAAATGTTTGCTCTAGTTTGGGTAGTATTTTCAATATGATTTTACATGGCGTATGCATGTTTCGTTTCCTTTTTTTATTGGGTTAGTGCAAATTCAGCCATGCACATCATGAATAGCCAAAACCCACAGCATCTTGCCCATAGGGGTCACTAGCACTTCACCAAATGAGTGAGGATTTGCAATGGAAAAGAGCTGCTGGTGGCTTGTCAGAGCATAGCCATGAGTGTGCGTGTGCTTGTGGCCTTTCCACACACACACACACACACACACACACACACACACACACACACACACACACACACACACACACACGATACCACCCCATATGCTGAACTCCGAGCTAACCCACCAACAGCTCTCACCCCTACATGTATGTAGCATTTTCCCAGCATGCCTCTCTCTCTAGTGTGTGCCATTATCTGCATTTCTTCACATGGTGTGGAGGGAAAGCGAGGCCTCGGCTAGTTGGCCGCAGCTCAAGCCAGCCCTGATTAGCCGGGGCTACATGGATGTGACATGTCCTCTCTGCCAGCAGACACACACACACACACACACACACACACACACACACACACACACACACACACACCAGTGTACTGCCTGGAAGAGTAGACAGGCCTAGAGCGAAATCCACCCCCTCCACCCCATCACCCCACACACACCGCTAATGCAAATGAGCTCTCTGGTCAGCCAGGCTGAAAAGGCAAGAGAAGGCAGGAGCGTATGGCCAAACAGCGGGGCTACCACCAAACCCCCCCAACCCCTCCCCATCACTTCCTCACCCCTCTCCATCACTCACTCCCATGAGCACACACACATGTAGAAACCCACACGAACAACACAAACCAATAACACAATATCTTCCTTGTCAACACACACCCAAACCCATCCGCTTCTTACGTACACACACGCACGCACGCACGCACGCACGCACGCACGCACGCACGCACGCAGAGTTTTTTGTGATGAGGAGAAAGTTTAGTTTAGAGAAATTAATAAAATATGGTTCAGCATTGACACTGTACTTTTGGGTACAATTTTAAAGTCAATAAAAATAAAAAATAACATGACACTGACTCCAATTTTACATTTTTTCCAAACAGAATATATGACTAGTATTGTGTACAGTCAATTTTAGCAATTTGACACTTTTAACTGAACACAGAAACACAATTCCTCTCACCCCGAGTGAGGGACATCAGTTCATTTTATTTTTATGAAAGAAAAACGTACACTTTGAATAAATAAATATATTGGGATGACCATGGATAATATGCTATATTCTTTTAAAGCTCGTTAATTATGTTGTCCCTAATGTCAAAATATCCCCATGTAGTGTGCAGAAGAGCCACAGGTGGCACTATCACAAAAAGTAGTTTGTCACAAGTCCCAAGTGACAGTGGCCTAAAGTGTGTTTTCTTGTGGGGTTGTAAAACATTCACACACTCTAATACTAGTTAATGCAATGGAGATGTTACACATGATTATTCGTGGTGCTGCAAACTGAAAAAAATATTTAAAAAACAACCCATTGTTTTGGGATGTTTTCCACCCATGAGCCCTGGTAAGGTTAACAGTATTCTATTGGTGCTATATTGACCCACAGTTATTTTCAGTGAGTATAATCCCGTTGTGAAAATGTTGGATAACTGACCCTTCATGGCAACGTCAACGTTTTAAGATTCAGCCTAAGATCAGCCCAAATCTCCATTTGTGCATTGTGGTATTTTTGTCCCATTTCAGGTATTGCCGTATTGTTTACGCAGTTGGTATTAGCCATAATATATTTACATGAAGTGGATGGCCTATTTCTTATTCTGCACACTTCCGACTCTCCTCCTCACAGCTCACCTCTCGGTTTCTTCCTTGAAATACAATTACTTCACAATGTTTGTTCACATAATTACAGACCTGCAAGTAACAATTGCTGTTTGTTCGATATTACCAAGGATTTTTTGCAGATAACAATTATTGCTTTAAAAAGTAACGTAATGTGCATGTTAATAACAAATGTACTTTGTTGTAGGGCGTGAGAAATGCTCTGATCGTTGAGGTTGAACTAAGTGGCGTGCACGTGTACCTTTTGAGTCCCTAACACAACATTTTAGCCGATGCACAAGACCGCTATTAAAGCAAGTGGCCTAATTTTCGCTCACTAGATTCACTCGCAGCATCAATTTCTGCCTCTAATTCTCAATCACAGCTGAGTGACTTTTATTCTTTCATCACACTGGCATTGTCTTTAGCTCTCATTAGGCAGCTCTCTCTCTCTCTCTCTCTCTCTCTCTCTCTCTCTCTCTCTCTCTCTCTCTCCTCCTTAACACCCATTCTGTTGACTACACAGTCAGGTCTGCAATCATAAATCAACACTCAGCAGAGGGAGAGCAGGGAGGCAAACTCCAGAAATGAAGGGGGGGAGAGATGTTGTTTGGGTTCTCTGTGGTTCATCTTTCCAAAACCAGACTTCATTAGATTCTCAAAGTATTCCCTTCGACCTGTGCTGTGTCAGACTTCTCTTTGTTTATATATTTGGAAACACTTGACTTCAGAATGGCCATATTTCAGAGGGTGTGTCTGCACAAGTTAACCTAGTAAGTGCGTTGTTATACCTTTTTTGTGAGTACATTTACCTGTGTTAAAATACTTGCATAGGCTAGTAAAGTGTGTTAAGGCTGCTGTAAAGGGTTGACATGTTTTTATTTTTTTTATTTTTTTTATATTAATGACTGTATGTCTTTAAAATTATTTGGATTGATGAGGAATCTATTTAATTATAAGTCATATAAACACACTTTGTTGGTAATTTAATGTTGAAATATTAAAAAATCAATTAATCTAATGAAGGGCTGTAAATGAAATTGAATAATTGGTTAATAAACAAGCATAACCGGTGCTCTGGTAGCAGTTACAAAGTGAAAGTTACCCTCCCTTCGCAGTCTGACTCATTAAGCATTTAAATGTGTTTTTTCTGTATATGCAAAAACTCCATGCAGATTAATACAATTATTTTACAGAACAATGCCGAAGTCAAGATCGCAATTGCACACATCCAAATGGCAATAAATGTGAAACATGTCACACCTACGCAACAATTATTACAATGTTATGACAGAGCAATAGATCAAAACAAGAAGACATGCTGTTTTTTATTGGAAGTCATGTCTGTTCAATCATCCTTAGTGTTTCCTTCCTCATCCAGATGGAAAAAAACGATATAATTTCAACCAGGTCAGGGTCAACAATTCACATTTTAGCGAGGTCGTGAACTTGACCCTAAAGCGGTGACCCCGACGTTACGGAGGAATACCTGGAACATTGTTTAGCAAGCACTTACACTCAATCTCCCCCCGTCGTCCCACGAGTTACAGTTCACGCTCCATCCTGCACAGCTCCTAGGTGTGCAGCCGCCCGGTGATAAAAATGTTACAGCAACATCAGGGCCTGTCAGGGAAGTAGACGGGAGAGGGGCGTGTGGGGAGGCTACGGGAGGTTTTTACTCAGCAAAGGAAAGAAAAGGGGGCAGAGAAAAGGGAGGGAAAAAAACCAAAACACAATAACCGATGAAAAGATGAGATGTGAAGAGGGAAAAATGTTACTTCTGGAGGCATTTTTCTCAAACCAATAAGAACAGAGATTTTCACCTTTGTGGTGCAAAGGTCAGGTTTCGCCTTAGGCCAAGTCAGCCCAGACTTAGAGAAGCTACTTTCCCTTTTTTTAAACCATAGAGGGATATGTGTGTGTGTGTGTGTGTGTGTGTGTGTGTGTGTGTGTGTGTGTGTGTGTGTGTGTGTGAGTGATACAAAATAGACCCTGTACATTATCATATCTCATATCATAGCTATCTTGTAAAAATTGTGTATCTCCAAAACAATAACTTTTAAAGGCAGGGAAAAGGTACGGGAGATTAAAAAAAAAAGTCAAAATATATGTCAAAACATATGTCAAAATGTTGTATAAAAAAAACAAACATAATATCCTAAATAAGCCTAATGTTTATTTCCTGCCTACAACAAAAGTTGTCAATATGAAAACTGGCAGCAGTGATAAAAGGGAGATGTGGAAAAGTAGCTGAAAATGATTGACTCTGTCTTTAGAGTTATTGTTCTAAACATTATGTTCCTCTGGTTTAATGAGAGTCCATCTAGAAACATATTCAGCCTTTTTGGGCAGTTGACCACTATAGTTTCAGCCATTTAGTGCTTTTATGCAATGATGTAAAAGTATTCCGATCGTTTACTTGAGTAAAACTAATACCCTGTTTTTAAAAGTACTCCAGTACAAGTAAAAGTCCTGCATTCAAATATTTGTACTAAAAGTACAGAATCATTAGCAGCAAATTGTGTATTAAAAAGTAAAAGTACCCATTCAAATAAACTCCTCGTATTGTTATGTAAAATCTTAATCTGCAAATAAACATGACACTACAACTGTCAGATAATGTAATGGAGTAAAAAGTACAATGTTTTCTTCTGAAATGAAGTAGAAGTACCAAGTAGCATAAAAAAAAATATATATATATATATATATATATCTATCATGTACAAAATAAATACCTCAAAAATAAGTTGTCGTTGTATCTCAGTAGATCTCAGTCCATCCATGATAGGAGACTTTTTGTGACAGTAGTTTTAACAATCGTTCCTTTCTCTCTCTCTCTCTCTCTCTCCCTCTCTCTCTCTCTCTCTCTCTCTCTCTCTCTCTCTCTCTCTTTCTTTGACCATTAGATTTCTGCATGTCTTTACACTGTACCTTTGTGAAAAGGGGAGAGAAAAAGGGCAACACTTTGACTAACTAATGAATAGAGTAAAAGAGGGAGAGGGAGAGAGAGAAAGAGAGTGAGGAGTGAAAAGGGAAGGGGAAAAAAAAGAGAGAAGTCTGATTAATAATTGCAAGGCTGCTAGGTGCCGATCTTCTGGCTTCTCACTTCAGTGGGCCGGCGCGGGGATCTCGCCTTCGGCCGTGTCGGAGGGGCTCATTAGGGAACCTCGAGGGACCTGACAGAAATTGTTAGTGGGATGTGATGGCCGAATCAGACTCACCCCCCCTCCCGCTCCACCACCACTATTCCCATTTACCCTTGCTTCCTCCCTAATTCCCTCCACCTATCCACCAAACATGCCCCTTATCCAGACAGGAAAAAGGAGTAAAAGAAGGAGAAGAACGGGACCACCGTTCCTCTCAAACAACCCCCTCCATCCACTAGTCTACAACAAGGCCGCCTGTGCTACACCTGTAATCAAACTGTTCCCAAAAAGCAGCGGGGGTGCGCGACCGGCTACAGGCCCCCGCTCTGATTGGAGCCGACGGAGGACGAGGCGAGGAGCACCGCAGCCCAGCTCCGTAATTGATGTGTGTGCACAATTACAGGCCTCCAGACATCAGCAAAGTGTTGCACAAGCGCGCCTCAAGGATAGTTGAATTTTGAACAGCCGTTGCATAAAAAATCAAGGATCACTCTTTTCCTCTGACTGCCCACCCCCATCTCCACCTTTTCCCCTTCCCACTACATCTCCCGCTTTCCTGAATTTTGATATTACTGTGTGTGTGTGTGTGTGTGTGTGTGTGTGTGTGTGTGTGTGTGTGTGTGTGTGTGTGTGTGTGTGTGTGAGAAATCTGCCAAGCTAGTGTAATGGATGGGTGAACGTGGGCTCACTTCACTGGATGTGCATATGATTTCTCCGTCTAGTGCATATTTTTGACTTTAAGGGTATTCATTTGCACTTGTCCACTCCCATGCGCTGCACACAGTTGATCTATTTATTTTCTGTCGACCACTGGCAGCATAATCACAACCCATGTTTACCTAAAACTTGAAAAAAAAAATGATATGCTATTACAGTACGGCTCAAAGGGTTTGGGTCAATTTACTTTGGTTTCTTTTAAATGGTGTTTTTTTAATGAATTGTTAGGTTCATTGAAGTTGTAAAAGGCTGCACAAATGAACTTGACTTAGCAGTATCCATCATAATCAACCATTTCAAAGTGCTATGGCTCGAAACAACACATGAATAAGTTACTTAAAAAAAAAACAGTGACAAATTATGAGGTTAACTTTGTTTAATTTATTGAATTTCATGGTTTATTTGATTGCAATTTAATGATTTGTCATCTCCAACAATGACCAACAGTGTGAGAAACCTCCAAATTAATTAGTTAGTATATAGAGCTCACATTATGCTTTGAAAATGAACGCAAGTCTGTGCTCATTTAACCTCATGTTACTTTATATGGCTTATTTCAGAGAAATATTCTAATTATTCATTTATAGTGTGATATTTTTCTTTCATTAAACGCTGTGTTTCAACTAATCTAAACTCAAGAGCCAAACGACACAATAGCAGCCCAAGTACATGAGAAGTGTTTTCTTATGTGCCAGTGCAGCGTCGGAGCACTTTGACCAAAGGGCCCCGCCAAATAATCTCTCGCAGAAATGAAAAGATTATTGATGATGAAGTCTCTGTACGCATGGGCGCTCCAACACTAATTTGGCAGTTCAGCAAAAAAAATGTCCATTTGCAAAGTTTAATTTTTTTTTTACATAAACCCTCATTTTTCAAGGGTGTGTGTATGTGTGTGTGTGTGTGTGTGTGTGTGTGTGTGTGTGTGTGTGTGTGCAAAACTTCAAATGGATAGAGATTGTGTCTTGTACAACAAAATACTTGAATGCCACAGTTATATTCACTTAAGCATAATCTATTGTAAGTACAAAAATATATTTGCATTTTCAGATATATTGATCCCTTTTCTCTTTTTTTTTATTTTTTTTTTATAGCGTTTAATCCCTCAGACAATGAAAATCATAAGTCCTACTGTATATGTGTGCTAAACAAACTGCTTTTGCTAAATAAAACAAAGTATTTACCAAAATGCGGAGACAGGTTAGTCATTTCAGACCATACCTCCTCTTCTGATTGACATTTTTAAGACTTCGGCATATTTATAATACTTAGGGCTGCATCTGTTTAATTTTTTTGTGAACTTTCCACCAAAGGATAAACTGATTGTTTGGCGGCCAAGAATATAATATGATTCCTGCTACTCAGTGTTGCATTGTTAGAGAATTAATAAGTTGAAGTCTTGCATTTTTGAATAAAAGACATCCAGTAGGTGAACTTGTTTATTAATCAGTTGATGACCTTATGAGTTTTTTTTCACAATCAACTGCACACTTTTAGTCAAATCTTTTAGCTGGAATGTGCCTCTGTGTGGGAGTAGGGTTAAAAACATCTTTAAGATACAAACACTCACATACACACATTCATGTAGGCACTCGAGTACGCACAGTAGGCTGACCTCAAAGTTCAGGTGGTTGCATTTTCTTTGGAAGTCAACCAAATACTTTTCAGATGCAAGCAGTCGAATCAACCCGCCTGAACCACCCAAACAAAACAAATCTGCTTTCTACTAAAAGGAAGATACATAGGTTGAGAGAAGAGGAATTGGAGATGTAGCCGTGCAGCTCGCTGAATCTAGTGTCTTCACCCGTGAGTGTCAACAGGTGAAAGTGGGCGATAACACTGTTTGATGTTGCCAGACAGAATTTCTACCACCCAACTTCACTTCTTCTTCTCCTAGACCTTTCAGCAGACTTCAAAGCCCCCCCCCTCTTCCCTCCTCTATCTCTCTCTTCTCACTTTAATCCACTGCAGTAGAGCCCTTCAGTTCAAAGCGCTCAGGAACACCCCCTCCACACTCAAAAAAAAATAAAAAAAATAACTGCAACCCAAACTTTTTCTCCAACCTCCTACTCCCTCCTTCTCCTCCTCCCTCCCTCTGCTGAGTAGCAATTACAGCTCTGCTAGCGCGCTGACCAGCTCCCGCTATTAATTAATCCCACAAAGAGCGTTCATTTCCTGGCTTTCTCGGATTGACAAGAGATGAAGGGGAGAGAGGAGGGAGGGAGGGGGAAGCAGAGATGCCTGTTTCAAAGGCAATTCAGTCTGACCAAGCCAAAGAGAGGAGAGAAGAGTAAAAAGGGGAGACGAGAAGAAAGACCTGCACTCCTAAAGAAGGTGGAGGGCGCATTTGATACAGGGACCCAACTTGAATGTGATTGAATGCTTTGTGGCCGAGGGCTCTTTGCTAATCTTTACCTGCAAAAAAAGCGCTAGAAAAATGCCTCCGCCTGAAGGGCTTGTGAGTTGAGAGGGCTTTGGGCCTGGGTGGGCGAGACGGTTGGGAAGAGGGTTTCATGTCCTGTCTGCGCGCTCTCTCTTCCCTTTTTTTTTTCCGCCCCGTTGGACTTTCTTCTCCAAAAAAGAAAGGAAACTCCTTCTCCTCTAACGGACAGTCGGTCGGTTGGTTGGTTGGGTGGGTGGGATGAAACCACGCTGAATGAAAAGAGAGAAAAAGGAGGTCGAGAGAGTGGAAGGGGCGGAGCTGGAGAGGAATGTCGCCAGGAAGAGGGGAGCAAATGACAGTGAAGGGATTCAGACGTTTCATTCATGGCCTGTGTGCCGTTATGTGTGAATGGTGTGACAGAATCTAGTAGATTAATCGTATTGTGGACTGAGGTCTTATAACATCATTCAAATCGCACTTCAAAGCCCACCTGTTTAAACTGGCTTACTCACGCTGACTTATTATTTATGAAATTCACTGATTCCCTCTCCACAACCGTATTTTTGTTTTTTACTAGTGTCACATTTGTCTCTTGTTCCATCGAGTCTTGTCTTTTTCATTGCCTCTCTTGCTGTTTTATTATGTTTTTATCTAATGCAAGGTAGTCTCCAATTACCAGACCTTCCTCCATAGCGCTGCGGAGGAGGGTCTGACTACACAGCATTGGAGTGAGTCTGGGTTCACCAAAATCAAACTTGTCTGTTGGATGAAGCCGCTGTCTGTACACGGCTAAAGATTGTTTGCGATGGAAGAACCTCCACTCTGTAACACTATACAACAGAGTTCTTCTTAGTTCCCACAACTCTTCCAGAGTGAGACGTCTCCTCCCACATTATGTCAATTCCAGGAGTTGTAGTCTTCCTGTTTAACATTCGTTCATATCATATCAAGAATTTAAGCTCATACACTTAGCAGTTTTAAACCAGGAGCTTCAGTATTTGGATCAAGTGAAACAAAAGATTAGTAGTCTCCAGCTGTTACTTCAGTGTACACAGTACCCAACAGTACCTGAACATTAAGTCAATATGAAAATGGGAATAATCAGGCCTATTTTCCTAATATGACGTGAGTGGCTTTAAGCTACTTTGGAAAACAATTCATAACCCGCTTTAGCCTGATGCCGCATCAATAAACCCTTCACTCACCCGATGAAGCATCAATATTTCACGCAATCAATTTCTTTTGGTGGCTGATTGAGGGCCTGAAATTCATTTTGAGATGTTGCAGTCAATACAGTTTCAAATATTAAAGCATGGTCAGCTTCAGTCTTTATTAACGTTTCACACAAACGAAGTAAGAACGGTGTATTTACCATCAGCTGCTGATTTAAGTTTGGATATTAAAGGCTCAGTGCCTCATGGCGATGCGTGAATTGGGTTATATATTTGGGATTCAATTGATTCAATTGAATTAGCTGTAACAGTGAAGATACACCCAAAATTTAGCAGAACTTCCTCACAAAAAAACCTGACTGTATAGGTTGTCTGTGCAAGCAGCTTATTACGACCCATATTTACCATGTGCACAATATCTTAACTTAAGCAGAACAAAACAGCAGTGGCACCAGTGAGTGTGGCGTTAGCTCCTCTGTAGTTTTTAGTAGCACCATTTTTTTTTCTCCAATTTTGTGTCTTTTATTTGTGGTTGTTTTAAATTCCAGGCATCAGTATTTTACACCATTTTAGTTTTTATTTCGAAATTTATTGTGTTGTATACAGTATATTTTTTCCCAATTGTTTTGACTACAATATATTCAAATTTTGGAATCTACCTCTCTGAGTTTTTAATGGTGGATTTGCCTGTGTTCGAGGGAACCCCCGGTTTAAAGAATAAGTTGTTAAGAGTAATATATTGGGTTTGAACCCCAAGCCTTGGGTATTCCAAGGTGACGTCGATATTTTACCTGTTATACAATTTAGCCATAACCCTATAAATGGCCGGTTACGTAAACATAAATGTAAAGTAAAAAAGCACTTATTTTAACCCAAACCATGACTTTTCCTAAATCTAACCAGGTAGTTCCGTTTCACAATGTTAACCGCACGTTGTCGTATGTCGTATGTATGTTGTTTTGGGAGATATTGGCATCCCTATTCTGTAGTTTAGGTATGAGGAAGTGTTGACGTGTACTGTACATACTGTATGTACGGACTCTCTGATTGTGTCTTTGACGCTTGCCAAAAGTGTACCTGACTGACGGCTTCTGCCTTGTTTGCTGAATGAAATCACATGTTAGCAGTAGATCATATTTCTTCATCCAAGAGCAAAGCATTGGCAGGTGTGAAGGGAGCAAAACTCTTTGACAGAGAGAGTCGAAATTTGAATATTCCCCCAGAGGGTGGAGAGAAGGGGGCCATTTTCACTGACCCCAAATGTCTGCAGGTCCAATGCAGGTCCTCTCTTTAGGCAAGTCCAGATGTTCTCACACATATATTGGTGTGAACATGCAAACACACAAACCAGTAATCTCAAAAAGGTGCTTGCACTGAGGGACACTCGTTGTTTTTCAATCATTCATCACCCTGGTGTCAGAAGTCATTATTTTTCGCAGTTGTTTTTATAAACAAAGGGCCAGCAAAAACCTTGAAAATTAATGGCCACATCTGATTGGATGTGATATCTACTTCCTGTTGTATGTGTGGCCAGACCTTCGTGTGTTTTTCTTCTTTTAGGGTTAAGACATCTCCTAATTCCTATAGCTCACTGAGGTCTATTTGCGAATCAGACAATGACCAAGATATATTCCACACATGGTTGAGCTGCCAGTTTACCAATAGCCTAGCTGCTGCTGATAGACGTCGAGCTGCTAGGCCCGGCGCTGTGTGGGTGTTTGGCCCCTTCTGCAAAATATGAGCTGGCACTCTGCAAACAGAGAGCTTCCTTCAGGATAATTTGGTCCTCAGGGATGGACTTATGAGCCATTAACAAACTTCCCTCTGTTGTTGCAACGGGCCATGATTGTAAGAAAAACTAACACTTGAAAAACTTAATTTCCCCTCCTTGTTTGGTCGACCTGATTAGCAGACTGCTAATTCTCCTCCCTGGTGCAATTAATCACATTGACACCTGTACTCCAGGCTTCAGCAGAGGCTTCATTCTCAACCTCTGCCAAGCGGCTTGTAACCGGTATGCTGGAGGCACGTCAGAACGTGTTATTTTTGTGATCTCATTACAAGAAAATACAAAAGTCCAGACCTTTCTAGAATCTAATGACATATCTTGACACTGTTTGAGACATAATGAAGCAAAGAGTAGCACTCTAAACTCATCTCACCTAAACTGCATTATGTATTTCTGCTATCAAATGGAAAGCTTTATGAGAGCATGTACGCATGCTCAAGGCTATCTTGCTGTATGAACACACCCATAAAACATCATTAGAATAAAGATTTGAGAAATTGTGTTTGATAGTGTTGCCTCTTTGGCTTCTTCGCAGCTTTTAGAAAACCCGACACCAAGAAGCTGTACTTTTCTGTCAGAGCGATCATACATTATTTCATGTTATTGGGGCTTAAATGAGGTGAAACTGAATAAAAATCATATGAAATTATCTCAGCTTTTATGAAATTTGATTTCAGAAAAATATTTCAAGACCTCATGTGGGCCCAAGGACAATTAGCAACTCTTTAATGGTAACTTATAGGTATCTAAATACATAATATTAAATGACAACTTAAGATAACACTTAATTTAGACTTAATTTCTAGCTTTTTATTGCCTCTCAAGTGAGGAAAAAGTACAATTTAAACAAGCATCTCTCACATATTTACTTATTTATTATTACAAACTATGTAAGACTTACTCAATGCACCCACACAGGTGTTTTCAATTATTGGTTGATTGGACTTCTTTTCAGGTAAAGTTGGGAATCATGTGAAGTCACCAAACTTAAAATGCCAGTAAGAATGGCTGTTTTCTTGCCACACAAGCTGTAGATTCAGCTCAGGAAAGGTGTAGAAGAATTGAGTCGCTAGTGTGATGAATCAAGTCTTTATCCCATGCAGCATGGAGAGGAGGCCTCTGAATGCAATCCTCTCCAGATTCGTTTGGCCTTGAATATGTAATAAGTAAAACAAAGGAACAAATGCTAAACCTCATGACAATGTTGATTCAGTCTGGCAACGCAATATACATTTCCTGAGGCCTTCCTGAAATCACAAGTCATATTTCTGTACTTCACAATAACCTTTGCTGTGTTGTAACTGCCCCCCTGGTGTGACCCACTAACCATTTGTCAGGAAAATATGAACATTTGTTCATATGAGACTTTTGTCTCTCAGTTGACTGTTAAATACATTTCTAACAAACCTCAGAGTTCATAAAACTTAAAAAAAAACTTAATACGTGAAATAATCTTAAATCTACAGTCAAAATTGATCTTAGCGTTAGTTCATGACAAATCTATTTATATTGGAAACACGATGAGAGTTTCATATTTTCACTTGTCTTTAAGAAAGTTAGGTTTTAGGACTTACTTTCTACTGAAACAGAGTGCAAATTATATATATATATTTATTATATTATTTGCATTCTTGCTAGGACTGATTAAATTAGAAAGAGTAGCTGGATATTCTCTGCAGTGTTAAAGGATGGAGCAACACAGTATCACTTTTTAGAGATAATGTAATATCACATTTAAAAGAAAATGTGAAAAAATAAGTTACATGAAAATATTGTTCCTGAATAATGAATGCTTTCTTCACTTGAACTGTAATAATCTGCACCGAGCATCACACTTTACTGCAGCGTATAGCAGTAAAAAGTGAAATATATGCTGAAAATTAAGCTTGGCGTTAGTTCATGCAGGACACAGAAGTCATACGCCCGCTGATTGGAGTATCATTCCTATCAGACACGCACCAATCACAGCCATTCTCACATCAAGGTGGTCCTTTTAAATGTGACTCCCTCCTCACTGGTCCCTGCTACACTGACGCTGCTTCACTCACTGCTGCTTAGGGTTGGGTAGCATTTGGCTTTTTACCGATACCGATGCTAAAACGATGCTTTTAATACGGTGCCGGTGCCTAAACGGTGCCTGAACTGATACCGAAATCTTTAAAAAAAATAAAATAAAAAAAAAGGAGCACAAAACAAAACAGTCGGCAACATTAAATAACGGCTTGTTTATCGCTAAGGCCATATGGTCAAATATAAATGCTTTATTAAAAATGTAATAACAATAAATTATAACAGTAACTTATTTCACCAGTAAACCATCAGCGCCAAGCATAACTGTATTTCCCTTTGTTGCAATAAATGGTTAAATCTATGACAAGAGTGTTCCTGACTGAACTGTTCATTTCCCAGAATAAGCAATGGTGATACAGGTGGAACAAGATATCAATCAAATCCCCGTCTGCACACGGCCCTGAGAAGAGCTCTAATCAGCCAGAACTGAAAACACCTGTTGGCGTGTCTCAAACTCTCTCAGCTGGCGCTGCGTGAACATGCAGACCAGACCAAACCAATAGGTACCTCAGCTAAATCACAGATCATGTCCCTATATCACTCATTAACCCCAAAATCCAATTTATTTAAAAAGTGATATGGCTGCAGAATTCCACTTTCTTTTTTTGCATGTTAAGGACTGCTGAGTTCAACATATACATAACTAAATCCTGCATACCTCACCTATTATGCTAAGTTTCCTTAAAGATCAATTGTCCAAAAATGGTTGCTATGGGCAATTACTTTGTCATAGCCATCATCATCTTTGTAATGATTGCCTTCTAAAAAGCAGGTAATGTTAGAGGTAATAACACTACATAATGCATAATGAGGACAAGCTTCACTGAGCTGCATTTGTCATGTCTACCTGTCTACAGAATAAAAGTTTAGCTCCCTTTGATGTATAAAATGGACAGGTTGAAAGTTTTCTTCCAGTTTTGGTAATCGGACAATTTTTTTTTTTTTTTTACAAAAACAAGTAGAAGAAACCGAGAAGTTTTACAGAACTATACACATCTGATCCGATTTGCTCCCCATTTTTTTGTCGTCACCAAATTCAGAGTGAACTTTCACTGCTCAAAGTATATTTATGATCCTAGAAAGTTATCCTTTCACAAATGTCACTTTTTACATCCACGGTGGCACTCTGGATGCTACCCTCATCGCTAATGCAGTCACTGTGGGAACAACTAGTTCAATGATATCAGAATTGTCGTTTGGTATCACAACTTTAGTTTGAGTTTGTATTTGGGAGTCGAAAAATGATTTATACAGACTTGTTTTGTGGCTTTTGAACTCATCACCCAGGCTTTTTTGAAATTGATTGTGAATTGCGTCACCTTCCAGTCCTCAAAATAGCAGGCCTGCTGTTGTCTGAGAGGTCAGGGGGCCAATCTGTGCATCAAAATGTCCTGGAAGCCCTAATGTGACGGTGCACCTGCCTTTGCATTTCAATCCTCACACCCCCAAACCTCACACCAGACATCGCCATCAAAGAGCTCGGCCCGCGCTGACTCACAGGCAGCAACAGCCAGGACATCTGTGGAGTGCTGGCAGCTCGGTGTGTGTGTGTGTGTGTGTGTGTGTGTGTGTGTGTGTGTGTGTGTGTGTGCGCGCGTGTGTGTTTGCATCCAGACAGTGTGTGAGACCTCACATTCCACCCAACATTGACTCCTAGTCAGACTGTGTTTTGCTGGCAAGCCACTGGGAGCCGTGCCGCGTGTTACAAGCCGGCCACGTCGCAAGCGGAGGCCTGGGGCTGCATCTCTGTCCTGGGAATCACTTCTACAGCATCCTGCAAAAAAAACGTACACACACATGTACTCACTCGTAGTTTTTGTCGCACTAAAAACAGGCGCACGCACGTAAATACTTTACACTCAGGCGCTCCCTTCGCTGCATGAATATTCATTTGCAACTGTGATGAGCTGTGACTTGCTTTTCCTGGCAGGGCTCTGGGACCACATGGCCGGGGTGTTAGAGGAAGAGAAAGGCCGTGTCGGAGCCTGTTACTCAGGCCTCCCTCATTCAATTGGATCCAACCACGATGGTCGGATTTCTCAATCTCAGATGGATTCCAGACGTTCCCTCAAAAGCCTGCTCCTCCCCTTCCTTCGCTCTTTGATTTCAAAAGAGGGACTTTGGGGCTGGTTAAGGCTGCAGGGCGAGGGGATATCTGTGTATGCGTGTGTATTGTGCACATGTGGACATTTAAGAGAAGAAAATGGAAACCATGTCGATGAAATAGGTGCACCTTGCTCTACATCTCAGCACCTTTCTCAAATATGAACCAGTGCTTCTGGGTAAAGAAAAAAAAAAATTCAGCACCACTTTGACGAGATGTTGCTTTTGTGCGGGTGTCGGCACAGGAAAGCTGGCATGGCCAATCATGGCGGAACAATGGCGCCTTTCCACAGCCGCCCATTGTGCACAGATCTTTGCATTGTTGGGTTCACTCCGCACCCCCTTCGCCACTCACGCCCAGCCAGCTGGCACGGAGATGGCAGCGCCGTTGACAAGGTTCACAATACCCCCTCCAGTCCACGCCACAATAGAGGGACATGGACACAGGCACCTCTATGGCACACAAGAGGCTGAGGAGGGGATACTGGGGCCTCACAGGCAGGTGGTGCTGCCAACGTCTCTGTGATGTGTTGGTAGCTTTCAGTGCTGACAAGGGGCTGGCGGAGAGGTTTCTTCTTTTAAAATCCACATTGTTTACGGAGGACTCTAGAGGATGACTGTTTTTTTTTTTTCTCAGAGAGATGGGGAGCTTAGTATCCTCATTTTTACTACACACACATGCAGCAGAGAGAGGTGAACACATGAAATCCACCTTCTTCCTCTTCCTGTTGGCCCCTCAGCTTCTTGCATTATTGCACTGACTTGAGACTTTTGTCAAAGCTTATCAATAAGGGAAAAGTGGCAGATTCACGTCTTGGCAAACTGGTGGGGGAAGGAAAGGAAGGTTTTATTTTCTGAGAGAGGCAGAATGCGGAGGTATTTCAAGTCTCGGAGAGTCTAAGTGACAGCTGGATGCCAGTGTGCTGTTCCTCAAGTCCTGATAGGGTGTTTGCAGCGGGTGTCATATTTGTCTGGGTACTCTTACCGGTGCCTGAGCTGCTGGTTTGTCATTTCACAAGGAGCTTTAGTGTCTCTGGGAAGCTCTGACTGGGTTACAAACACTCAAAAGAGTGTTTGACAGCAGTGTCAATAAGAGAAAGTTGTTGTGGCCATTTGATCCACATGTCTATTATATTTCTGCTCTAAAGACTTGCAGATGATGCATCCTTTATTTTTTTTTTTATCCCTATCATATTGTAAGGGAGCTTTCATATGAACTAATCTTTTTTTTTTTTTATTTCTTCCATGCTTCTTCCTTTCTTTGCATCTGTGTTTCGTACACAGTACAAGCATGGATGTTTGGTCGTTTTCTGTTATTTATTCATTTCCTTTAATGGCAGGTTGCAATTTAGAACCTTTTCACCCGTGGACACCCACAATGTCAAATGTTAATGTATGTGCTTGCATAAATTCTGAGCAGTTCTGTTGTCAGTCGGCGGTTGTGTGTGAATTTCATTACTGTCAGGGAGGTAAACAGAAGGCCAGTGGCAGCGCCAAGATGGTTTCGATGTTGGGATGTTCCGCTGGTTTGGTTTGGCAGCGCGGCCATGTGGCTGCGGTGACATCAAGAGATACCTGATTGGGGTAATAGTCATCCTGAATTATAGCTTTATACAGTATTAACAGTGATTTAATTTATTTTTAAGAGCTTGTCTCCATATGTTGTATTAGAGACATTTTTAGCCGCAGCAGCATGACTATGCACAGCAATGTCCACTAGCATATCTGTATAGTCTTGAGTTTACTTAAATGATTTAGCAAGAAAGTATGCTAGAATTTTTTTTTTTTTTATACAAAGAGGACAAACAGGAGTTGGTAATTGTTAGCATGTTAGCTGTACCTGCCAAACAATGCCTTCCTGGTCTGGTCCACTTTCAAGTTCTACTTCAAGTTTATTTTTTTACTTTCTAATCAGTCCATCCCTGTGGACCCCCCCCCCCCCCCCCCTTAATCTTACCCTCCTCTTTCCTCCCCTTTTCCCCTTCAACCCATCCTGCCCCACCCTGAAGGTTCTCCCCTTACTGCTGTCAGTTCAGCACTTTTAAGGGAATTGGTGCTCTTTGAAATGCATATTCTGCATGGCCCGACACTGGCATGTGTACACTGCTGAGTAATTGTGGAGGGCCAAATGTTTAATTACACATGGCAGGCCAAGCAGCGGGAGGCCACACCGCAGCGGGGCTCAAAAACAACGGCCTAGCTTCTCTTCTCTGTCTGACGCGCCAATAACAACCAGCCCCACCCCTCCTCCAAAAAACATACTGAGAGTACAGACGGCAGGCCAAGAGGAGGTGAAGGGAAGGGAGGGAGGGGAATTTGTTTTCATGTTTATATGTGTAAAAGCAGCTTTAACTCTTAATTTCCCCTCCAGTTGATGTCTGTAAGATATCCTTCATGAGTGGATTTACCAAGCTGCAGTTGCGTGCCAAGACTTTAAGCAACAATACAGTTCACTGAGCAATGCATACCTACGGTACAAGGTGTGCAAACACTCAGCCTGAATATGTTCTTCTGCTGGATGTGCTTTAAGCTTTGCATTAGCCCTATGGTGGTCTTTGGTCTTCTCAGCAGGCCTGGGGTTTTCCGTGGTTCTGCTAATGGATCAGGACTGGTCCTGGGGAGCCGGGTAGAAGACGTGGGGCTGGGGGGAGGGCAGGGAGACTGGGGCCCAATGTCTGCGACCCCCGGGTGGCGGGAGGAAGTGCAGAGCAGCAGGGGAAGTGGGAGCACCTGTGCAGGTCAGTGGCAGCCTGTCAAGCTTAACTAATTTTGAAATTGACCTCCGACCTCCATTCCCACGGTGCACCGGGGGCTCAGGCTGAGAAAGGTCTGGTCTCCTCTTCCAGGTTGACTCCTGCTTCTAATTACCGGGTAGAACAAAGTTGTTATCTGATTAAGCCTCCTTATAAAACCATATCATTGATTGTATCCTTTGCTCGGTGTCTGTACAAATTAGCCCATTAACACACACAACAGGGATGTGGCGATTTAATAAAATGAAGCTAAAGCCGATAATGGTTGCAGTTCCTTGAGTGGTTGACCTACTGTGAGGGATTAGCAGGGCCGTCTCTCAGCCCTACACTGATACCAACACTCTATATACACTCACACACACACACACACACACACACACACACAGGCAGTTAACTGCTTGCATATCCCTTGTTGACCCTAAATTCTACATTAAAGGTGTAAAAAAGGCAAAAACTTTATATTTTTTGTAGATTTTATTAGTGAAAAAGTCACTATTTACTTTACGCTTCCTACCATATGGTTATAGTTGATGACTTTACAGCTTGGTGATTGGCTAATCTTGCATGTCAACATCAATGAGTTGGTGAAATCAGTCTAATCTGTTTGCGGGAGCTGTTAAAACTTTCTCCCACATGCAGAAGCCTTCACATACAGTACACGTGTGAACACCTGCGGACATGCATGTGTGTGTGCGTCTATGCACATTAAAGTCTGTATGAGTGTGTTTCTGTCTGCTGGTGTGGTCTGTGTCTATGTGCCTACAAGCTGTAACATGCTCAAACAATCACATAACGATTAAACCGCAGCGGCCCCTCAATTTTCAGCCGCACTCTGTGTCACGGGGAAAGCTGTCTGGCGAAAGGAGCACTGCCAGATGTCTGGATGGTACAGTTGTGTTATATTAAAAGAGGAAAAAGCATTTACTCATGTACTTCTTAGTAAAACCATTCTCTATATTAGCTGTCCTGCAAGTTGTCTTTAAATGATTCAGCAGTAAGCCGTAACGTTTGTATTTTTAATGCATATTCTTTGTTCTTTTATTTATTTGATTGACAGTAATATACAGCAAAGGCTGTTACTAACAATGCACTTAATTGTCATTTAATCCAACAGTTTTTTCAATTAATCATAATATAATATCCAAAAATAGTGAAGCTGTTTCTGAGTCAAAGTGAAACTTAAAATTCCAAGCTGGAACCGGTAAATATTAGGCATTTTTTGCTTTTCAATTACTTTGTTACAAAAATGATTGTTGTTGATTTTTTTCGTCAGTTGGCCAATCAATGAATTTAGGGTTATTGGGTTAGGGGTTGTATTTTTTTCTTTAGATGGATTTCTGTCTGGCTGTGGTGTTTATGTACTGTACTTGCCAGACACCATCTGTCAATCAAACAGCGGTTATGGGATGTCCTTAGATTTCCTGTTGATTAATAGCAAGTGGTTTTTACTTTGCTGCCTTGATGGCTTTCTGTTTCACGATGTGTACTCTTTTTCACTTCAGTTTATTCCAGGCTACCTGCTGCAAACATAAGTGACATATACTGTACTTCACTTATATATAACATCACTTCCTGTGTTTAGAATGACCTGAACGGGCTGTAGGTTGACTCACAAATCAACCAAAAATGGCTACAAAACCTTCATTTTTTAATTTGAAGTGTCATCAATCTCCCTTTGCCTTTCATTCCTCTGCAGTGGAAGGACGAGTATTAATTTCAAGATGTGATTTAAGGTAGACTGACCGATGAGCCTCCTTGTGGAGGGCACCTGAAGGATGGCAAATAGTAGACAACAACATCCAACAGCAGGCTTACTTTTCATCCTAATTGTCAGAGCCCTTTGTCAGGGAGCAGGGACGGCCGGAACGTTTGGCATTCTTGAGTTCCTGCCAACTCTCTCTCTCTCTTTCTCTCTCTCTCTCTCTCTCTCTCTCTCTCTCTCTCTCTCTCTCTCAGTATCTATCTTCCTCACTGGCTCTACCCAGCACTAATAAAAATGTTCCTTGCTTGTCGTTACCATGGCAAAGTGGTTTATTGCCAGACGTGTTGTGTGTTGACACATCCTTTTGCTGTGCAACCAGAGATGTAAACGCTATGAAGAAAAGGAGGCTGGCATTGGCAGATTGCTACTGAGAATGTCATGAGGGAGGACAGGGAAAACCTGATGATGACCTCTGGTACACACGTGCAGATGCAGAGACACAAAGTTGCAACAAAGCACCTGCATTCATTCACACATACATAGACGCATCCACACGCTTGCACACAGATGTTGTGGATCTTGTGCAAAAGCGATTTTTATCTATGTATTTAAATTGTTTTAGTGCTGCAACATTAAAGTCAGTGGTTGAAAAATACAGTCATGTTTATAATGCAATGTTATAGATGAAACCACCAGGATATAAAGTAGGTCAAATTAGCTCCACCTGGCCCAGCGACAACAATAAAGTGCTGCTTACACATGTATCTTAAATTACTTTTACTTCATATGTCATGGAGGTTTTTTTTACACTGTGGTATTGCTACTTTTACTTAATACTCCGAGTACTCTGTCTATTCAGGTAGACATTACGTATTGATGTGTTGTAGTTGTTTCAATATAGATTTCAGTTATAGTGTATATATATATATATATATATATATATATATAGTCTGCAGTTCAGAGTATGCAAATGTACATGGCTTGTGTATATGGTTCTGCATATGTGCCCTTACAGATGTGGGAAGAATCATTTATTATTTTTGCTTTGGAAATGCACCATACTCTATAACAATAGTAACATACAGTACCCCTCAAATATTTTAGATAAGCAATGGGTTATCAGCCATAGCTGTTTTAACAGAACAAAATCATCATTTTTTGCAATGATCAAAGTTGCATTTTCTGCCTAAAAGCATAATGTTGTTACAACCTTGATTTTTGCAGTTTATGAAAACAAAGAAGATTGCATCAAAAATAATTTACCAGCAAGTTAAAGCCGAGCAGTTGTGTCTGAGTTGACATTTCAGAGGTTTTCAGCCATCAGTGACAAACACAGACAGACACTCACACGCACCTCCTCTTATTTCCCACAACCATAACCCCTAAATCCCAGCATTCTCCCTTCATTGTTCCTCCGCTGCTACTCATTACCATCATAAAGGCTGCGAGGATATGCATGGTTTCATTCACAAAATCATCTCCCAGTGTATGGGCGATGAAATCTAGGGAGGAGTAGGAAGAGGGGAAAAAAACTGCCCCGGGAGCAACAACTAAACGAAAACAGCAGTCTCAACCCGAAGCGTGTTCACTCAAGCAGCGACTCCCAGAACAAAGGGGCTGTTGTGTGTTTCCAACAACCCTGGTGTTGTACGGGGGGCTTGACCTTAGCTGAGCTTGACCCTAACCTGTAAGAGAAGAGGTTGTTTGTTTGGAAATGACACATTACACCTCATGTGTTGGACGACAAAGCTGCTGTCAGTCACAGCACCGCGTAACATCTTTGATTCTGGGCGTCATGGATTCTCATTGGCTGGGCCACATTCAGCTCCGACAAAACGTAGCAACTGAAACGGGGGGTGTGTTGAACACCCTGTTGTGTGCACAAGCGCTGGGCCTTTTTATTACCTTAAGTTTACATTACTTCTACAGCACTTCTCTGCTGATTGGGTATCACATGTGATATAATCTATATTCATGACCTTCCACTTCCGGGATTGCTCCGGTGCCACCGGAAATTCCGCCGGATGTCCCTCTTTACGGCCAGATGTCCGTCACTTTCCTTTGTCTCTGTGTTGGTGTTCTAACCTCCAGTGGATTTCTGAGGGCTATGGTTAACTGCTCCTCAGATCTCTGCAGGGTAAATCCAGACAGCTAGCTAGACTATCTGTCCAATCTGAGTTTTCTGTTGCACGACTAAAACTACTTTTGAACGTACACGTGTTCCACCAAAACAAGTTCCTCTCCGAGGCTGTTTTGCAGCGGCACCGTGGCTCTGTCCAGCCCAAGACGATTGTGAATGGTTTAACCCTCTGAGACTGAGCTCGTCGTACACGACAAAAAAACGACATCGCTGATTCATGACTTAATAATGTTATAGCCATACTGGGAGCTGTCCATCTGACAATTGTGATTTCCATTGGATCAGAGTGCTGTCACTTGGCTGCCTGTTCTGCCAATTCTTCCAGCCCTTGTCGTATGACCAATTAATGTTTCTATGACAACTATTCAAAATTCGGATACCATGGAACCAATGGAATTGGGTTTTTTTAAGTGGCAGACTAAGCATATGGAAAATGTGTAATGTATTCAGATATACAAATTGTTTAAAATGAAAACGAGTGAAACTAATAATGAATGTGATGTTTTATTTAGCAGAATTGCATTAGCAGTATTTTCTTTTCTTTTTCTTTAAAAAACAAATCTGTTTATTGATGGAAATTGCACAGGAAATACATAGAATAAAGTGTATATAAGTAGAAAAATAATATTTTCCATTTTTTCTAACCTTTTTCTTTAAACATCCATCATAAACATCATTCATCAAAATGCCTTGAACTAGCATTACAACACTACAAATAAAAGATTGAGTAAAGTAAAATCTAAAATAAAATGTAAAACTAAAAGCACACAAAAAAATAAAATAAAGATAAAAAATAAAATACAAAAATTAATAAAATTGGGGGGGACATCAAGGTATCATATCGAAATCCCATAATAATACTGATAACAACCTTAGTAAATCGTAGCATTAAAGTATGTGTTTTATGAGCCTGTGTACCACGCATTCTCAAAAAAGAAAGAAGGAAAAAGTGGAAATGTAAGGTAGATCATATGGGTTCAGACTCCAGTTCTTTTAATTTCTCAAAGTAGGTAATGATGGGTTGCCATCTCAAGTAAAAGTTTTCATTGACCCTCTTAAATTGTTTCTAACTTAAGAAAAAGCATAACATCCTCCAGCCAACGGCTAGCAATGGAGGTGTGGTGGATTTCCACCCTATAGAAGGATTCTACGGCGGGCAAGCACAGAGGTAAATGCAATAACATCGGACTGGGCTCTAGTAACTGTTTCTGAGAGGATACCAAATATCGCAATCAAGGGGTTCGGTTCGATGGTTATATTGAGAACCTCAGATAAAATTTTGAACACACCCGACCGAAGATTAGCAGGGGAAAAAGAACACCTGCTACAGCTTGCATCAGCTCCTGGATATATTTCAGCTAGCTTGGCTTTACTGTAATGTGCTCTGTGTAGCACTTTAAACTGAATAAGTGCCAAGCGGGCACAGGATGATGATGAATTGACTCTCGTCAGTGCACCTTCCCAGTACTCTCCCAGATCAATTCCCAGCTCCATATTTTCTATGCTGTATTCTGATAAAATAACCCCCCCGACTGATTATTAGTGCTACCCCACTTCAAAAATCTGCCTTGGTCACCCAGTGCAACAGTGTGGTTAAGCTTGAGCTCTATGGCACAGAGGAATAATATACATTAGGCTTTGGCAATATTTGTGAGTATGATCAATTCATTTGGGTTTAGCTTTTTTCGTGGGATTTGTCGACAATAAGAAAAATATAAAACATGGCCAGCCTTATTGTTTCAAAATATACATACTGTATAATATAACCTCTGTGAGTGACAGTAGGAGCTGGAGGTTGGAACCTACTTTGAATCAACTGTCCACAGTGACTGGTCAGCTGAACTGTAAATACCTTGTTGTCTACTGTTGTCTACTTATACACTAGTGAGCGAGGCTTCCCCACTGCCCTTAAAGACTACGAACATGAGGCGGCACTCAGTGCATGCTGGGCCTTCAGGTCTACTGGGAAACATAGTAAATTTGAACAATGCTTTCCCCGAGAGAGAAGGCAGGCACAGAGAGAATTTGAGCCTGACCTTCTCACCTTAAGAGTGGAATTAACTGCAAACCGCTAAAGCTACAGTCAACAATAGAGAATATGGGTGAAAAAGAATATACTTATCAGGATATCCTGATTGTTCTGTGCAACGCCTATCAAAATCCACGTTAAAGAGTTTCAACGTCAAGATGTCTTATATGGACTGGCTCCTGCAAGCACTTAGACAAATGCAATTTCAGTTTATCGGGCAGAACATATTTTAGCAATCATCTTATTTTCCACTTGGTCTCCCCTCTCACGTTGCCAATCTATATTATTTTCACACGCCAATATGGTGATCATACAGCTCATCCACCGGAGGGGAGAGGGATTTGCATACAGGTTCTCATGGTAAATGTTGGGACTGTGCTATCAGTGCAGGGGAATGAAAAACAGACATGGACAGACATAATGTATATGCATACATACATAAGGACTTTTGTTTCAAATTGGTTCATGAACATATAACTTCCGCTTGCTTGCAAAATGATGCACAAATATGCAAAATATAGTGTGTAGAGTGAATACAACATATCCTCTACATTAACACATTATACTACAATTGCAAAGACAAAGACAAAAAAATATCACACCTGCTGCACATATTCACATGTGAATGAAAAAAACATATCAGAAAATAAAAAGAAAACTGGCAATTGCAACAGTTGTGAACAGTTGTATGACTGCTGGGGCTCTGGAGGAGCTTTGCCAAGTCTGGGAAAATAACTCTTGATGATGTCATAGTGATGTCATCAGGGTTACTTAACCTTGGGCTTGGATACTATACATTTTTAACAAGTCTGTGTTGCATATTAGGGGTGTCAAGTTTGAAAAATGTGTGCATTATGTAAGTGGCAGGGAGAGTCTAATGATAGACACCATCGAGTTGCATTGTGGGAAATGTAGGATTCAGTGTTTTTGGAGCTTGAACTAAGCGAAAGAGATTACATCAATATGCTACTTGTCGTGTTCAGTGAAAAGTTGTAAAAACTGTAAATGATCAGATCACAAAAATTCCACATTTTCATACATGGACCCGAGTTAATGCACCAAGGTATAGCCTGCTCACATATAAATAAGAATAACCATTTCAACTCACACACTGTCTGTATACCCAAATTGCAGTTCATACCACATATCGCTGCCCTCGCAGGTACATTCCACATTCACAGAAAATTAAAACTCTCTTGCAATAATTAATGGAGAAATATAGATAATTGCCTCCCACTTCTCTCCCAGCAGCTTGTCTGTGTATGTACGCTTGTTTAAATATTTCACTTGTGATATGTAATATGCAGGGTGAGTACAGCAGTGAAATAGCCCTCAGATGGTGAGCTTGATAATTGTAGGGTGCAGTTTTCTCTCTCTTCCCCACTCCTTCTCCTCTCCCCTCCCTTTCGGTTTTGCGCACCTTGCAGACCTGCGTTTACCGCTGACTTCTGAATGCCTTTGTTAAACAGCCATTTACACCCTTGTCCCGTGAATACATTTCCTCGGGGGTGAATTCCATAATTTCTCATGTGCCAACGTGATGGATCGTCCCGATTTTAGATCCCAACTTTGACAAGCAGCCGAGGAGGGACCACACCACTGTGGAGTGGCCTTTGTTTTGCATTGCAGCCCATTTACTGATAGACAATAAATCTTCCCCATGCAAATGTGTATCTCCCTTATAAGTGCATGATGCTTTCTGAAGGTTAACATGGATTGTGATGAAATTTAGCATTTTAGCCACAGAATGGTGTCCGCGCTTGTCCTCACGAGGAAATAAGCCTTGCAGATAAACCGGCAATACAGTCGGGGATTAGTGACGATGAGTGATTTTATGTTGGTTGTTACAATTTGATGGCTCTTCCGCTGTAAATGCTTGAAATAAAACCCATTAAAGTTTTTAGTGTACACTGTCTCTACACTCTCCCGTACTTTTACAAAACCATCTAAAATTGCCCCTTCAGGACTCCTATGAGCCATAATGCATTGTGTGTGTGCGTGTGTGTGTGTGTGTGCGTGCGTGTGTATGTGCGTGCGTGTGTGCGTGCATGCGCGCGTGTGCGTGTGTGTGTGTGTGTGTGTGTGTGTGTGTGTGTGTGTGTGTGTGTGTGTGTGTGTGATTAAAATAAACCCACCAGCTTGAGTACCTGCAACCCGAGCGCCTGTGCGCAGAAGGAGGCACAACAAAAGCGGGCGGGCCATTCTCCCTCTGATAAACAGACATAATTCAAATGTCAGCATTTGAATGTCATCCTCAAAGAGCCCTCTCCATCAGCGCTCGAGTCATTACAGACGATAGGGGGGAAAAAAAGGAGGGGGGCATTGTTTCATCTGTTTGAGCTTTCTACCCCTCTAATTATTAAAGCGCGTTTCTTCCCCCCCCTTTTGAAAATGCACAGAGGGAGAAAGAGATTAGTAGTATTGTTGCCTTTTGACAATTCTATCCACCCCCCTCCCCCCTCTTCTCTCTATACAGGTTGAGTTTTAATTTGTGGCCGTTGAAGAAACAGAGCCCAGATGGCGAGGCACAACTCGTCATCCCTCTGTCTATCTTTCCTCTCTACCTTTTCTCTGCCTCAGAACCAGCACCGGATAACAAAGATATGCAGATGAGGCCGAAGCGGTGAGCTCTGGATCGGCGCCAGAGAGATCGTCTCTCACAATAGCGGGGGAACAAATTGATGTGTCCTGCAAACTGTGCCACAGTAGCAGCGGGTGACTTCGCGAGCCCCTGCCAAAGCCGTCAGCCTACCGTGCCAGGCGGTGTGCCCCCGGTGGCAAAGTGAGGACATCAGCTGCTGAGCGATTGCCAGAGGCCTGTGACACAATATGTAGCATCGGTGTCAACGATGTCATTAGACAACAGAACGATGCTGCCAGCAAACTCATTAGCCCGAGTGGAAGTGACCCAACTCTTGGTATAGCCACAATACGAGCAACAAATGCACTTCTAGAGGATACTTTGGACGCTTTGATAGTTTTCAAGTGCTGTGATTCCTCTCAGTTTGGGGGTTATTGGGGCAGGTTGATAAGATGAAGCATGCATTATAGGACTATAGTGTGCTATAAGTGGTATGTCTACCATTAGGTGTCGAAAGGTTCAGAAAAACGTGGAAATATACTGTCTGCACTTTGAAACTTTCAACAACCAATAAGTAGGCCTATTTATGTTGGCTTTTGTTCAACTGACTTTACTGTGGCCTAAATAATGATGTCATATGTGTAGTGACACACATGATGGAAGAAATGAGGGGAATGGTGGTTAGAAAAACACCTGTCTGAGCAAATGTCCTCAACCACAGCCTCATCCAGTAGCATTCATGTCTACAGGGTTACATATCAGCATGTCCCAAATTTGTCAAGTACTTCAACAGTACATACTAATTCAATACAGTATGTTCTACAAACTAAGTGTCATAGTATACTTGTTTAGCAGAAAGAATACAAAGAAATCAAAACTGTACTGAAATGATTCAATATGATAATTGAAAACAAATGCTTTTGTTTTCCAAGAGCTGTCTCACCACCACTGTTTAATTTTATTTGATCCAGCTGTGAGCATCTCTTTTTATTTCCTCTTTCCATTGGACTGTGGATCAACTGTACTCAGTACTGTGTGCTGAGTTTACTTTTTTTGTCACTTATTTTCAGTGTGAACTCACTACATACTCAAAAACCTGCTTAGAAGTAGTATGGCGTTTGGATTTGGGGCATGCCTTCACACCTGACAGCATATCATGTTGCACGAGACTGTTTGCTTACTTGCTTATTCGCACCATCCTCCAACTTGAGCAGTTAAAGACATGTGCTGTTTTTACAATTAATTTATTGTGGAGTCAATATTATTTAATCAAAATCTTCATCAGCTCCTAGAGATATTTGTCTTTTTGATTTGTAGAATCCTGTTTATTTGCATCCCTAAACAATGAATCCTGGGGATATATATATATATATATATATCTTCTATTTTTTTCTATGTGGTATACCTTTTTTTGAGTGTCAGTATCTTGAGTTAAGAGGCACTTGCATTTTTTAAAAAGGCTGTTTTGTATTGGTATAGGTTTACAGGATTTCCTTGGAAAATATATACAGTATTATTCCAGCTCTTCTGAGAGCCCATCCTCCGTCTAAGTATTCATCTCGACCAGATCATCCAAGCTGCGGACCATGCAGGCCTGCAGAGACACCATTTGGCCCCTGGTGGGCTCTCTGCGTCTCTGCCTCCGTCTTTGATGCATAATGAGTCTCCCCGCTTTCTTACAATCAGCACAAATCAATATACATGCAACAAACATGCCTTATCCCCTTCTGATGAATGGCCGGGGTGGGGAGAGAGTAAGAGAATGTAGAGACAGAGCGGGGGAGACGGAGGGACGGAGGAGGGGATGAGAGATAATCATATCTCCACCCTCAGTCAATAAGCCTACGCCTCATTACCAATGCATGAGGGAGGGATGTGGGGGGGAGGAGATGGAGACAGTATGCACTCACATACTGTCATTACCTTAAATTAGCAGCAGAACATGATTATCCCTAACTTAATGCCACTTTGTTCATATATGAAAACTGTCGGGTGTCATCTACACTTTGAGCAGGAGAGTAGTGGACCACATTTGTACTGTAATTACTAGTCACAGAGTTTACATTTATTTTAAAAAAAAATATTCACTACTTGAGCAGAAGTCGGAAAGATAACTCTAAAATAGGTCGTGACTGCAACATGTTCCCTCCCACAGTGGTTTTATATTCTAGCAGTGCACCATATTATTATGACTCTAAAGGTCTAGAGGTCTAAAAATTAGCTTATTTAAATGCAGTGATTCAGAATATCAATCCTGATCACCCACAACTCGACAGCAAACACAATGATATGGCCACTGCCCAGATCCAGAGAATCTGCATGACATTTGTTAAGGTGGTATTCTGCAGGTTATTTTGTCTATGTGTGCTATAATCAGAGGTCATGTGTCAATCAAACAGTGTGAGGTGAACTGAGATCTTGCGTCTTTTTTTTCGCGTCCTTTGAGATTGTGTCTTGTCACTTAAAACATGTGACTCACATTATTATGATCATCACGTAACTCATCCGAGTCAAGCGTCTAATGAAAGTGGGTGTCGCATGCTGAGCAGATTGTTAAGCCCTTTAAGGCAAATTTGTGATTTTGGGCTATATAAATAAAATTGATTTGACTTAACATTTACTATCCACTCATTCACAAGTTCCCACATTTTATTGGACTGAAAAGAGGTAACGTTCCAACTCTCCAAAAAACTTGCTCCCTTTGCACCAGGTTTAGCAGGAGTCAGCATTTTGGGTAACGTGGAGGTTCATTAGGGTTTATCTTGCCAATATATTTTACTCCACAGCCTCCGTCCCTTCTTCTCTTGTCTATACAGGCCTTGAACCACAGATCCTCCAAGATCTGGGTTTTTGGCTTTCGCAGCTTCCAGGGGCCATCTCTCCTGAGGCTTTAAGGGGGCCCGCCAAGTCCCCCCCCAAAGGACCACTGATCCTGAGGGTCCCTGGAGTTTGCCTCCTTCAGCCAGATTGACAGATACTAATAGCATGGATGCTTCTCATCCCACAGAGAGGGCCTATTAGGGCAGAGAGCCGATGGGAGACCAGGAAACTAGCCAACTAGCGGGCTGACTTATTAGCGAGATTGGCTAGTCTGTTCGCCACTGTGGGGTGCTGCGCCGATATGTAAATGTCACATCGCCCTCTCCTCCATTCACTCCATTCACTCCTCCATCCATCGTCTACTCCTATATTCCGTCCCAGCCTTAGCTCCCTCCTCTTCCCTCCCTTCATCACCTCCACTGCTGCTCTGCTTCACTTATTCTCTCATCACTTTGTCTACTCCCCCCCCCTTCCTTTCCTCTGTCTGAAGGGCAGGTCCCCCATCCGAATTGATCTGTGGAGATTTCGGCTAACCTTCTTCCCCTTGCAAAGAGAGATGAGAGAGCAGAGATTAGAGGTGGGAAAAGGGGAGGAGGAAAGAAAGATGGATGGCTAGTCTTTATGCCGCCGCTGATATAATAATGCAACACAGTCATTATGTAAACAACGTAGTGGAAAATGTTTTTTAATAAGTGGCCACTGTGTTCTCGGCTTTTAATATGTTTGCTTCCTCGCCTCGGGCTGGAATATGAACTGGACTCTCATTATTATGAGAGAAGAAGATGATTTAAGGTGCGCTACAGTTAATAAACAAAAAGAGAAAGAAGAGAAAAGGGATGAAAGACGCTGAGGATGTCCCTGAACGGCTCTGGCTTTTGCCCCTTTAGAAACCAGTGAGGTGATAAGCAGAACCATTATCCGAGCGATCGATGACTGGGGGAACCGTGATTAATGTCACCCCGAGCTTGCATGTCCCAGGGCTAGGCCACAGGGACTACTACTGTCCCCTCTCAATACACTGCTAACAGTGGCTCATAACAGGCTTTATGGACATGCCAATTACTGTTCTGTTGCTTTATGGTGGACAATTTACTTTGAGCTTCATCTTGGATATCTTTATACTGGTTCTTTAATGCTTCTCTCCATCTTTAAGTCCCCCCCCACACTCTACTACTAAACTACTAAAGCAGATGTGAAATCACCCCCAAACCTCTTATCCTTTTAAGTGTTTGTAGATGTCAGTGGGGTTTCGCAAAGATTTAGACTATTTCGGAATGTGGAAACATACTTTATTATTACAAGCAATTATCCCATGGTATCACAATTAATTTGGTATTATACGGATGTGTAGAGACACTACCTTTAAGTGTGTACATGTACCGTGAACCCACCTATCCATCCGTCCAGCTCTCTTCCCTTCCACTCAGTTATCTTCAGTGTCACTCAGCGATCAGAAACCAGCTCTATCTTCTCCATGCAGCTATTATTTACAGGATTAGAATGGTAGAGATCTTAGCACGAACACTCCTCCACTGAGGAGTGAAGAAAAAAGACAGGCAAATTACCAGCTAATGGACCACCGGGCACTAATATCTAAATCCCCAATCTGTCTGTAATTGCTGCAAAATGCTCCGGCTTGTGCTTTATGGGAGACTTCTAAGCGACTACCTCTTTTTTTCCTCCACCCTCTCTCGTTCCTTTCCTTGCTTTTATTAAAGCAACAAGGAACAGTGGACGGGAAAAAAACCAAGTAGTGCTCTCATTTTCCCTTTGAGTCCTTTCACTTTCCCCAGTGGAATCCCCGAGACATCATTAATGTCTCTCCTCTCTTTCATATCTTGACAGAAAAGAGAGTGAAGTGACCGTCCCGCAGCTGGCTGCCTTCCTTCGCCGTCTTCCCCTCCGCCGAGGAGCGAGTGATTAATTTCCTCGCGAGGAGAGATACAGAGAGAGGAGAGCGAGCGGCGGAGCTCTGTTTGAAAGGTGCTTTATTTGCATTAGCATTCATAATTACTTAATGACGAATAAGATATGGTTCATTGCGACTAAGTGCAGAAACAAGCTGTCTGAATCATGTATTTCAATTAGAATACCGCTAAAACATGGTCCTCCATGACCATCCAGTATAAGGAGGACTTTATATATTTAGCCGGGGAATTATTGTTGGGGGACGAGAAGGCCCACGTTTCATCCTTCGTCATCGCACTAGAGGACAATGTTCCAATTAAATAATGAGTGTGAAGTGCTGAAGTCCTATTAGGAATGTAAAAATAATTAGAGATGAAGGGTGGCGGGTTTCAAGACAGCTCTGAAGTTAGGGTAACACCTTATGTCTTACTATCCTAGTGGCTTTTTTTGACATTTTAAAGTATTTAACTGAGCATATAAACTGACTACATTAATGATGAAGTTATGGCTTAGGTATAGACATTTTCAGTATTAAGAAATGAAACAATTTGTTGGAAACCAGTGAAATGACTGTGTAGGGGTACAAACGCGTTAACTGATGCCTGACGAGATGGATTTTCGTGTGATACGTGGTAATATCGGGAGAATCCAGTTGCCGTGCAAGGTACTTAAAATTCCTAGCTCTGAGGAGAATGTTAAATGCTAATAGTTAAGTATACACTCTGATCTTACAGGGATGGAGGAGGCTCTCAGCCATTCCGGTTTGTTTCTAAAAACCACGTCTACACACATCTCACAAGTACATCCCTTCGGAAACCCTACCGTTATAACCTTCTCAGTGTGATCTTTGCGGAATTTCCATCATAAAGATAATTGAAGAAGACAAAAAAGACTTTAGTTGGGTCTGCTAAAGTACATCCCTGAACATAATGACTTAACTTGCTGACATCTCTATAAAGACTTAATCATTGAATCTTTGTTCAACTTGAAGATGGAATGCAGCTAGTAGGCTTGCTTTTAATATAAGACCCCCATCCACAAAACTTGCAATACTTAAAAAAAAAAAACTAGGAAAAGTCCTTCGCAACAAAGTAACTTCTCTTTTCCCCTATCACAGTGTGCTAAAAGTGCCACCTTAGCAATATCCCTTTTAATCAAGCCAAGCCACAATAGGAGACAGCAGGAAGCGTGTGTAAATAATGCATTAATAACCATCCCATCCACACTCCCGGAGGCAGCGCCGGCACGTAGGGAGTTTAAATATCTCTAAGGGATACCTTCATCTGAAAAGTGCTCAGCTCTCTGCTCTAAGCCTCTGCTGGAAAGAAAGGGGGAAAAAAAACTCAAACTAATTGTGAGGAGTTCAATGGCAGTTCAACAATGAGTGCACTTTCCGAGGCATCGGCAGAGAGCGATGCATGATGACCGATCACGTCCGCCTCGTCCTCGTTGACGGCTATTTTAGAGGGTTGCAACCTTTGGTCATTAGCTATTGACAATGGTTTTAAAACTTTGTTTCCCCCCTCTTGATACTGACATTGACAGAAACCAAAATACTTCTCTTCGTGTAGCTATATTTACTGCAGCTTACTTTACGTGCAGACTTCAGAGAAGTCTGACCTGAGGGTCAATTTTAAAGATCATAAAAAATACAAGAATCCTCCACCCTAGGACATGTGTACAGATAATGAATAAGCACCTTGTTTTTCTTTTCTGCGTTTGATGTTTCTTGGTGTATTTTCATTTTTATTCCAATAGATATCTGGCCAAACATAACTGTAAACAAGCTCATTGGTAGGCAAACATTTGTGCAGGTACAACTTTTTCATAGTTGAAACGGAGATGGCAACCTTGATTGAGATGGAAACAGAGTGATTTGGTCAAATATTATATATAACTCCAACAGACCCTAGTGCATGCTTTAAGTCAGTGTTGACTTTACAACACTTAACCAAGACCACAATCTTTCTGAAACATCAACCATGTGCTTTGAGTTGCCTAAACATAACGCAAATCATGCTTTAGTTGATATTTTACAAATATTTTACAATTAATCTTTGGCAAATACTATGTTCGGTGTTAAACATTTTCCATTGGCAGAAATATTACCATTGTCCCAAAGTCCCGTCTCTGGCTGGTAATGTGAGGATTATTTTGGGTTGTAAACAGCCAATACCATTAAGTATGGGCACATCTGCAATATTGTCAATTTTGAGGTGTGATTGATCAAAAGATAGGTAATATGTCCGATATGCTCTTGATATGTAGAAACAGCTGTTAGGGCTCTTAATACAATATAAATAATATGCAAATCAGCTTTCTGAAAAATATATATGCACCACTGTGGCTCAACTAATTCATATTTCACTGAATATTCTACAGTATATTAGCCATACTGTCATACCAAACACACTTTGGTGTTGAACCAAAGTGTGCTGGCCTTGCCTTTGCTCCAGGAAACCTTGATGAGAAGGCCAATCAATGTGTTGAAACCTCAACTTCTAATCCAATACTGTTTATGTCTGCTGCAGTCTACAGCTCTCGCCTCCACATCACTGCTGTCATCGCGCAAAAACCTCACAAGTGCAATTTTGCCTGTTTTTTCCATTTTCGCCACAGTTGACAGGGCTTTGAGAGAAAACTCTCAAACGTCTTGGGTTCACGAAGCTTTTTCAAAGCCAATCGAGCGACGTGGAAAACTCACTGTCATCGCGTTAAAACCGAGGCTGTTTCTCGGAGTTGCTGAAAAGTTGACATTTTAAAAGTACAAGGTTTTTACCCTACAGCGATGACATAGTATCCTGCTGTGGAAGCCTGGTGTTTGAATGAGAACATCTGGTCGGAGAGGGAGAGAGTGTGTGTTTGTGAACAGCTGCGTGTTCATGTACACAATGACACAAACTCCCTCAGTTCCTGCCAAAGCTTTGGTATATGAAACCCTTCGATACAAGTCCCTGCAGTGGTCGCATTCAACACGGGGTGCAGGGGAACCTCGGCTCGCCACCAACAGAGACCCTCTGCCAGTGTTAAGCCCTTTTAATGACTGGATTTCCTCCTGATTGCCAAGTTCCCGTGTAATTGCTTGATGGTCAGTCCGGTGCTGTGCCAGAGCTGAGGGGGGGGCGCTTGGCAGTTGGTTTGGTGTTGGCTTGGACAAGGGTGAGCAGAAATAGCTGCAGGGGAAGCTTTCGGAGTCGCCGTTCGGACAGTTACAGCCCCGGGTTTTCACACTGAGAGGGACCGGAATGAAACAGCGCCTTGTAGTCAGAGAAAAGAGGGGCTAATGGAGAGTTTGCTGAATCCAATAAGGATTGTGTTACCCCAAAAGCATCCCTTTTACACACGCACACACATGTTCCTCTTGCCTTCCTTCTCATTTTTACTCCCTATCACAGAGCTCCTTTTTCTGCTAAATAATTTTTTTATTGTCCCTTTTTAATTGTCTGTGCTCATATCTGAAAATAGAAAACGCAGGTTAGCAGAATTAGGATAACTTAATAAAACAACAGACTTTTTGCAATGGTGTTCAAGTACATAAATTGAATCGACGTCCGCCACCGTGGCTGCGGGTTGTCAATCGCCTTTGAGCATGTCAACTAGAACTGGGAATCGCTGCCCTTTACGCACATATCCGTGACCTTAAACCCACCACACTTAGCCGCCTTTTGTCTTAGCACACAAAGATATCCAGACTGTAGTTTAAAAAAAAAAAAAAAAAAAAAAAAAAAGAAGGAATGAGATGTATGGTAATGCGCTGTCCGGCTGCACTGGCACTGCCGCTGTAGCAAACAAAACACTCTCTAAAAGACCCATAGAAGGGGGAGAGGTAAGGAGATACATCAATCAATTAACAATTACCCCTGCTGCTAATCAGCTGTCCCCGGCCTGCGCCGGCCGGCCCTTTTGTAATCCCGATGGCAGCATCAATTAAATTCTTAAGGTTAGTCTATTGAATTTTCCAGATAATGAAGATGGGGGTGGGGAGAAGTTCGTGTGGAAGGACAAACTGTAGTCCAAACCTTCACCTCCTTTTCTTTTATCCTGCCCCTCCTGGCATATACTGTATGTGGTATTCCGTAGCATCTAACCAAGGCAGACAGAACTTAACTCCAACTGGAGTAGAATTAATAATATAGAATCAGCTGGGATAACGAGTAAAAGAGGAGACAATAAGATATAATAGGAAAGGCTAACGGCACATGATAAAGCCGGGCAGGGGAAGCTAGTAGAATACAATAAAGCATAATACAACAAGACAGAGCAGGACAATAGAACAGGAGAGGTGAAGTCTCAAGTGTAAAAGCACCATAGGCTGGAATAAAAGTGAACAGGGTGACGGTGTTGTAAGCTGAAGGGTAAGAGGGTGTGATTTAATGAAGCAAGGTAGTGAAGTGAGACCATGTAGGAGCAGGGCTGTGCAATATGTGGGAGTATTTCTACCTCTGTGAGAACCAGTGTGAGGTTTAGACCATGGAAAGTGAGAAGATTTTTGAAAAGTGCAAGGATTTTTGTCTAGTTTTCACATCTTTGGATTTTGTTTGTTACTTTCTATTTGACTCTTAACCCCAGAATCTCATTTAGTAAGTAGAAATGGACATCATATACATGAATGAGACGTTTAAAGTTGCCAGTTACTTAGAGAAACAACGTCTTGTATTAGGATAAAAGTCAGGATTGTAGTTTACTTCTTCTTCTAGTGGACAATGTATGTGAAACAGCGTCTGAAACCCCCTCTTCACACACTTTCAGCTATACAACATACATAGATACCTCGCACTTTGTAAGAACTATTCATTTCAAGCGTACCCCAGCCTTTAATAATTCTGATTAGGGTTAGGCTGAGGGAACGCATGTACATGTATGTCAACCAAAGTCCTCACAAGGATGTAAGTACAAACGTGTGCATCTCATTTGGCAAAGTCAGCACAAATACACGCAAACATGCATGGAGCAAACAAAAGGTGGAGGAGAATCTTTGATAATGATCCGTAGGGAAAGCAAGAATCACATCATTATGTTAAAACAATCCCCCTTCCATTCACATTTGCTGACCATACTAATTACCCATCACCTAATCAATGCATTTTTTAATCTTCTTCCCAGTAAGCTCTCTGGAAGATATTCTTTTTCTTTTATTGCTTGCTGTTTATTGCTTGCTTCCTCAAAAAGCGTTAGTAGTCATTTAAACTAGAGGATGCATGTGAACCTGGTAGGAGCGCAGCCTGTTGGAGGACGAGAGCGCAGAATGTTGACGGCGCTCCAATGTCCTCGAGTCAAACTTTAACCGGCTGACCCTTGGCGGCCTTTGGCACCTCACCGAACCACTGCTGGGTGCAAGTGATTCAGATGCCGAACGTATCATCGTAAGAGACGTGACGAAGGAAATAAAGAATTCTGCCACAGAATTAGATCTTCAACATTTGTAGAAGATCACTGTAGTGACAAAGCATAAATCTATTGCCAGAGGAAGATTAAAAGGAGGAGGATGATTAAGATGCAACACATTTTCACTCCCATCGAATCAAAAAGCGGCGCTTGGTCAGGTGCCTCGGGACTCGCGTCTAGCCCTTTGGCGCCATATTTATACGCACTGGGTCGGGACTCTTGGCGTCACTTTTTGACGCTCTGGGTCGGGACGTACGTTAAACTGACATGCGACACAAGAACGGGGCAGGTTTAGGAAAAGTTTGTGGGTGGGGTTACAAAATGTGCATTTCAGTGACACGCGGGACAAGAACGGGACATTCACCCCAGTCTCCTGGGTGAATGTCCTGTATTGTGTGACCCATTCACCACCCCAACCAACCTCTATACGCGGGTTTTAGATTTTTCGTACTACTCGCTACCGTTGTCGCTCTTAATACTACCTCCTCAAGCCTATAAAAAGTAAGAAATGAAGCCCTTTGTTTGAACTGCTCTCTGAGGAAGATGGATGTAACTTGTATGAAGGGCTCCCAAGTAGACTTTTTAGTTTTTGTTTTGCATCTCATCAAATGGACGGTTTAAGTCAGCGTAATTGTCATGCTTCATCACATCATCTTCTATGCGCTTATCATTAATTAGATATTCGACAAGTTGCCTAATACATGTAGTGTTTCTTGAAAAAGTTTAAAAACAAAGAAACTCCAGGTCAATCTGGGTGAAGAAAAGATATGAAGGAGCTCACTGTGCAGGTTTTCAAACAAACACCCTGACTGTACTGTAGCTACTATGATGAAAGACTGCCAAAACAAAAGCAAAGGGGTGTGTGTTCCTTCTGCAACATCTCCCCATCCCGCGCCCTCCATCAGCGCGTCTAGCATGCTCGTCAGAGCGTGAATGGGCAGATTTTCCGGTAGCACAAGCCTGAGATGGGCTCCTGCGTCTCGGTGAGCTCGTTTCGCCGGGCCTCCCGCCGAGTTCCCCTACTGCCGCTGCACAGACATCAGACTCTGCAGCCCCAGGACACAGTCACCGCAGGGGGAGAGGGGATATAAGAGGTGGGGGGGTAGGAAGGAACAGAGATGGAGGCTGGGTGAAGAAAGGGATGGAGGAAAAAGATGCATGAAGGGTAGGGGCAGATAATGAGAGGTAGAGAAGATGAAGGGGCAGAGATGAGAAAGAAGGGAGGGAGGGGAGGGGAAGCAGAAAGAGGTAAACAGAAAACAAGGAGAAGTCGACAAACACAGAGAGAGACGGAGGGGGGAAGAAAGAGAAGGAGAGAATGATTGCTCGCGGCTCATTTCTCCACACATGAGCCCATCTGTACAGCGCCCAGGGTGGGACGGCACCACTGCTCTGTCTGAAATGACTGAGCGAGCCAAAGACACCCCAGCACCACAGGAAGCCAAATGCAATCCTGCGAATCCCGGGCTCGCCTATTATTCTGCAGAAAGTCCTTTTAAAGTGCCATTTTTTCTCGCTGATGGCGCCTTGTTGATTTACTTTCGGTTCCATCATGACTTAAGTTGACTGTAATGTGTTTGAAAGAGGTTCATGGTTTAATGTCATGTTTGAGAATATTTGTGTACCTTGCACACTCATGTTATATATATGTATACTGTATGTGTGTATGTATATATACACATATAATTTCTCTCTTGGTTTCATCTTGGTTTCATCAACATAGCAGCACCACAGGGGTAAAAAAAGGAGAAATTGACTGGCAGAGAGGAAAAAATGGTGTTTGCAGTGAGCATCTTGTGGTATTGTAATATTTACTGTTAGCACCTCAGGCTACATGATACGCTCCACTGTCACCATCAAACAAGCAGCTCTCTGAAGGAGGGAGCACATCTGTTGTCACCCCTCCAACCCCTTCTCTCCCTCCCTCCCTCTCTCTTTCCTATCTCTGGAGTGAGGAAAAAAAATTGAGTAAGAAGAGAGTAAAGCAAAGGAAGAGAACCCTGGAGTTAGAAAATACAGAACTTTCTGACCCCCCCCCCCCACACACACACACACCCTTCCTCTTCCTCTGACCATGGCTTAGGATCAGCCGATTCAAATTGATCATCCCTCTGACCAATAATTCATTGTGATGGAGCAAACATGGTGTGTGCACGGCGAGCGCAAGCCGTGCAATGGTACCTGCATACTAAACAGCCCCGCTGGCCAATCGTGCTGCGGCAATCGCGGTCAGGTGACCCGCTGTTTATCCTCTGATAAATGGCAGGTCAAGCCGGGTGGTGCTCAGCCCCACATCCCTCAGCGCCATGTCACCCGCACTCCCGACCACTCATCAAACCCCCTCGCTCCCTTTCCCTCAAACCCCTCTCGGTCCCCTCCACCCTTTAAACCCCTTCTGTAATCACTGCCCCCCCCAGTATTTGCCCGGCATGCATCCATTATTCTCCACGCTCGCTGCACCGTCAGCACAGTCATGATTGCTGACTTCTCCTTTCACTGCCAGCCTCCACTTTGAACACAATTAACTTAGTAATTGCATTTGTTTTAGGAGTATGGGAGTGATTATCAAAGCCACCTATGATCCTCCAAGCATACACACTCGCTGCCTTGCCTGTCTGTTGATGGGCGCTTGTGCAGGCGAGACCACAGAGGGGGTTACACAGATAGGGCTGGGAGCACTTCAAAGCAAACCTCGCTTCCGTGCTCAACCTCATATACCTTATTAGAATCCCCTGATTGCCAACCCCCTCTGTTGCTTTTGTTTATCTGTTTGTTTCTTGGGCGGCCAATCCACCAAGGCTTTTGAAATCCAGGGGGTCATTTTCGGCACAGCTGCCACTAACAATGCAAAATACAAGGAGAGATTGAGCAGTGGAAGCAGCGCACACCTACACTGCCGATGCAGAAGCAGTTTTGATTTGAATTTGAAGAGGCTGATGTGAAAATGTGTGTTTAGGGTGAAGTGTTTTGCTTTTAAGTTGATCTTCTGTTGCAATCAAAGGAAGGAATGGTCTGTGTGTTGCATTGGATAGACCTTTAAGTTATAGTTAGCATGGTTTAGATGCTATAAATTGGTTCTCGTCAAAAATCTCCATCTTTTCAAGCTTTTGAAGTCTTGTTTTCGTAAAATAGGTAATATTCATACAGGTAATATTCAGCGTCTTTCTTTTCTATTTGTAAATCTAATTGTCAGGATTTTCTAAATATAAATTAATTACAATAATAAATAAATAAGACACAATTTGAGACTAAGGAGCCAACAATAGACAACTACAGCTGTAATTTTTCAGAACACAAGCAAAGAGTCATATTATCATATCGGCCACCATACCTTTTTCAAAATATATCCAGGGTCATGAACACCCCACCAAAGTCTTCAACAATGCTTCCACATGCTTCAATCTTCTCATTTTACAGTGTGGTAAAAACTTAACTATTCAGCCATGAACATCCATTTCCATTGAAATACTGCAACCCCGCATTATGAGTCCAAACACAAGCTTGTGTGATGTCCCCGCATTATTACACTATACACAAAATACCCTATTCTGGCTGCATTTTGTGGATCCTTCTTACGACATTGACTTTGAATAAAGGACCAGTATTGCAGCCCTTTTTTTAATTGAAATGCAAACTACATCAACGGCCAGGCCGCGGAATTGGCAATACTCTCCTGGCAGCGTGATAAAGGCTTTTTTGCTGTTTCTGTGGCTATCGACTTGGTCATGTGTGTAATTGCCTAAAGCGTTTTCTGAAGCCTCCGATGCACCAATGTAAATATTAAAGAGAGCGCTCGGCTTAATAAAATGCTGTTCAAACAATATGGGGCCCAAGTTATCGCCGCCTGTCCGTTTTTCAGCGGGGGCCAGGGAGTCGAGGGGCTCTGCGCGAGAGACGGGGGTCAGTATCAAGATGAGACCCGCTCCTTCATAAGAGTCGGTGAAAAAAAAAGAAAGGGGAGCGAGGCAACAACCGATTAAATGCATCCACTAAAGAGTGAATAGGGCTGAGGTAAGAAAAAGGAAGTGAAAATAGGAGATATTATGGCCACTGAGGGCTGTACTGAGGGGGGGAAAGGAGGAGAAGGAAGGAGACAGCAGGAGGGAGGTGAGTGATGGATCAGACAGATTCTCTAATGGTATTGATCCTGGCCAAGGCCACGGTGGAGACGAAGGCCTCCCTGCACAGATACCCTGCTGTCACCTTGGCCTTGGACCAATCCCTGACTTCTGACCTTGTGACCCCTCCAGCCTGGCCTTTGCTGACCTCCCATCACCCCCCCCCCCCACCGGCCGATCCCCGCTGCCGCCGCTGCCACCTTTTCCAAATGAGAATTGACTTTGCTGCTGCGTGCAAAGGTGGAAATGCGGGGTTAAAGTGTGTCAATAATGTTTCACAAGAACAATTTCTCTGGCAGGTTTTCTGCAGACGGCGTGACGTTTTTGACATTTGCTCGCTGCACAGATCCCGTAGCGTGTCCTGAGAGGCATTTGAAGGGAGTAGCAAGGCCCGCTAACTGCCTTTAGCTATTGATCCGTCGGGTAAATTGCATGCACACAGAGCAAGCAGAGAGGGAACATTGAGAGTCAGCCGCTAGGGTGACGCACACTCGGCTCACGATAGCCACCATCTAATGGTAATTGCTTTCGATCTCTCCCCACATGCACACGATTTACAGAGGCTCCTCTCCTCAATAGGTGACACCAAATATTTAGTGTGTAACGTGTGTAACGTGTGTGTGTGTGTGTGTGTGTGGGCAAGGGAGGAAAACTGTATCACAGTTTGCTCTCACGCTCAGGTAGTTGAGGAACTGTACCAGAAAGAGATGCCAGAGAGAAAAAGAAGAGTTCATCGACACCAGGAGGAAGGAAAAAAAGAACAACGGTTGTACAAACACGATAGTTGATCATCTCTAAAATGGACACTTGGCTTTCTCCTCACCCTGCACTCCATCACCGTGTTGCCGCTGAATGGTGTTTAGGGAGCGGAGGGAGGGGGTGGGCAATGCTTCTCTCGCGGCCCCCAGGTGATTACGCTGAATGGATTACAGCGGGAAACGGCTGTCCTTCTTTCAAACTGCCAGGTGGCGTCTATTTTTCTCCTGGCCTCATTGTTCGGGCTCTGTGTACGGGACAGATTTAGACGGCCCAATAAAGTCCCATCTTTAGACGCGACAGTTTGATGCAGCACCTTCTGATCTCAATGGGGATACAGTAGATCAACTGCCTCGCCGTTAACTTGATGCGCAAAGACAAAAGGTAGAGCCCTGAAATGATGTTCTGAGCTCGCGCAGGCTTGGAAATCCTCCATAAGCCGTTAAAACTGAGCCGCTGGACATTTTCCAAACTAATCAATCTTGTGCGCATTTGCTCGTCGCACAACTTTTTTTTTTTTCTTCTTCTCTCCCAGCTCATCTCTTTCCCTTGTTACAAACAGCCAAGTTCATTAGCTGGTATTTGCATTAGTCCATTCCCTACGGAGCAAGGAGCTGTTTGTATCACTCGTAGCCTGCTACCTGCCAATGCTAATCCTGTTTACAGTAGCACTAAAACACAACTTAGTGGGCCATCCATCCCAAACATCCTTTCCACCTGTCAATAGGCTTAACACATACACCAAATTTACGTCAGAGTCGTCGCAGGGGATTATGTAAGCCATTTGGACCACTTGTCCTGCCATTTGCTCGCTTTTCACAAACAAATCACAGTTAAAACCTCGTGTTTCCGACTACTTTTCAAAGCTAACCCTCAGACTGTGATTGAATCCTTCAGTTTAAATGCCCCTGAAACTTGGCTTCCTACTATGAATAATGGGATCCTACATTATAAACACAATTTTCTGCCACATTCTGGACAGTTTTCTTTATTCCACATGAAGGATTTCTGTATTTCTTTCTTTGTTTTCTCTGCGCTTTTCTCACTTTTTTAAAGTGGGTGGGTTCTTTGGAACTAGGTGATGTCACACACATTTCATGCACCAATCAGGATGTAGCAACATTTGAATTTGATGACAGTTAGTGGGTTGTTTGGTCACTGTCAATCATTTCTTTTTCTTTTTGATTGATTTTTATCCAGTCATGAATATTTGATCTTCGCAAAATACTTCAGATTTGAAGCCAGGTTTTTCAGGGGCAACAAATCAACAGACCTGGAGTTATGAGGTTTTTACCCAGCAACAACAAAATAATGAGCTTGACAATTAGTCAGCTGCTCGACGAGGAAGCTTGTTATCCATCATCCTTTTAAACGTGGATTTGAGGCAGCTAGGAGACAATATTATTAAAGAAAATCAATACCGGATCTCATTTTAATCAGGAATGCATAATATGGATGCAGCCCTCAGTGCTGTCATTGGCTTCACGAGGACCTGATGTATCCTAAATCTTTGATTCACCCGGAGCTGATGTTAAAATGGATTCCTGGAAGTTTTCCAATGCTTTTTTTTGTTCTCGCCTTTATTACGGCTCGAGTATTGTGTATGATAGAGGGACCGCTGGGACTGTTTGTCACACTGATCCTCTTATGCCGCCTCTATCCCTTTGTTTAAAGCAACAATTAAAACTGTTAAGCCACCGACTGTTGTATTTTTTCCCTCTAAGAGCATTTTTTATCACTTCAAAGAGTTTAAGAGCCTTGATAAAAATACCATATTTTTGAACAGCACTCGTTTTTATGTGAACAAATAATGTCATTTTATATTATAAACAGGGGGAGAGGAGTGCTGTATGTAGAAGTGCCCATGACATGTTTTTGCCTTTATTTTAGCTTGATCTGGACTTTACATATTAAAGTGGCCATATTATGCTCATTTTCAGGTTCATAATTGTATTTAGAGCTTGTACTAGAATAGGTTTACATGGTTTAATTTTCAAAAAACACCATATTTTTGTTGTACTGAACATTGCTGCAGCTCCTCTTTTCACCCTGGGTTCAGGTCTCTGTTTTAGCTACAGAGTGAGACCTCTCACTGCTGTGCAGGGACGTCGTTAGGCCTAATTTAGGGGGGCTGAAGCTACCCCAAAATGTTCCTAAGCCCCCCTAAATAATAAGAACAACAATATCAATGCTAGCTACAAAAAAAATAGCCGAAAAGTTGGAAGCTAGACAGAGGTACAAAGAGTCGTTGATGATGAAGATGATGTACCGCACCGTCTGGTTGCATTGGTGTGAACTGGCAGCTTTCAGAGCGTTGCAGACCGGAGCGGGATTCATCTCGTCTCGTCGTTACTCTTTGGTCTGAACTCGCTATGCACCCTCCCCCCCCACACATACGCACACACACACCGATACACACGCTAATGGTGAAAGGAAGATTGATTACACCTTGTGTGATACAGAGTGAAATTGTAAGTTGTTTTTAATTACCTGCTTACCTTTAGCCACGTTTTCTTGAGGTAAAGGAAAGGGGATATTTTGGTTAGCTATGGAAAACTATAGTCTAGCTAGAGTGAACGAGGGAAATACAAGCTAGCTAATCACAACTCTTTATTCATTGCCAATAATATAGCCTATCTCTATAGTAGGCCTATTCTAAAACAATATCAATCCCCATAGAATGTTGTTGTCACTGAAAACTAAATGTCATAGGGTCCCTGTTAATGCTATTGTACCATCGTATCCTCCATTCATTGAGCAGATGAGATGGATATTGGAAGATATTTCAGCAGAGAGAAAGAGAAGCCGGAGATTGGCAGGTCAGTTGATTCTGAGGGAGCGGTGTGATTGAGGTCAGCAGTGGTCTATAGGTTTAAGGATTGTTTTGTAACAGTAAGCATTTGTTGGCAGGTCTAGGTACTATGCATAGCCTAAACTAAATTATTTCATCATATTTATTATATATGCTAGCTATATTCTAACCAATTTAACTTTCTTCATTCATTGGCTGTGATAAATTAAATAAATATGTAGATGTTGCCTAAATGTAGGCTAGGCTAAAGATTGGCACATGCCCAAACATACACATGTGAAAATAAAATGAAGAACGAGCTAGCATGCTACGGTTAGCCACCTCGTTTCGGCTAGTGACGTAAAAAGCTCTGCCGATTTTGACCAGCTCATCAGGAGACTGAAGGCAGGACACATTCAGAAACCGTATCTCACTCAAAACAGCATGGATGTCTTTTTTTCCAAGTTTGTATGCATGTGGAAGCACCGGAGACACAATCCCAGAAAAAGTGATTTTCTTCATAATATGGGCACTTTAATGTCCCGCTCCATATACCTAAACCCCTTATATTGTGTTAAGGTCAAATTTGACCTGTTTTCAAGTTCAAATATGTAAGTACCATTTACTTTTTTTTTATTGGAACAAGGCTTCATGATATCCTCAGAAACAGGTATTCTAACACAACAAAACAGAATATTGACTGTTGCATAAGTTGTTGGTTGCTATGAGGTGAAAAACAATATTGGATGATAATTATTGTTTTTTGGGCTGAGTTAAATCACGGGTCAATTTTGACCGACTAACAAAAAAGACGTGCAGCTTTCTAACACATTACAAGGGTTATGAGAAAATGACTCCTGTTTACAAGTTTCAACTACTCAGTCAGCACAGTGATAACTCCCTCATAATAAAGTCATTTTCATTTTTTTGGAGTATCCTTGGCCTTGCTCCAGGTTCCCTCAGATGGCGACCAGATGTCGAGACGTATCTCTAAAGACTCCCGACACTTCAACATTTCATTTTTACAGGATTCTTCTCTCGACATGTGAATCTGTCATTCACACATGAGCGGGGAAAAAAAGCATGGAATCAGTTTTAAGCTTATGCGTTTGTTTTTTTCCTCCTTCGTTGAAAACCCTTTAGACTCGAAAAATATTGATCGGCATCCATGAATCCTTTGAGTGAGAGGGTCTGGTTGTTGGCAAAACATTTAAACATGCAATTTTGGTAGTATCGGCCTGTCTCATTAAGCCACTGCACAAGGCTGAATTTAAAGCAATGACAAGTAAGTGGCGAGTGTAAACAGGCAGGGGTTTGTTTGCCAGCAGAGGGAAGTGTGTTAGTAAGAGGTCTAGGGAGCAAAGAAATAGTCTTGAAATATTTATAGGGTTTGACTTGGATCCCTCCCCGAGGATCGAGCATTGAAAACTTGCAATCTGTGGAATCGCCTAAGGCAAACTGACGCAGAGGTCAAGCCTATAGGTTTTTCTTTACATGAAAACAACTCGTAAAAAAGGGAAAAAGACAGAGCAAGGGGAGAGAATAATATATTCTGCACCCGGGAGCAGGATTTTAGCTTGAGAGGGTTATGGATTTTTTTTCTTTTTTTTCTGTTTCCCAGTTTTTTTGTTGTTACAGACATCTTCCCTCATTTTCCCGGGATCAAAAATCCATTTTGGATCATCCATTCAATATTAAATCTGGCAGGTACTTGTATACACAACAAACTCAATTTGCCGAGGCGATTTTGAGATATTTCATGGATGTGTCAATGACAAACAACAAAGATCCTTTCTTTCATTTTTAATTCGACGGCGACAGGTCGAGCGACATCTAGAAGCCTTTCTGATGCACTGAGGGGAATGGACAAGTCACTGTCTTTGGACGTTTGTTTTCATTGCCATGCAGATATTATAACATTTGAATATTGAAATGCTATTCATGTCATATCATCTATCAAATGGGGACCTTATCGCACTTTCTTCTAAAAGACCCTTAAATCCATTTCAGACCAAAAAATGAGTGACCACTCCACTGAACCGCCACCCATGACTCCCGCCAAAACAAAGAGAGGTCGGCTTCTCATTTCCTCATGGTTACCCAGGTAATGAGGCCAGGAAATTGGACAGTAGGAGGCATCCTCTCAGTGCACCGTATGAGATGCCTCAAATCCCTCAAAGGAGTCCTTTAAGAAAAGCAAGACATATGCCTGATTACTTTGGGCCATCTTTATTTCAGCTCCTCCCTCCAATCTGAAATATTAACATTTCTGCGGAAAGCAATTATTTTCCATTCCAGCAACAAGAACTCTGTCTGAAATTGTCCGTCCAGTCGGTGGTGTAATCTCCTGAAATGAGGCGAGACTCGCGTCCTGTGTGTGCTGTTGTGTGGATCCAAAACACAACGGGCAAAGTAATTACGAGGCAACAATTACCCAGGCGAGCCCAGACAAAATCGATAGGCCATCAGACAGATGGGTCAGGGGGCCAAATGTCAGGGTTCAAAGTTCAGCTTCTCTCTAACGCCGTGTGTGTATATGTGTATGTATGCGTTGTTGTTGTGTTTTTATCCTCTGGAGGAAGACAATGCTGACTCATAAGTAGCAGGGGGATGGACAGTGAGGTGGAGTACAGCTGTAGCTACATGATCTATTCTTCTTGAGGCGTAGGGTATTGATTAGAATCTAGCACATTATTATAGCCCCGAGGAGAGGCAATGCAAACAGCTGGGATAACACTCGGGGTCCCTCCTCCAACACCCCTGGGGAATGATACAGTGAAACTGATAACATCACGTGTGTAAAATATGCCGTTCAATTGATGCAGAGAGAAATCCATTTTCCACGAGGTGGCCTGAAGTTGAAGTCTGAGTTTAGACTTGAGGATTGAAAACTTTTTTTTTCTTAAAACAGAAAATATAAATTAGCTAATGATAAAGGGAAGTTAGCTGTTTCAGGCTTCATCACTGTACACAGCGTAGAAGCATTTGCATTCTACTTGCTAAAAGTAAATAATGTAATATATTAATATAATATAAATATATGAATATAATAATATATATATATATAATATCTTTTAAATCAGAGATCTTATACAGGGGGTCCGGAACCCCTAGGGGGTCCTCAGAGTTGCTGCAGGGACCCCTGGGCTAAATAATGTGAATCTTCCTCCACATGTTCTTTCTTCCAGATCAACCGAGTCTGGGCCTGTGACATCGTTATTCTGATTGATGTTACTTAGCAACCAGCTGGCACACCTGGTGTGTATTAGCTCTTGGTTGTGCCATCTCTCCCAACTGATGGTGGTTTTTAAAGTAAAACTGAAACAAGATTCTTTGGAATAGCAGAGCATGTCCTTTTTTTGTTATTTGTTCCATGTTTTGCTGTTATTCTGAGCAGTTTGGTGTGAACTATGTGGCTTGTGCAGTATGTTTCTGGAGTCATCAGTGCAAAACTAAGCCTTGGAGTAGGCACATTTTAGATGTTTTTTTATCTTCAACCACATCCTCTTCAGAGTAATTAAATCTGTTGCTTGCATTGCTGTCGAACTTTGTGCTGCCGAAGTGAGGGGGGGCTGATTGTCCAGAAGATCCTCTACCATTTGTCTCACTAAATTGCAGATTCCAAGGAGCCTACATTTCATTTATGATTAATGGAAACAGACATTTGGGGGTAGTGTAGAGGGGTTCGGGAGATATTATTGTCTTTAATGAGTTTTCCTCTGTATATTTTTTGAATATATTTTTAATATATATTTTATTAAATCTATGAGTCTATCAATCAACTGACAAAACCTGAGTAACATGCATGGCACCTGCTTATAATGCGTTCAAATCAATTCAGACATGTTGTAAGTGTGGGGGACAGAGGGCACCGACATGGTGTGGGGGGGGTAAATTGATTAAAAACATGGTTTGTATGGATGTAAAAGTGAAGAAGCAGATTTACGGAGAGAGAAAAAAGGACTTGCTTGAGTCCAAGTTGTGAATTTTCCATTGAGAGAAGGTGACACATTTTGAACAGCATCAACTTGACACTATGTCTTCCAACACTGTGTCCAATCAATCAGTCTCGGTCAGGTGACATCTAGTCTATATCGACAGCGTTTCATTTACGGGATAGTTACGCTGCTGCCGGAGGGTTCCACTGGATGTCCCTCATTGTCGGCTGGATGTCCCTCACTTTCCGCTTTCTTTGTGTTGGCATTCTAAACTCAGGTCGATTCAGGAAACGTCCTCCTAGCTAGACCTAGGTGACATCAAACTGTATCAGCTTTAGAGCGGCAAGCGGCTGGACCAAATGATCCAGAAGCCTCTGTTGTAAAGTGGAGGGCCTGCAATGCACAGGAGGAAGAGGTACAGTCCATCATCAGCCTCCTCCTGGCTAAGACCAACCCCCCCCCCACCACTCTCATTCATCCCTCCCTCCCCTCCCTAGCAGGGATGTATCCATGAAATATGTGCAACTTCCCATTGAAATTAGAGGGCCCTGAACCATGAAAGGCACCACAGGTACTGGCTATACAGCATGCAGCGGCGGCCCCCGCTACACACCCGGCCTCTGCGTTGTAAAGCTCCGACAGCAGAAAAGACACACGACCACTCGTCTGTAACATATTAAAACGAAGGGAAATAAATTACCCCAGTGCTCTGATGAATTATGAGTTGTGTCTCAGGAGCTGGACATGCTTGGAAGTCTTCTTTGGAATATGGTGAGCATCACCTGATTTTATTTTATTTTTATTTATTTTTTCCTCTCTCCGGACTCTTCATATCCTGGTTAATCACTATTTTTGAGCTGCACAGCACGATTTCTCAACAATCAGACAATGCTCTTACAAAGCTCTTCCTTTTTTAAGGAAAACGCACTGCAAATACACACAACATAACCAAATACATAAACGCACTGCAAATACACACAACACAACCAAATACATAAACGCACTGCAAATACACACAACATAACCAAATACATAAACGCACTGCAAATACACACAACATAACCAAATACATAAACGCACTGCAAATACACACAACATAACCAAATACATAAACGCACTGCAAATACACACAACATAACCAAATACATAAACGCACTGCAAATACACACAACACAACCAAATACATAAACGCACTGCAAATACACACAACACAACCAAATACATAAACACGCTGCAAATACACACAACACAACCAAATACATAAACGCACTGCAAATACACACAACACAACCAAATACATAAACACACTGCAAATATGAAACAATGCAAAAAGAAAAGCACACAAACCCAGAAAACAAATGCAACAAAAAAAAACGCAGCATCCAGATTACACAACGGAAGTTCTCCAGACCTCTAGAGGGAGCAGCTGGTGGAACAGCTGGATTTTCGACCCCACGGGGAGAGAGAGCTCTGCCTTTTTTATTAGAGTCGGGTATGGCTGCAGCCTGGAGAACTCCAGACTGTATATTAAATTCATATTATTATTATTATTATTATTATTAGTAGTAGTAGTAGTAGTAGTAGTAGTAGTAGTATTATTAATAACATATTAATAATATAAAGTCTATGCTCCCGTCTCATGCCCTCCCGGCTGGTGCCATCCCCGAGCTTCGGCTTTTCAAAATAAAAGCCCGCGTCTGATCCGCTATGTGTTTGTACTTTGGTGTGTTGGATGTTTGTGAACTAAACAGTACGGCAATCATGCTAATGAATACAATCACTTTTTCAGCAGATGTCTTACTTACAACACGGAGTTAGCAAAGCAGTTTTGTGTTTATATGTGCGAGCGAGATTTATTCAGTTTGATAAATCCCACGGTAACTTGGCTGCTTTACTAAACAGGGAGGGACTATAAATCCTGTCTGTTTTTTGTATTTGAAGAGCGAATTGCTCCACAATATGAATACAGATTGATCACTTATTTTGTTGGTAACTATTTCTGTTTAATCACAATATTACACTTGAGGAGGCCTATACTTTCGGACCTCGAAATTAAACCCTCTCATGTAATATGGCTTAAACAAACGTTAAACGCTGATGCAGTTTTAAATGTTTTATCACCACGAGTTTACAGACGTCTCTGCTGATTGAGTGTCACCTGTGACCTGAGTATTTGGTTGTGTTGTGTGTATTTGCAGTGCGTTTATGTATTTGGTTGTGTTGTGTGTATTTGCAGTGTGTTTGCTGAATGCTGTGCATGTCTTGTCAAATTAATGAAGTGGTTTTCTTAAGTTGCAGGGCGTTTGCCCCTGTCGGCCACCGTACCCCAGTGCTCCCACAACAGTCAACAGGAGAAGTGAGCAACCAGGCTGCAGCTTTAAATTAATATGAAATGAGAGTTTCTTGTCTCCCCTCGCTCTGTTTCAGAAGCACTATTATTGTTTAATATTTTGGCGAATGTTACTTCTACACTTTTGCTCAATCTTAGCTCAAAAGCGTGTGAATGTGTTATTTACAGACTGAAATCTAACTTTGACACTATTTATAGCAAGAGGAAATACGTTGACATTTTGGGGGTAATTTGAATGTAGAGTACAAATACCGCTCGGCAGTAAGCTTAGTCACACATCCATGTTTACACTTCCACAGTTAGTCTATATTTTCCTGTCGGTAAATCAATACGAGCTTCTATGATAGATCCAGGCGTGTTTCCCTCTCTGCATCCTTGGGGCTCAGTAGCTTGTGGAACAATGCAAAGCAATGCTGTTATTAACTTACAACAGTAAATGTGTAGGAGAAGAAATCCAATCGGAGAGTAATGAGTTTAGGCCACAGGCAAACAAAGTAAATATTTGTGGAGTTAATAAATCCAATCCATTGTCCGATTCAATTAGGAGTCAACCTTATTGCAGTCCTATCCCTCTCATTGGTTCATTCGGCCATGTATTGACCGGTACAGTGCAGCCTGGAACATCTTCATCAAGAAATTGAAGCTGATTGTGCACCAGAACACTGGGATCGTACAGCTTTCTGGGACGATCCGTATTTTGAGGGGCATCGCTGACAAGTTTGGCATCCATCTCTGCACTATTTAAAGGAGAACAACTTTATCTTGCGCCACATTTAAATAACATCACCTCTGTGCAATCTCAGAAGATTGATACTGTCAGAAGTGAAATGTTGTCGAGCCACGTGAGTGATGGGCCGCTCGCAGGAAAAGTGGAGCGCTTGATGAGATATTAATCAGACAGCGGTGGGAGGGGCGGAGCAGCAGCGCTGCTGCGCGTGGATCCTAAAGATGCGAGATGTGATGGAGATGTTGGAGATCTGAGGTGTCTTTGGCGAGGCGGAGCTTGTTGGGAGGGGAATAATGAATCGCTCCATTAGCATATTGTCACTGGTTGTCTTGTTTACTCCGAGGTGTTTGCCAAGCAGCTCTCCCCAAGGAGAAACGGGCGCTTCACAGTAAGTTCTGGAGTAAACGGTGATATGCTAATGCACATGCAAATACACACACATGCCCCGCACACACATACTGTATGCTCACAGACGGCAAACGCACAATAAACTTTGCTTTTAACAACCTGTGACGGGGCGATGGCTCACGTTCTTTGTCAATATTTATTGCAAAGAGGGAGGATGGGAGGGCTCAACATGGTAATGCAAGGCCTTATACTTCTCATCTAATACAGCTTGTTGTATGGAATCAAAGGGTACAAAACAACCAAGTTTACCCACAGCAAACATCCGAGCTGCGCTTTCAAATGCCTATATTATCCACATGGGCAAAACAGTCCCGCACAATCATGTTTCTGAAGCTACTTTCATTGACGTTTCCATCACTGCTCACGACCCGTACATGCCTGTATCATTATTTACCGTTGATTACACTTGTATTTGCAAAAGGGGCTGGAATGTTCAGGATCAGGCACAGCTTTGTCAGTTCATTCTGTCATCCCCCCCCTCTGTCTTTTCCCCACCTTATTTCTTTCTCCACCATCTCTTTGTCTGTCTATATCCTTCTCCCTCCTAAACTCTCTCTTGCTGGTAGTCTGCTTAACAGTCACAATGCCTTACTGTAATCAAAGAACTGACAAAAGACCTCTTTCATTTCACTGTCTGTCTCTGTGTACAGTATAATAAGCTTCCATCTTGCTCACATGTCGAGAAGCCAAGGACCCCAGCGCAGTAATTTTGCATTGAATGAGATGAAGGTGATCAAAGTCCGCATAGTCTTTTTGATTCTCTCGAATAGCCAGGCCCTCCCTCTGCTATGCCTTTTGAACATCTTAAAAAAAAAAAAAAACAGGAGGACAAAAAAAATATGCTATTCCTGCATTCTTCTTGTAGATATTTCCCACTATACTCCTGCCTGGGAAGCTGGCTCCCCAGCGTTTTTTGGAGGAAACTTTGAAGGAAAGAAGGACAAGCAGCTTTTGGCGGAATGAAACGCAGACTTTGTCTGTACATCTGTTCAAGTGCAATGTGTACAGCAGCGGTGAGAGGGCTGGAATTATTAGTCTGGAGGGGGTTTTTTGGGTGCTAAATGTTCATTCCTGGTGCATTTAAACCCTGAAAGGAAACCTTGATGTAATAATAAATAATAATAATAAATATGAGGTTCTTCTTTTTTCGGTAAGGTCGAAGGACTTTCCTGCTTTACTTTAATGTCCTGTAGATTTAGATTTTCAAAATCTCAATTTTTTTACTTCCTACTTCTGGTGCATTTCCTTCATGATGAACATGTCAATATATAAACAATGGATGCATGACAAGTTTATTTTACCCTTGAAGCTATGGTGCGTAGTTTCTGTCGCCCCCAAGAGGAATTCTAAGTAATGACAACAACACTGTCGGCGCATCCACATGATACAAGCCTTCCGTGATTGTGCACAGCCCCCACCCCTCCTCCACACAGTTACTAGTAGCCAAGGAGGACACGGAGGATTAAAAACCCATGACGGACTCTTCAGAAGAGGTCATTTTCTTCACTCGAGTTTCTGCGCGCGAAAGTCGCCAGACGCCCCAATCTTCTGAACATAGTCATACTGAGAAATCCAGAGAGAGTTGTGTGGAGCTGATAGTCTTAATTAGCTTTGTAGCAACTCATTTGGCAATGGCTTGAATGTAACGGACGTTCAATAATATCAAAAAGTGACGCACTAAAGCTTTAAAACGACTACATGAAACTTCATATGAAAAAGAAGTAATAGAATTCCCCCGAGACAAAAGTGTAACCCTTCCTCCTAATTCCATTTCAATGTTCTTGAATAATCAATTTTCTTAGCGAACGTGTGTTGTGGCGGTAGGTGGTGTCTGGCAGGCAGGCAGGCTGAAGTTGGGAATACCTGCAGAGCTGAGCTCCGCACTCCCATATTCAATTAGAGGATTTCTCAGGTGATAAGGCCAGCCAGCGAGGGCAATATCACGGGGCTCGCGGCCGTCCCCTCTCCTCCTGTCCCGCCATCCATCAGGGGCTCCAAATCCATTGTCAGAATTATGGCGAGCAGTTCAATAATTCAGATTAGAGCTCATGTTTATTAATGTCCTACATCTGTGCAAACAACGTGTCAAGCCGAGAGTTTATTGTAATTGCCTGAGCAAACAAAACCTGAAAGAAGCAATTTCCAGTTACAATGTGCTATGACAAGTAATGAGGCCATTGGCATTCCGCTCCCATCGTCGCCGCTGCTTCTTTTCATCGCCCCAGAATTGTGTGTGATAGATATTTTTATAAGAAATGAAGGTGCTGGATAATGTGGTGGCGCCACTAGAGGCAGGTTAGTGATTAAAGATAATCATCATTTCCCTCCTGCAAGATCTTATTAGGTTTCCCTTAGCATTACTTACTTTGACTTCCACGTGGGAACAAACAGCGGCACGGCCGTCCCCACAATGGCCGCGACTAGATGACATCTATTAATTTGCATTCTTGGAAGAAGGAAAAAAATAATAATAATGCTCTGTGCCACCTGAGGGATGCACACTTGCCTCACAGTTATACAAATAAATAAATAGCTGTTGAATAATCTGCCAAAGCAGCTTTAAAGGAGAGCTCTAAATAATTGGAATTGACACAGGATATCAACCCTGAGTTTCCTATCTGTGTCTAACATATGAGCCATCTCTGGAAATGAGCTATTATTGCCTAATTGAATTTTGGCTGCCAAATGTCTAATTAAATGGCAGTTGTAGGTTTATTGACTTCATCCTGTATTTTGTATAATGGCCGAGACCTGTGAGCAGATTACGGAAAAGTGCTGCGGATTGATACTCTTCCTCTTCCCTCTACGGCGTTTTAATGTGATCACAGTCTTTGTTTTCAGTCACAGATGGTTGAGAGCAACCAGGGGCTTGTTCTGCAGTAGACAGCCATGCTGTTACACTGGAGCTGATGGACCCATGAGGACTCAGGATGCCGATTGATGTCTCTACTTAGTATTGTGCGATGTACCTAAACTCATCTCTTTTGGGTTAAATAGAGCTATAGGCTGCTGAAATGTGCTGGGGAAGACATTAATCTTGGTGGAGCCTCTTGTATCTGGGGAGTCAATGAAATATGATTTTGCTTTAATACACTCCAATTAATCTCATATAATTTTAGTTTTTAAAATACCAGGACAGATATGATTTGGCTGGATTTATGTTCGGGAAAGTGTTAAATGTACATATATTTTAAGAAGGTGGTCCCACAGCTAGGGTTTAAGTTCCCTACTTTGTTTCTGTCATAAAGGGTTGTCCATGCTGTTTTAATACTACACTTTGGATGAAAACACCAGGAAGGCCAAGCCACCACACTGTGGCACGCTTTTCAGTTTCAGAAACGAAATATCTCAGCTTGACCCATTTCCTGTTCAAATTTTTGCCATTGTTGAATTTCAGGATGTACACAAGGACTAAAATACTGATCATGAAACACTCTTGTGGCCAACACCGTTGGGTATGGAAACTGAAACATGTACTTCCACTCTTCCAATATTTCCACTCTCAAAATGATTGTGCCTCTGTGTGTAGCAGTTAACTGTACGCTAAGTGTGTGATCACAGCAAATGGGTGAGGGGGTGCTCGCTCCGTGACAAAATGTTTAGGTTGCAACTCTGTCTGATGGCTCGGGGATTAGAAAATCCCTCTTATGATTGATAGATTTATTTGTCACCGCTGTCTGGACACGAGCTGCTTACGCCCCGGGGACCATTAATCAGTGTAAGTAACGCTCTTCTTATACACCTATCAGGAGTCTGTACATGGAGACATCTGACACGGGGGGGACAGCAGCCAAGCATATTTGCAGCAAATAGGCGTGTGACCGGATGATCAGAAAAGTGGCGTGCGGAGGAGCTGACTCGCTATTCGAGGAGTGCTGCCTTTGCTGCTGACGCTACCCAAGAGGAAATTGGTTTTTTTCGCTGTGGGGCTTAGGTTGTGAAGTTTTGGGACAGTAGGGTGTGATATGATTAATGGCTCTATCGGATGTCCCCCTGTTGAGGACGCCATCTTACTTTCTGAAAATATCGATGGATTTATAATTGAGGTTATGAAAGGATTGCAGATAAAACATTTTTCTGTGAAAGTTGCAGATAAGTTTGTCTCCAAAATTTCAATCAGCCCCAGAAATGCAACACAACCCCCCGCTTTTGTGTGTTTCATGATAGCTGGCTAATTATACCTCTATTATTCATCATTCTTAATACATTCAGGGCAAATACATATTGTGATGATTATCACATGGTTTAACACACTGCATAACAATGGTCAAATATGTCCGCCGGATGCATTTAATCTCAGCCCATTGTTGTCCAAAGAAATGATCTGATTGGGCAACTTCTCCAGGGTATCGCCTCAACCAAGGTTTGCTATTATCTTTGCATAAATGCACACCTTGTCATTATTTATTGCTTAATTAGCGAGCTGCTTAATTAAATCGGCATTAATCAAGGAAACAGAGGTGGCACTTGGGGAACACTTTACACATGTTAGCGATACTGTACTTTATTATCCAAGGAAACATAAATCAAGCGTCCCTCACTGGAATTAACTGATAACAGTTGGTTGTTAGTGGTGAAGAAGAGGTCTCCTGCGCTCAGATTATCACTACAGTGTCATGGAGGTTTAGAGTGGGAGGGTGGGCAACAAAGGAGACGTTATCACCTCATTTCTCCCTGGCAATACTAAGAAAATGAAGTCTTGTGCTGCTGTATGGGCCAAAGGACAGAGAGGGAGCGGTGATAACATTACAATCTGTGCTTTCTAATCTTTCCAGAGATAGTTTTAAAAAAACCTAGTTGGTGCCATGCTTTGGCATCTGATCTGAAATATCGTGCCCACACACACACACACTCCAGATCTCCCCAGTTTGTCCAAATTTGTTGAAACCAAAACCCCAAATACATTTGGTTCGATTTTTATGAAATCATTTCCATATACAGTATAAGCATGCTCAAACACATGAATCATTTTTAATTTGCTTCACAGATCAAAACATTTGTCATGTCTATGGGAGAGGAAAAAAAAGAAATAAATAAAAACCAATCTGTGAAAAGACATTTGAAGCTGAAAATTGTATTTTCTCCCTGCTGCATGTGTGGAAGTGGCAGACTCTGCAGGCTCCTCTCCCCTCACTCTCTCAATCTTAATGGAGAGGAGACAAGGAGGGCTCCCCTGTGGAGAGGGAGAGATGGGCGCAGGGGGGGGGGAGTTATGAGTCGGAGGAGAAGGAGAAGGGGAGGGGGACCGGAGGAGTCATCTCTGTGTAATTAAAGCTGTTTTAATGGGAGGTGCCAGGCAGTGGAAGGGAGGTCAGTCCCGACAGAGACGAGCCCCAGCACAACCAGCCCTGTGCCCACCCCCACCCCTCTTGTCCCGCGAGGCAAGGTGGGTGCAAACTCTTCTTTTAGCCCGCTGCCACTAAGAGGATTTCCCCACCGGCCCTCATGGGGAAGGGTGCTGTGGTTAGAGGGAAAGGGGGATACAAATGGGAGCCCCTGCTACGGCACCATGGAAAGCCCTGATTAACTCTCTCCGCCAGTCCACACTCCGCCATGCAAATGAAGGCAGCCCGGCGCTTTTTATGAAGGGGGGGGAAGCGCTTGTCAGTCAGGCTTGGTCGTCCCTTGATGTGTTTCCATTGTAATTCTAGGTATGCTGGTTGTACCGTCTTAGATAGGAGCACAAGGTTGATTCATCCCCATAGGATTGTTAAAAGGTGGATCTGCTAAGTTTTCAAAGTGACTCAAAACGGGGGGAAGGAGAGGGGTGGCTAGCACTCTCTTGTCAGCTCTTTCTTGGCCCATCACAGACATTGGTTTTGAAGATTTTGCTGTCTGACTTTGTGATAATACATAATGGGGATTCTTTGACAGCATAGTCATCCCCTGAGGACAGGAGATATGTTTGCACCCTGAAGCTATGGTCTGTGCTGTCTGTGCATCGTTCACAGTCATTTAAGTGCTCTATTGAGCGAGGCTTCTCCCTTTCCATTAAGTGTTTCCACAGCCATTTGTAGGCAAGATTCTTTACACTGTTAATTGCCACTGTTTAAAAGAGGTCACTCGAAATTGTGCACCTTTCAGTGTTTAATGGAATACAAATAAAATATAGCAGGGCCTTTTTAATGAATGAACACACAGCAAGTGTTGCCAAAGAAATCTTTGGGGTCATGGATTCACATTTTTCAACAAGATGTTGGTTCTGTTCTTCCTACACGGTTCTTTGGACTTCCTCACCCTTTGGATACTGTGTGAGAGCTAATTTGGAGATTTACTTAAGCAGCCTGCAAAAACAGTGAGGAGGGGGGAAAAAAGCACTCGTTCTAGGAAAGCAGCCCACTGTAAATTAGGACCGCAAGGTATGTTGCTGTTTTGTGGGGTCACACACACAATTTCTCTCGTCCTATTCTGGCTTCTCTGCCTCTCAAAGATTGTAGCTAAGCAACCTTTATAATGAGCCCCGCGTGACCTTGCCAGGGCTTTTTTTCCTTCTGCTCCGTCCTCCTCTTAATCACTGCCAATTCCCTCCAAATGTGATCATCATTAGGGGCAATGTGGAAGCCAAATTTCAACTCAAGCATTTTCCCAAACATGCCAATAATTCTTTTGACCTGATGGGCGTGTTGTATCTGCATTTTCATACATTTTCAGAAAAATACGAGCATTAGCTCACATGAGAAATGGATCATTCAATCTGCTTTATGGTGATGAAACTCTTCCACCGTTTAGACTTTCTTCATCTACTTTCAGACACCGCTCGTTAACAGTCATTTGTAAGAGTGAATTAGTTCTGAAAAGAGAAACGTGTGCTCCTCCTCACCCCTGGCAGAGCACTATTCTTGATGTTAGGAGAGGAAAAATACTGACTCGAAATGAATGGATGGCAACCCACCCATCTCCCACATTTGTCATTTTGTGAACGCACTTGACCTCATAATCAGACTGCAGGCGCAACAAGGCAGCAAACAAGTTATGTCATGTTATCAATTTATCCAACATGACAAAGTAATAACAGCAATAAATGAACGTGTACTTTGCAACGGCGGCGTTGCAAATTGAAATGCCGGAGTGTGAGATGTGCTTCTCGCCAAAAGAAGGAGCAGTGAAGATGATGGAAAATCTAATATGAAGGAAGACAAGTGTTTACATTGCAGCTTTGTGCGTTTTACATCCTAAGTACTCTCCATCTCTTGGTTAGCATCCCCAGGGCTTCTTCCACCGTTAGCAAAGCATATGAATGCAGTTCCAGCTCTGCACAAGGAAAGGAGCACTGTGAATGTAGCGAATAAAACGTACTTACTTCATCTAGTGAAACGGGGCAAATTGATTCATTTGGGCTGTATTTGGTTGACTTTGCCCACCCTACTGGGTGTGTGTTTTTCACATTAGGGCAGTTCAGTTGGTTCCAGTTTGAAAATCAATCCATCATCACAGAAGAAAATTATTTCAAAGACAGTTCGACTCAAGCTGGAATACATCTCGATACATATGTCATGCACCTGACCGGCCTCTGAAGTCACTCTCATTTGACATCAATTCTCTGTGCGGTGCACGAAGGCCTCTGGCAGTTCACCTGCACAGAGGACAGGCTTGCCAGTTAATTTACCGCCAGTCCTTTATTCTCAACGCCCCGGGCACTTCACAGTTCAGCAGCTCTGCACACCAAACATCGGCTCGACAAATCCAGAAGACTGAAATATCACCATGTCCTCCACTGTGTTTATTCATACACTGCACAAGAGCAACAGGCCTGACAGACCACATGGAGGAGTCACCTGGAACCATGAAGCATCAGGGGAACAGTTGAAATCGCCTGTACACCTGCAGGTCTGGGATCAGATCAGGCCAGAGACCTCTCCTCCGCTTTCCTCTGTGTCTTTGTACAGAAAAAAGGATGGACACAACCAAAGGTGTGTGTGTGTGTGTGTGTGTGTGTGTGTGTGAGATCTAATTCTAAAGGTAATTTATTAATTAGGATGGAGAATGTTGATATATTTCAGAAGGTTACAAATAGTGTCCCATAAAGTGGCATCGTTATTGTCACCCTTATCCAGTTCAGCTATCATGAAGGACGGTTTAAAATACAAGTGCTTACTTCAATTCCCATAGCTCTCTTGCAATGCAATGTACTCCACTGAAAATCATTCTCAGTTAAAGCTGCTACAAAACTATTAGCATTAGCCATGAGCAAGTGCTTCTGTAAAATTCTGCCTGCAGGTAGAAATGTCAAGTATTTTCTAATTATAGTACATTGTCAAAATGAATGTTAAATGTATTAAAGGGTAAATGCATGTTGTATACAAAATGTTTTTTTTTTTTTATTATCTTTGAGCTGTCACTCTTTCTTTGTAGTTCTTGGTGTTAGTGAAGAGCTCCTGGACACATCTGATTGGCTGTCAGTGAAAGTTTAAAACTTTAATTATACAGCAGCTAGTATGTGAGGAGGGGGGGGTTTGAAGTATTATAATGATGACAACACAGATGACCAGCGACGATGACCAATAAGTGTTTGCATGTCATTAAACACCTGCTCTCTCCCACTCATGCCACTACCAGACCTGTCCCCTCCCAACTTCCATCCCCAGCTCCAAACAGGATCTGAAGCTAAAAGTATACCCTGTCATCTTTAGCTTGTAATTGCTCGACTTGCCGTTGCCCCTTCGTTCTCCCAGGCTCCAGCAATTACAGAAAATACAATGTGGTTGGCTTTTCTCGCGGGGTGTAGAATGTATATACTAATTCGGAATAAAGTGCTACAGCTGTCAGTGCATTTTCTGCTCGGTTACTTCAATAAATTGGAACTCCGAGTAGGAAAAAAAAAAAAGTGAATATCGTAATATGTGCTTCCCACACTAGACGTAGGGACTCCACTTGCAAACACAATTTGAACAATTCCATTTTCCTCAGATGAAAAACTGTGGCTTGTCGTTTCAGAGATAGACAAACGCTGATGCCTCGGCACCCTAATAATGGATTTCACTTTTCAGGAAACAATTATTACGGACTAGAAATGAAACAGCAGCGCAGTTCTGATTTATATTTTCAAATTATGGAAATTGACAGGAACAAAACTGCTTGATTACAGTTGGCGACCTTCTTCTTTGTCTCATTGAAGTGACCCGCTTCACCTTATTACATATATTGTTAAAAACTGAGGCTGTGTACGCCCTGGCTTGACCCTTACCCGTGGTGCTTAGAACAGCTTCCTCATTGTTTAGTATCAATGATGGCCAGGGCCAGCTGGAGGGTCAGAGTCGCTTCCAGATGATTAGCCATTTTTTCACCCCTCCCCGATCGTTGCGATCTCTCTTTCCGTCTCCCTTTCACTCTTTATTCTCAGAGCTGCTGTCATTCACATCTGTTCCCAATGGCTTATTCGGCTCGTCTTGGAATCTGAGCCGGCCAGCATCCGGAAGCGCCGCAACCGCAATCCAGAAACGGTGCCGGAAGCGTCTGAAATCAAGGCTCTAATGATGCCACTGCATAATGCAGGATCTGCAGGGTGGGGGGGGGATGAGGAAAGAGGGGGTACCCAGCAGCCAAATGAAAGCAGAAGGACTGACAGAGAAGTGAAGCCAGAGTCAGTGTTAGCAGTGTTGTTCTGTAACTGCATGGCGTTAACAGCTGCCCCTGCCATTAACACAATGGGAGAGCGAAAGAGAGAGCTCCTTGTTAGGGATCATTTATTAACTGAGATCATCTTTTGCGTTAGCCTTGGGGGTAATGACTAATGTCAATGGCAAATTTCACAGTTGTCTAGAGAAATGAATTAGATTTGCAATAAAAAGGCCCCTTGGCTTGTTGTACATGCTCATTTGCGGGAGTTGGTGAACTTGGAGAACTGTAAAGAGACCAAGGTTCCTGGCTTAATACCCTCTCGCTTTTCCCCTCCTCCCCCTCGCTAGACACTGACCTTTTTTCTCTCATTATAAAGAGGGGAAAAAGAAGCACAAAGGGATCTACAAGAAGCAGCATTACAGTATGTGCCATAGTGCGGGTAACATCATTGCTGTACAACTCATTCAGCAATGCAAATGAGACCTATGGATTGCAGTGTAACCGCCAAAGTGAGCGTTTAGTGAAACACACACACACAAGCTGCGTGGGACCCGACCCTGACAGACTCAATTCAGCTGTGTGTGTGTGTGTGTGTGTGTGTGTGTGTGTGTGTCAGCGTGTGTCTGTGCAGTTCAAAGATTAAGATTCAGGCGTATTTTTTAATCCGCCCATTGAGCAGGAGCAGAGTGTGGAGACAGAATGGACTGGGTACAATGACCCCCCGTCGGTGGCGACTCACGCCATCTCCGACGCCGTTGATGGCACCACAAAACCGGCCCTCACCTACACCAAACCCCCGCCCCCTCTGCTCTGACCCAAACACCCCCCCTTACAAAAGAACCTGTCAGGACGGGACCCCCCCTCCCTACACACACACACACACACACACACACACACACAGAAACAAACCCTCCACCCTACTCTGCTGTCATCGCCCCTGGGGTACCCTGCTAAGAATAGTGGACCCCCAAAAAACAGCACTCTTTCTCCCTCGCTGTGTCTCATTCCCCTTCTCCCCCACTCTCCCCAGTCTCACAGGACAGATGACACAATGCAGTGATTCACACGGGGCTGGGCACTCACATACTGTAGGCAGCCTCTATTGGCCCATGTGTGGCTGGCTCGCAGCGTGGGGTTAATTGCAACCGAGGTTAACAAAATAGGAGACAAAAATCAGTTTCAGAAGAGGCCAGGGACCCAGGAGGCTGCACTGAGACGAAGTTGTGTGTGTGTGTGTGTGTGTGTGTGTGTGTGTGTGTGTGTGTGTGTGTGTGTGTCAAATAGTTGTTGCTGTTTGTCTTTGTCTGGTCATCTACAGCCATGGGTGTGGTTTACAGGATGCGGATGGAGTTATGAATGACAGAAAATAGTGACTTTATAGTAACATACATTAGTATTGTTGTTTATGTCCAACTCACCAATGCAAGTCCGATATTCACTCTCCTTTTATCTCTGTTTTGGTCTCAATCAACTACTGAGGAAAATATCCATCTCTTTAGCTGCTAAATGCTACAGTATGTTCACTAGCTAGCTGCTAATTTTGTCCGTCCATAGTTTCGTACTGCGCAGGTAACACCCAGCTGTTTTTTTCGGGGGAGGGGGCGCAAATCTTAAACAACCAGCTTAAAGACTCTAAAATGCTCCATGGGGATGAAGGGAACTTTAGCGTTGGTTGATAATTCTCTTGTGGGTTTGTCACTTTGAGTGATGCCTTTCACATTTCACATCAGTCATTTCATCTATTGCTCATATAGAAATTGTAAACAATGCAATTTTAATTCATTAATCAAGGAAAAATGCATAAACAAAGTTTCCTTCTGCTTTTCTCAGTATTATTTCATTGTGAAAGGAATATCTTTGGGTCAGGTAATATAAGCAATTTGAAGATGTCACCTTGGGCTCTGGGAAATTGGGAAGAGGACGATTATGTGACAAACGATTTCTTTAAAAAATAACCAAGATTATTCATAATGAAAATAAGTATTAGTTGCAGCCCTACGTAATAAATCATACACAGTTTTTTCACCTTTATTCAACCAGGTTTGTCTCTTGAGATTGCGAGGGTTATATAGTCATGCCATACGAACTGGTTTTCTCAGATGGAACTGACTAACATGGAGATTAAAACTATGGCACAAAATATTCTACGAAGCAGGGCAAAAGACGTGGTTTGCATGAATGGATACACAATGCAAAGTATTTGTAACACCAACATACCACGCTGCATTAGTACCATACAGTGCCATAAAGCCTCAGCTGTTGGTTATTAGGGAGCATTCTATCAGTCACTTACTTACAGTTTCTCCACAATTGCATTTTTGAAAATGGATGTAACATTTAACTGTTAATACCAGCTGCTGGAGTGTTCGTCTTCAGATGATTTAATTGCCCGGCAATTTTCTTCTGTCAAAAAATGTGCACCTCGGATGAAAACGAGAGAGCGCAAGTGGGAGAGTTAATTAGCGACCTCGTTAGGGACCTGGAAGTGTCTGGTGGGGCCTCTGTGTGTGTTTGTATGTGTCTGTGTCGGCGGTGCGTGTTTGTATGTGTCTGTGTCGGTTGTGTGAGTTTGTATGTGTGCGTTTGTATGTGTCTGTGTCGGCTGTGTGTGCGAGGAAAAAACGGAGAAGGCATGTAGTAAAGGCCTAATCTCTCATTGTATGTATACATGACCAGTTTACCCTGTGTGACTGACAGGATGTTCACACTGTGAGCCAATTGCTTGATGTGTATGTTTGTACTGGTGCATTGCGGGCGGTGGCAGAGGTTGCTATGACACCTACATGGTGACATACAGCTAAATCCAGCTATGTGTTTACAAAGAGATTTTTTGATTTGCTTTGGGAGATTTGTCACTCTGATATTTTAAACATGGCTAGACGCAGATGGTAATTAGGTCGTATTAACAGAAATGTAATGGATAAAACATGTCCATGTACCAGCAACAGGCACACCTGAGATACTGTGTGTGTGTGTGTGTGTGTGTGTGTGTGTGTGTGTGTGTGTGTGTGTGTGTGTATATGTATATATATATATATATATATATATATAAACGTGAATGGAAAAAGTCTAGGAAAAGATCATGGTTTGAGTTAAAATAAGTATGTGTCTGTTATGTAACTTTAGTTACATTAGTAATTTAAGTATATTATTTATGTGACTTAAGTATGTTATGTAAGTTGCATAAGTTAGTTCAAATTCCCGTGGTTGTTTAACACATCCACCCCTTCTGACATCTTATCTAAGCAGACCTTGATTAGAAACATATTTGTGATATGTCAAAAATAAACGTAATCTCAGAAAAAATGTTTCCCTTGAGAATAATGAGATAAATGAGAATGCCGTTTAGTTGTATGGAAAGGGGTTTTTTAGGACACAGAGCTGTTGTGTCTCACCAGTCTCAAGGCTCTGTGGGAAAGGAATCAATTTCCAGTGTTTGACGACTGGGTCAGAGCTTGTGACCTGGCAATGAAAATGAAATAAGAGAGTTTAGGGCGGACTCTTAGAGGTTGAAGTTTCCAATTTTTGGATTGGATGAAATTGAAGTGTAAGCTTATGGCTTGGCCCGTGTATCATCAGTACATTTTGTTATTTAATTCAATCCAGAAATTGGAAAAATTTAGTTTTCGTTTTGTCTTCAGGTGGTTATGGTTACGTTGTGCAAAATCGAAAGTTCTAACGGAACATACTCGTGGTTATACTTTTTAATTCTCCAGAAACAGACAAAGGAAGCAGGCAAGTATACAGACATTGCTACTTGCATTAAACCTCCATGCATACCGGTGAGAAAAAGCAATATCATGGGCCTAAGTATTCGCAAACTGCTGAAAAGTACACACACCTTGTGGATGCATCTACAGTGAAGGAGAAAACTGTACTAACCTACTGTTTGCTTTATCAATGATGATGGGCAGCCTGTAGCTTCAGTTCAATTTCTTCAATTCATAAAGAAAACATCAAAGCAGAGTTTACATCATCATAGTGAACCTCTGAAAGATCAGTGGAACTTCTTTTCGGGTTATGTCAGGAAACACCCTTCTCATCTGTCAAGACAAGGAGATCACAGTGGAGATGTTCTCTCTGACTGATCTGCTGAGACATGTCTCGCTTTCAGAAATCATTGAATTACGCTTGAGATTTAGCGCCTTGCAAAAATGTCACCATCATATTCCAAGGGCATGTCGGAGAGTGGAAGAACGGGCTGCGTGTGGCGCTCTGGCTGAGTGAACTCTGTTGGTTTGGGGAGCGGCACAGTAATTTGTTAAGACTGGGCCCCTGAATTATTAAAGGCATATGAGTGTAAATAATTCACTGATCACCAAACAGCATGACAGGCCATTCATCAGCGTGCGTGCGTGCGTGTGTGCGTGTGTGTGTGTGCGTACGTGCGTGTGTGAGGTTGCAGTTTAGAGTTTTGAAGAGAAAAAATATGTTTGGAGGCCACCTTCCGCAGAGTTTCGTATCGTCCCTGTTTTGCTGCTAAGATGTATTTCTGCACCAGTGTACCTTATTACACAATTCACATATGACTAACAGGATAGGGTAAGCAAGAGGAGAACTCACAGTATGTCAGCTTTTGCACTTTGTGGAAATATCTGAATGAAAGTGCTTCATCATAACCTGCTTTGAATTTTTATTCCCGGGAATCTAGCCTTGCACTGCCTACTTTCCCCCTCTTTTAAGTGTCTTCTCAATGGCAAAGCAAGTATGGTGACAAATTGCCATAAACGTGCGGAAAGCATGCAAATGCAGCGAGGAGACAAATGTCCAACCTTGTGTTTAGTCGGAAGCTAAGGTCATCCACCCTCCCATCTATCACTGTTCTAATCAGCTCCACGCAGCCCCAATGCATAGCTCAGTACCTGCTGCATAGATAACAGAGAGAGGGAGAGGTGGAGAGAGATAAAAAAACTAAACTGATAAAAGATTCAACAAGTAAACATTCATATTGCTCTGGAGCAGCTTGTGTTTTGTTCGGGGTTTTGCTCAGTTAAATTTTTTGGGCTGTTTTTTTGTGTGTTTCCTCTCTTTTGCTGGTCAGGTGTGGACAGAGGGGTTTGACCTGGGATCGCAGAGCTGTATTTAAAGGTGATTGGAGATGAGTTTTATTTGAAACTTTTTTTTGTGTGTTTTTTTTCCTGTAAACGGTTCGAGGAGAGGAGGCGAGGCAAATCCATGTCTGGCTCGGTTTTAATTGCAGTTGCACTTGTCTTTTCAGACTGCAACACCCAGGTGCATAATTGAAAAGATAGAGACTGTCTCCTATTTTGATTTGACTTTTTATCTCTCCCATTTGTTCTTTCTTCAGTTCATTTTCACATAAATTGAAACCCAAACTGCCTGCTATTTGATATCTCACCCTTCCGTTCTTTCTGTCTCTGTGCTCCTAATGTTTCCTTTGCCCCCGTCAAGCGATCCAGAGATAGTTGAATTAGAGCCCTGCCCAGCACAATTAAAATCGTATTATTGCTTGAGTGTGACCCGGCCTAATTTAATTACTGTACATGCTCAAAAATGATTAATAGATAGAGTTTGTAAATAGCCTGGGCAATGATGATAACGCCAAAGATATGGTTAGTTGAGTGTATTATTTCTTGCTAAAATAAACATTTGGAAAACACATTTGGCTCGGCACATTGGATTCCTGAAATGTTAGCAGCAGCAGGTGGACGTTTAGCCAAACTAGGGAAAAGAACAGTTATGTCTCATGCATATAGCCAATCGATCATTCAGCTTGCCTTCTCTTATTACTCGCACACTTATTTTAGCTGGGCGACACGATGGTGGATATTTGTGATTAGACATTTTGTCCCGCAGACAGAATGCAAGTGTTACCAAAAAGACCTTGCTTAACAGTTTGAGGGGGTGTGGGTCTGAATGTGTGTGCCTGTATCTGTAACCTGCATATAAGCGTGGACTAGTGTGTGCTTACATGAATGTTCTCAAAAGGATAAAAATATACTAACCGTTAGGACTTAAAAATGTTCGAGAATATTTTTACTCAATAGAAATTTCCTCACAAGTATTATGGTTCAAATTTAGGCATGCGTTTTTGTCCATGTGTATGCCTTTGTTTATCCCGTTGTCCAGCGGTGCAAGGTAAAGGGGTGTGTGCTCATTAATCTCAGAGTGTGTGATGGAGCAGAGTGGTCGGCCAAGCTGCTGAATGTCTAAGCAGGGCGCTGTGCATGTGATTTATCGGGAGGAGCGTGCATTAGGGCCCATTCGTAGCCATTAGCCTAGACAGCTAAGAACGCAGTCACCTCCTGCTACAGCCACAGGGACAGAGGGCGGGGCCTGTCGTGTACAGCTTGGTACATTTTGTCCAGGATGTATTAAGAGGGCACAAATGACATGTCAATAAGTGTTGATGAAGTAGTGAGATTTGATGTACGTGACAGGATTATGTGGTCTTTTTGGACTGCACTTCCCAGGCATCATCTGTCAATCAATCAGCATGCAATTCTTTGGATTTTCTGTTGGTGCGGTTTGCACTTCTATAGCTGGCACGCTTTTGTTCATGCCCAATATACTCAGAAATGCAGAGTGGCTTCTTCCTCGTGCAGATACTCCACACGAACCCAGACAGAAACCAGATTAAAGAGAAATACAAATGTACTGTACTCACCTCCAGGAAGCTAGTGTGTCTTTGGCGCTGTAATTTTTAGTTAGTTTTGTAGCTCATGTGGGCTCAGGATTAGAAGTTAGAAGAAGGGTATCCATGCTAAAACATGCATGCTCAATGGTGCAGCAAGGTGAGTATTCATCTAGCATATGTTATCAAAAAAAAGGAGAGGGACAGAGTCACTGGCTCGCACACCAGTTTGGGTGGAATTTTAACCATTTTACCATTTCTTGTATTTCTTTTAACCCCTTAACAAGCAGTAGTACCATTTTCAATTAAGACATTGTCTGAAAGCACAAAGCCTCACAATTCGAGCGGTTTAATCCATTTGCCAGCAGTGCCTAATTTGTGCATACAAAACAGAACACTAAAATATAATAACAAAATGTACATTTTCACCATGTTTGTGCCTCTGTAAATTCACATAGGCAATACATACAGACATAAGACATTTTGATTGTAGACTCCAAAGAGATACCTTTCAGAAGAGACCAGGGCCATGAATGTAATCGAAACAATGCAAGAACAGAACCATTTTCTTTGGGGTATGTTAGGCTCAAACCAGGGGGATGGTTGTTAAGGGGCAGCAGTCATTTACACCACAACTGGGACACAGAGCTATTAAGTGTTTAATGCACCTTTGAAAACAAACATTGTTAGTTAGTGGCCTTGGCAGAAGTTCACTTTCTGAATATTTAGATTAGAAGTTGCATGTGTGCGTGCATGTGTGTGGCTAGTATCATCCAGTGTCAGTCCGTGTCACTGGCTGTGTGAATAAGCGAGGTGGGCGGGTGGGGTTATGAGGGATAGCGGGGGGGGGGTCACTCTATTTTGGCTGAGGTAATCCATCCATTGTGTTGAACTTCTTCATCTGTATCAATTCATTGAAAACACCCCGGCCCTGTGGAGTGAAACTGAGCCTGCCGGTCCTTTCTTGACAGGGCAACGAGAGAGAGAGAGAGTATCACGGTATGAGAGTGTGTGTGTGTGTGTGTGTGTGTGTGTGTGTGTGTGTTGTGTGTGGGGGGGCTGGTTCTGGGGGTTTGGGTGGGGGTCCATGAGGGGAAACTTCGGAGGGGGGAAAAAGGGGGTAGCGGACCATGGGAAAAACACAATCCTTGGCCCCTCTATAGCACTTGTTCCACCCCACTTCACCCGCACACCCACCCTGTGTGTGCCACTTGTCACTGACCCTTGCAACCCCCTTCTCATTCTCCCCAAGCCTTTGAGCCGGTCTCTCTCACTGGGCTGCAGATGTATGTCAGCCTTCCCCCATCCCCAACCCACCTCCACCACCACCATCACGCCCGCTCCTCTTCCTCCTGAGACCTGTGGACCTCCACACTCTAAGGCTCCTACCTTTTACCTCGCATGCCCAGGGATGGTGAAGCGTGGTGGGGCAGAGGCTGCGCCCGGACCCCCGCATCGTATCCCAGCGAAGAATGGACCAAAGGAATAAAGAATAACAGAGGATCCCTTTTCTTTGTGTTTGCACAAAGAGGAAGCAGGCTGGGGCACGCAACAGAAAAAAAAATGTGTCTGTGAGTGTCTGCGGTTATTGTGCACATACACATGTTCAGGCGGTGTGTATTAAGTATACTGTGTATATGTCTGGTCTGTGGGCCGTGGCAGGAGGAGGAGGATTATTGCTGCAACATGCGCCCTCAGTGACAGTACAGTAATTGGTGAAAGGCATCCGTTCCCTTTGCCACCAGTGACAATGTAAGCTTTCATTAAAACGTACGGCAGAAATACTTATGAAATGAATCATTACCATGGACCATTAGCCCGTCTACTTTCAATAATTGAATTTGTCAGCAGTATCCTTTTCAACCACGAAAGCCTCCATCATATTCTGATGATGAAGGCGATCACTAACAACAGTTACAGAAATATCTGTATCCCTTAATTATTTTCCTCCTTCTTCTTCAGCCTGTCAATCACTGTTGTTGATGAACCTGAGTCAGATGATTAAGAATCAGCGCAGACATTACAAGATTGATTTAATCTGTGACGAGGTGTTATCAATACCATTGATTAATTGTTAGCACGTGCCATTTGCTGGATGCTTTAATCTGGAGTAATTACAGTAGAATGAGTGGCTGTGTTTATAGGTGGGTGGGCCTATAAACACAGGGCTGGGTGGCCCTGTGGCACTGTCGGAGCCACACTTTCAACATTCAGATATGCAAGCTGTTAAGTAGCATTTGATGCTCCGTTGCCATGTAAAATGTAAAAATAATGGTAATTGCAACAGCACCGAGGGATTTCTGCATTTCCCAAACTCATGACACAGCACTTGGCGAAATGCAAATCTGCATTACAGCATCGCCCCAGCTCTTCTCCTTATGTTAAGCTCTTCTAGAGCTGTAATGCTAAAGCAAGCCTGTGAGAGTCTTTTTAGAGGGAGGAGGAAGGAGAGAGGCAGCCAGCAGGGGGAGGTAAGACAAAAGGAAAAGTAAAAGGAGAGCAAAAGAGGGAGAGAGGAAGTGGGAGAGGACATGGGAGGGTAAACAGAGGAAGGATGGGAACGGAGGAGAGGACGAGGGGAGGTTGAAGGAAGGAGGGAGGCTCTCTGCTGGGGGCTCTGATCAATCCCATTGGTTTTTTGGTCGTACATCAAGCGCACCCCCAGCTGAGTGGCTGCCTGGCCGGACCTCCCCCATTTGGTGGCCCTGGGAGAGGAGGGCAGCGTGGTGGCGGCACTCTGGCCTTACCTGTGTCCAGCTGTGTGCGCCGCAGAGACTACAATACAGTATTGTGGAGCTGAAAAAGCACCTTACTGTCTTTTACACCAGAGAGGAAGGAGGGAGACTGAGGGGGGAGGGAGGGGAAAAGAATCACATGTTTAGTTTTCAGCCTCGCCATTAAACAAGATTAGTGCTTACTAACATTATTCAAAAAATGCTTTGTTCAATTTTGAGGGAATACACTTTTCGACAACATTTCATCTGCTAAATTGACATAATTTTTCTTATAGCCTGGGGATGGCTGATTGACTTCAATAATATCACATAGTGAGTTCATGAGTGTCATATTTTGCAAATGGGACCTACAGTCTGTTTCAGTTTTTATAAGTGAGCGTTCAACAGTCAGAAATGAGCAAGAAGTGTTTGCTCTCCCTCCGAATCTGTAATATCAAACTGATGAATGTGCTTAGACCCACAGAGAATCAATTGGAACAGAGAGAGAGAAGGAGGCTGTCAGAGCCCCCTAGGGTTGTTTTTTTCATGGTATATTGGTGTATTTTCTCATTGGACTTTCCCAAATAGTTCTGTGTGATTTAGTGATGCATAAATGTCAAAAATATATACATACTTCTAAGTACATAGACAGCATTTAGGGACAAAGCTCTCCTAAGTCGAGCAGCATTCACCTCTAAGCGGTGTGTTGGCTGTTTTAAATAATATATCACTTAGTGCATTTTTATCAGAGCCTGAAAGAAAATAGAGAGTTTAAGTTCAGTCTATTTCCAGGGTGTCAAACCAGGAAGGGCTGTGAAGTTTTTCCCTTTGCAAGAGTCTCACTCAACTGCTGACATGCTGCTCAGCTGCAGTTTTCACTAAAACAGGAGAGAAGAGAGAGACAGGTGTGCAGGCACGTGCGTATTGTTGGCATAATCCTACTTTTACTTTACCTGTACTGCAGCTACCGCACATAGCAGTATATGCTGTTCAAAATAGCGCCACTGTATATTTTACCTCTCTAAAAATCAAACAAATGCCATGTCTGACAAAAAGTGGAACTTGCACATTCTTATTTCTTATTCTGTTTATTTGCAGGGTTTTTGTGCATGGTAAAAAAGGTTGGTACCCGGCCCTCTTCTGTACTTCATGCTTTGACGTCCTGATGGACCATACTGTCCATGTTCTCTCCTCTGTTGCTCTTCCTGAGGTTTCTTTAATTTTTTCCATGTTAAAGGAGTTTTTGGGGGGAGTTTTTCCTTATCCAAATCGAGGGTTTAGGGATCAAGGGTGTCGCATGCTGTGTACAGATTATAAAGCCCCTTGAGGCAGCTTTGTTATTTGTGATATTGGGTTGTTTAAATAAAACTGGCTTAAATCTTTTCTACACATAATAACAAGCCACTTGCTGTTGTTAAGTATTTTTCTTTATCATTTCTGGCTGCAAACATGAAGCCTCACTCTGGCTTTGTGAACCTTTCTGTTTTATCAATTCCAGAGCGCCAAGTATTGCTTTACATGCTGCTCGCTGTCAATCACCTGACACCCACAGGAAGAAACCGAAGCCTCCTCCAGGAAATAATCCTTCAGAAACATGCTGCTTTACAAACTGTACTGTCACATCCAGGTCTCTTTTTTATTTAGAAAGTCTTTGTTAGCCAGGATAGCAGTTACTTTAAGGTTGGATTCCAAACTAGATGCTGTTTAAAACAAACAATTCAACTCAAAACAGGAGTAAATTAGCGCTGAGGTGTTGCAGCAAATCACAATACGTGTGGAGGTGAGTCATGCTTGGTTACTTGAGTGAAAGGTGTTAATGGTGATGGTGGAGGACAGATCAGGGAGAGTGTCCAAGAGCCCTCCAGTTTGCTCCAACGCCCAGATCTGCCTCCATGCGTGCATGAGCCTCGTTTCTCTGAGTTGAGAAAGGATGAGGAAGAGTTTTCAAGGGGGATGAAGGAAGAAGAGGAGAGGTTGGAAAGGTGAAGGGGGGGGGGTGTGTTGCTATAGCTGTCCGGTGAGATCCGCTCACAGCTGCCTCCCCTCCTCAGTGGCTCCTCCGGTGAAAAGGGCCCTGAGTGGCGAGCGGATCCATTTCAGCGTGGAAACCCCACACACACAAAGCTCTGAAAGCTGCTCTTATGCCACCTCTCGGTATCTCTTACCTGTTAGCCCGATTAATTATTCCCCCAAGTACAGGAGCCAGGGAAAGGAGACACCGCGGATGGGCCAGCAAGATAGGACTGCACTCTCTCAACTGAACGAGAGAGGCCAGATAAAGAGAGAGTGGGTGGTGGGGTGAAGGAGAGAAAGAGGAAGGGGGGAGCTCTGTTGTCTCTCTTTTTTTCTCTCTCTCAGCCTACACTATAGGAGCCTACAGTCTTCAGCTAATGTACTAGAAAGTTGTTCTTACAATATACCCACACTTTCTTACAGTACAGTGGGATGAAAGAGCCAACAGCAGGTTTTTTTTTTTTTGCATTCCCCAATCAGCTCAGGTGACAGCATGCAGGACACGTGAAAGACCCTTCATCCCTTCTGGAAAAAAAGTGAAGTTGTGTTGTTTCTGCTGGTGGTGTTGCGCACCCTGGAGCATGTCGTGTGGATGGTGTTTTTTGGCAGGAAAACCCCTGACATAGTGACCAGGAAATCCATTAAACGTGGCACTCGCTGCATGCCTTGATTGCTCTGACCAGCAGGCAGTGGTGTGTCTTTGTGTGAGAGTGTATAGGCAGCTTATGAGACAAAGAATATTTGTCAGTGTGATGTCTGGTCAGCACTTTTTAATTCAAGAAAGAGTTACATTCCAAAGACCAAAAAATATTCAAAAATTCAAAGGCATAAAGCGGTCCCAGCAGTGCTCTCTGCGACTTCTCGACAACATCCGTTCGCCTCAGGTCTGAGCATCATCATCATCGCTTTCATGAACGAGCACTTCCTGGTTATGCAGAGCAGTGGGTTTCCATGGCTATCAATCAGCCAATAGCGGCGCAGCTCCTCAGAGCAGCGTGTTGAGAGCGAGGGTCTCTGGGGCAGCCTGTCTTTTTAAACAAGGCCAGACACTTCACAGACAGGGAGAGGGCCAATTAATTCTGCCGGGGGCAACACTCCTAGTTTAGCATTTGCTTATAGTGATAAATTGGCGCTTTGTATCCACAGTAAACTTCCTAGGCTCCCCCTGTTTGGCTGGCTTGGCAGGTCCAGGAGTGATGTCATGGGGTTCAGGCTGATTAGTCGGGTGTGCCTCGTCCTTTTTCACGGGGTCACTGCACTACTGTCTGTGTAAAATTAATTAAAAGCTGGCTGGGGTTAGTGTCGGCGCTAATTCCAGGTAGTCGCCAACATCTGCTGAGGAGGGAAATTAGGGGGAGCATTAGTGTGAAAGAGGAACCTGGACATTTATAATATTGGTGAGCTAAATGGGAAGATGGCAAGTATGCAAATGTTTCTTAATTTTGTACATTTGTAGAGCAACTGATCTTCAATTTAAGAATCCACTGAAATAACATTTGAGTAACCCATTTAAAAAAGGCCATTTTGCAAAAATAAAGTCACAATAGGTTCAAGAAATTAGACGGACAAACAAAACAATCAGCAGTGACGTAGAAATCACCCCACTGAGCTTTCCCAGTGAAACTTGACGACTCTGCAATGATAATAAGTATGAATAACCGAATCTGCATGAAAACAGTGAACATCTTCATCCCCGCTCCCCTTTACCTCTCTTATCCCAGTTTCAAAAAGCTGCCGTGACTAGAAGTAGCCTCTGGTGACTCCACTTGTACAGCTATGTGGCCATGTGGTCTGAATTTAGCCATCCTTTATCTCCCTCTCCCATCCGGCTTCCTTTCCTTACTCTCAGTCTTTGCTAAGTGGTTGCATGCATACATGTGTCTTCAGAGTCCAGAGAGCACCAAAGCAGCAATATTGCAAACCAAACGGTGGAGGAAAGAGGGGGGCATCTCGGATATTTACTTATTATTTAATACTTTTTTCCAATGCCTCATTATTTCTTAAGCCACAGTGTAGCACGTCAAACATCCTTGCAGCGTTCCCTTTAAAATCTCCCTCAAGGTGAAAGAGGTTGATCATTTTTCGTTCTTTTTATGCGAGGAGCGTGAATGAAAGTCACGGCCAATTTCCCTTTTAACATGGACACGGGAAAAACAACAAGTACTAGAGCAACAAAACAGCCTTCAGTTGCTGAAGCAGGATCTTTGATTTGGCATATCAAAGGGGAGCGTGATCCCTGGGTTGCTGTGGCTCCCAAGGTCGGAACACACAGGCCTGAATCCGATTGGCTGGCTCCTCCAGTGCTGCTGCACATTTGCCTAAAAAGGGGCCTCCATTAGAGTATAGGTAGAAAATGTATTTTCCACTAAACAAATAATCAAAGTGCTTAAATTAATTTGGAGGTGTTTGTGACTGTAAATTATGATGAAATAGCACGCAAACCTCTTAACTGCTTTTTATTTGTTTATCACAGAGTTGTAAATTTAATTTCCATCAAGGACTCTCACAAAATCATGAAAATGCGAAGCACACCTATATTGACGAAATGAATACAAAACAAAATACTTTTGGAGCAAAAGAAGAGCTTTTTGTTGCCAACTTGTAAAAACTAGCTTTTAATTAAAAAAAGGGAAGCTCTCAATATCAATAACAAATACGCTTTTGGAATACGCAAAAGCAAGCAAAACAAAATGCACTAAATGACAAATATTGCATGCACATAGTTGTGTATGTGTCAGTCGAGCTGAAATAAAGCCCCGTCTCCATAACACACACATTACTTTCAGCTGACTGGTTTATCAGAGCTGTTTGGTCTCGTCTGGTTGCAGGCTGAGGGAGCCGCTGATCCTCCGGCAGATCGAGAAGGGAAAGTTGATATCATTTCCACTGTCGGCTGAGCAGGACCCAGAGGTTTTCCCTCATGGGGGGTCCTGAGAATGTCAGTCCCTTACAGGAGACCCTTCCTCCTTCTCCCTCCTGCCGTTATATTCACCTACTTTATCTCCAAATGTCACAGAGAGCATAGTCTTGCTTTGCCAGACCCTCCTCCAAAGCGCGCTGAAGGAGGGTCTGGCTACTCCACATAGCATTCGGGGATGGGAGGAAAACATGTTCTGGTTTATTGGCATTTCTTTAAACCAATCACAATAGTCATGGGCGGCGCTAAGCTCCGCACAGAACCGCTGCAAAATAGTCATGCGAGATAAAACTCAGATTGGACAGATAGTCTAGCTATCTGTCTCAATTCACCCTGCAGAGATCTGAGGAGCAGTTAACCATAGTCCTCAGAAATCCACCGAATTTAAAATTCCAACACAAAGAAAGCAGAAGGAAACTGAAAATACATGCATCCAGCAGAATTTCCTGCAGCATTGGAGCAATCGCGGAAGTGTAACATCAAGGATATAGACTACAGAGAGTAAAACCAATAGAACAGGGAGGATTTATCAAGGAGGCTCTTTCAGGTGCTTGAAGGAAGCATGTAAACCTGCAAAAGTGATTTTTAGCTCCATGTACTCTTTGATACATTTATTATACACTCAACTACTGCAACTGAGTATTGGTACGGTACGATACAATATACTTAACGTCCCTGTGGGGAAAGTTGTCCTTGACTCAAAAGCTGCACACTGGCACATAATATATTGTCTTATCATATAGCTGCCTCCATATTAGTACATAATAATAAAAAATAATAATAAATATATATAAACAAAGCAACATTGCACATATACACAATCAGCGATGAGAACAAGCAACATATTACACAACCCCTCGCATCATATCATTAATCTGTTGAACAACCCTGCAGCCTCAAGCAAAATTATTTAAAACTGTTTATTGAGGCACAAATGAGTTTTTAAAACGGCTGAGTTCACATTGGGGTACTCCATATCGTCTGCCAGAGGGTAAGAGCTTATTCTCTGTGTCGGTACTCGATATTAGAGGTCTATTAAAAATAAGATGTACAGTATGTGTCATCCCCTGCCAATATCATAGACATTCTTGGGATCAAATTGGTCACATTATAACCCAGTTATATGAAAATATATAACATTTATTTTGAAACATTGATTCCTTTTAGGACAAATAGTGCTGCAGAATAGGATATGGTGTAACATTTTGTTAGTTTCTATCCTTTCATAGGGTTTTTTGACAATAACAAAAACATAGAATATCACCAGCCTTATCGTTTAATATGCATTGATCTATAATGGTACAATAACCCTGTCCATTCATGTATTGGACCTACTGCACATGGAGGAATGCAGAATGTGTACTCCATACTGCAAGTGCCTGCGTCTTTGTACTTATTCCTATGTTCATTGTCCTTCTGATGAAATTCAGTAATATTCTGAGAGCTACTTAGCATGTTAAATACAGGATACATGCACATTTGATGGGGCCTCCATCCCAGCCTTAAGTACAACTACTGTCAGCATATTTCCTCTGCTGGCCCAGCTCATTATAGCTGCAGCTTTATGAAATTTGACACTGTGAATAGTGAAAGTTTTTTGCATGAGCCTCGAGTTCAATTGGAACAGTGGGATATAACGGATTTCTCCTGAAAGGGTACAAACACCTGGTGGTTATGGGTTTGGACAGCAGACATGTCATATTGACGGTTTCCCCCCACTTCAGCAGCACCCCAAGCTCCAGCTTTTGTGGATTTCTTTTTTTTTTAACACTCTGAAATTGTCAATCGAGTCAGTGGACTGGACAAGCTCTTTCTTTGTGGCGCTGGGGCTTTAAAATGGTGCCAACCAAGCAGCATGGACGAAGGATTTTAAAAAGGCACAATGAGCTGGGGGAAAAAAACCCTAGCTACCTGGGAAACAAAACCAGGGGCAGGCGAGAAAATGTCGAAGAAAGAGAAAAGGGGGGCGGGGGACCCTCACTCCCCTCTATTCCCCAGCCAATTCTGAGTCCTCAGAGTAAGCGGCAGGCATTTCTAGTCTTGAGAGGAGTGACAGAGAAAAAGGCGGGGACAAAAAAAAAGAGAGAAAGAAAGTGAGAGCCCGTCCGAAAGGGGGGGAGAACAAGAGAAAAGAGAGTGGCAAGGGGGAGGGTTGGAGGGAGAGCAACTTGAATCGTTGTCATCAGCTCCATCACGTTGAATAGGCCTAATGAATGCAAGTGAGTGTCGAGGAGCCCTGGCCAGCTCTATCAAGGCAGGTAATACCGCCCAGATTTAATTGGGAGCAGGTATTGCAAGGGGCTGTATTACTTTAATTGGGTAGGGGTTCTCTAAATGGAAAAGACAAAGTATAATGGCCAAATTGTGGTGCACAATAGCACTTAGCCCGGGATTGTATGCATTCGCTAATCTGCCCTGGAATGAGGCAATTCTGAACAATTTTCTCAGTGAAACCAGCTGCAGAAAGCATGTCCCCCCTTTTTTTTCTTCTCCCTTGGGAAAGTGTAAGATTGAAACAGAAAATACCTTTACCCGGGCAATCATCTGCCACGTGTGGAAAGCGGATACAGCAGTGAGTGGTGGAAAGAAAAAAGAGAAAGGGGAATCTTTGTAGCAGGGAGAATGGAAGGCAAAAGGAGATAAAGCGGGGCTCAAAGTGGGGCCTGTCACGGTCGCCAACGAGAGAATAAAGTGATGACATTTACAGTGACAGATGAGACTGCAAGGGAGAACTGCCCACTATTTAGAGGAAGGAATCTGATATTTAACAGACATGGCCTCTGATAATTAACAGTGGACATGTATTTAGAGGTGGGCCTTGTCATTATTAATGACAGACTGAGATCCTGATATCTGCACCATCTTAATGAAGTACAGCCAGCCATGCCAGTATCGGGATGCACGACGGATGTTTGTTATGTTGTTTGTTGTTAGGCTTGTAACAAAGTTCCATTTCATTCTATTGTGTTCTATCTAGTTTTAATTTGAATGCACTCCTAAGTTTATCTGAAAGGAGTTGAAGAAAACCATCCCAGTCATAGTAAAAACGCTGCAACTATAACCCCTGCACTTGCTGTGGACAGGAAGTGCTTAGCAGCACGCTGCCACATTATCCCAGCATGCACTGTGCCAGTGCGCTCAGTCTTGTGTATCTTATCGCCAAGGGAAATGGAGGGAAGAGGAGCAAGCAGCAGAGAAGTTGAAGCCATGTTCGCATCAAAAGAATTTTTTTTTTATTTTTTTTTTTTTTGCTCTCCTACTCTCACTTTCTGCTGGGAATGGAGGAAGGCAGGGGTGCCAAGTTGTACAGTAATTGTGCCGGTGAAGTGAGAATGATTGCTTTTTATTGTCCATTGTCCCCACAGGTTAGTGCAAGGAAAGTATTGTGTATCCTCATGGTGAAGCTGGAGGGGGGGAGAGGGGGCAAAGCCTCCAGTGGCGAGGGCCTCTCCTTTAGCCCAGGTGGGTTTCGCATTTAGCCTGAAAGCCGGCTGAGATGAGAGATAGCGCCTGGACACTGCGCTTAAAAAAGGATACCCTGCTGGGTTTGCCGCCGCTGTGCACTCCTTCCATTAAATGCACATATGCTTACATTCACAAAGACTCAAAGTTTCTGAGTACAGCAGCTCCACTCTCTTCATTTTGTCATCAAGAAGTCCAAACGGTAATGACTATATCCCGTATTCTGCATTATGACGAGGATTAAAAAAACAACCCAACAGCAGTATTGTCCCAAGGAAGCAAAACTTGGCATATTGTTTGAAGGCTAAATTGCTCCCTGCGAAATGCACCCTCTGCTTTATTGCAGGTGTCTCTCCCATTAAATGTGTGGGTATTGTGTATGGATTACAATAGCTAAGAGGAACCCAGGGACAGCTTAACCGTTCAGACAGAGTGAGATGGAGAGTCTATAAAAAGCACACAGTGGCTGGGGTTTTGTCAGGAGACGCGTACTCTCTTCCCCACCTGGTGAGGAGAGGAGAGGGTTTTTTAAGGGAAGAACTCTCTGTCATGAATATTACATGTGAAGGAGGAAGTAGCCAACTCCAGAATAGAACATTCCTGTATATTAGATTACAGTAAAGGGATTCCTTAGAGGGAAACTCTTGATTAACTTGTACCAAGTGTGTCTGGCAATTAGTTACACTCTGCAGCGGGTAATCCATTGGTATCAGAATGACTTAGTAATGATATGTAATTAAAAGATGAATGAATATGCTACTCACGTGTAATACAAATTGGATCTAGAGCGCACTTTGAAAATATGCTGGACTCATTTTTATTGGATTAATACCACAATGTATCAAATTCTTCATTTCACCTGTCAGCCTAAACAGTCTGGTTTTTGTCTAGCAACTTGAAACAACCTCAAGCCATTTTTTCTTCCCTCCATTACACTGATCAGGAAATGGATTTTCTCATCAGTTGCATCACTATAGATAGAGCTACTAAAGTTCTGTTTACTGGTGCGATTATCTTAAATCGTGCTTTTTCTGCAGCTTTACAGCTCCACTGACACTAAAAAAAATGTGGGGAAATAGGTGCCGAGCTCTTAAATTCTCACACTTAAACGACGGAGTAGGTAATTTGGAATAGGTTGTTTGCCACTGACTCCCAAAACGATATGTATGACCACACGTTGTGAAACAGTCGCAGTTTTAACCACGTGGTTAACGTTGTGAATGGAAACAAAACTACTTGGTTAGGTTTAGGAAAACATCATGGTTTGGGTTTGTTTGTTACCCAACTTAATTTACGTACGTAAGTTAAACGGAACATGAACAGCGGTCTCTTTTGCTCTCATCATAATTATGTCTAGTAGGTCGCTGCATAACGTAAAATTGGGTCGTAATAAGCTGTTTGCACAGATGACCTTTATGCCTGTTTTTGGGGGGAGGATGGTCTGGAAATATGTTGCAAAAAAAAATTCATTAGAATGTTAAAATGTTTTGCAACAGAAGTGAGGTTTCATCAAGAGTTTTGTTACCTAATCTCCAGCGGTAGCTTGTTCATTTGCCATCTGTGAAAGACTTAATTTAGATGACCACTGGCTAACCAAAAATAGTTAGCTCTACCAATGTGAGCTGTCTAAACCTGCATGTTTTCGGGGTCTAAGCCCTTGAATGCACCACCATTACAAAGCATTAGAGCTCCAGGACTATGACAGAGCCATAGTAGCAGAAAAGTTGCTACATAGTGAAGCAATGGAATATATTGTTGTATGGTATGATGCGGGGAAAGGCAAATGACTTCATTTCTGTATCTGAATGTGTGTGTGCATATGAACACAGATGTGGGGAAGAATCTGTGCGATATATCTTTCTCTCTCGCTTGACTTCTCGGGTTTCAAAACACTTTTTCACTCTCTCGTCTCTCTCTCACCATCCACATCACACATGTCATTCTAGCACATGTTGCTTTCAGTGACTTCTTTACAAATCAGGTATTTGTCACTTTTAATGAACATTACTTCACACCTGGAACAAGGACAATCTGCCGTACAGATGTACGTTATTCCAGCGCTGCTGCAGCTTGTGCTGAACCGAAAGATTCACGGAGGTGTTATTTTGTTGGAGGAGGATATATTTTTAACACATCAGATTATCAAAAAGCTGAAGATGTAAGAGGAGTGGATGGAAGGAAAACAGTCACTGTATCAGATTCATTGGGTAGAAATGTAATTAACTGCAAATGAACTGGCGCCTGATACTTCAAAATGCAACCAAAGCAGGACTTTGAAATGATTACTTTGTTATCTGCTCTTTTAAAAAATTGCCATCTTTTCCGCTGATTGTCCATTAAAACAACTATTTATTCAATTCATCTTTAAAAAGACAAAACATTTTCCTTTCAATACACATATTTTTAACTGATATCAACATCTGATTGAAGCAACAGAAAAACATGTCAACAACATAACAGACCTCGATTGTCCTACTTTATGGCTCCTATCTCCAATTAAGGATAAATTATTTCACTCTATTATTTTTGGCATCACAGATTTGGGTGAACAGTTTTAACCACACTAGTGAAATGACTAACAAGCAATGGATGGAATACCATAGCATTTATTGACCCCCCCCCCCCGACCTTTTTAGCGCCACTATAACATTGACATTTTGGCTTTTTAGTGACATGTATGGATGGTTTGCCATAGAATTTTGTACACATTACATTCAATCAAACTTTGGACCTCAACCTCTATCACCGTCCTCATCTCTCAATTTGTTTTTCTTTATAATGAGAATTGTGGCCGTATAGAGCAACTAGTGTGGCACTAGACCCAATTCTTCCAATTAAGGATACATTATTGCACTGTACATTTTTTTTATGTGGGTGAACTTTCCAAGCAAACTGTAAAAACCTTGTCCAGAGCCACAACAGTGTGCACTGACGCTCAAAGCCCGCTCTGTGTTGGGCACGGGGAGTTACCTCTTTTGAAACCACAGGCGGAATATAAACACCGGGCATCCATCCATCAGTGTAAAAGCAGATGAATCGCTCTGATTCTGTTAAAGGGTTTTTAGGGGTAGGAGGTAGCGAGAGCCGGGCCTTAGATTGTATGATAAAGTATGGCAGGCAGATTAAAACAAATAGGGCCAAATGAGCAATCAGTCCTCGCTTCCCCCTTTAAGTCCCTCACAACAGAAGTACCATTGCGCTGAGAGTGTATGCAGACACTATAGTCTGGTTGTGAGGTAATGCGAGCTTGTTTTGGGGTAGGGGGGGGGGGTGGTGGTGGGCAGTGGCAGGGGGTGCTGCAAGTGTAATTTGTTCTGTCTAGTGGAGATATGTTCTGTTGATGAGGATGGGGGGCCTTTTGTACACTTGCTCCCAGTACGATTCCAGTCTGGGGTTGCAGGGCACCGGGTGGTGGTAACATAGCCACATCCCCCTGCAATGTGAGCCCACAGAGGCCTCTGTGCGAGATGCATAGATATAACACACACACACACACACACACACACACACACACACACACACACACACACACACACAAAACCCTGGAAAACAATGTTTCCTTTACTCACCGTTTAACATTTTCTGTGACAAGTCAGAGAGGTATTTTTCTTCATCCCTTCGTCTCTGCAACTTGGGCTATTTTCTCAAACAGCGTCTCTGCAGCCCCCCCCCCCCCGACCCGGTTGTCAGTTATTTCATGGTGACAGGGAGAGTTAGGCCGACATGTGTTAGCGCCAAACCCTCCCTGCAGTGGAGACTGGCGGGGCTGCAGCTGATGAGAACAGACAGCCAGGTAGATCCAGAGGCACGATAGAAGTCAATGGAGGATTTCTAGGCTTCTCGAAGGGTTTCATCAGTGCAGGATTTCTGGGTCCCTCACAGTGTTACATCACTCCCACTGCAGTGATATACAGTTATAGATTGTGTGCCTGTGTAGCGGTATGAGTCCTGAAAATGTGAATGCTGTCTCTATTAAATGTTCGGTTTCTGTGTTGTTTTAGGTGGATCAGCGTGATTTACAATTATTTGAAGCTTTCATTTACAATGTATACCATTGTCACTCAGTTTTCTTTTATATTGTTCAATTTTTCTCAGCACACAAATTAGTAATAGCAGTGCAGACACACATCCTTAGCTTAAACTAACTAACTGACTTTTCTTGGCCACTTGGGGACAGCACAACAAGCTGCACGCACTTGACATACAGTATTGTCACCTTATTAAGACCTATTAGCATACACATCCAGCAGAAGATGGAGCAACGTAAGCGTTCATTTGGAGTCATGATTGCATCCTCCTGATTAGCATTCCTTCTCCTTTCAGCTCTGTTTTTGGTCTCAACCAGCTCATGAGGAAAATATGTTCTAACCACTAAATGCTAATTAGCTGGTGGCTAACTTTGTCTGTTTGGTGCTGGACATGAAGTGTACAGTGGATTGTAAAGTTGGTATGGGGAATGTGTTAGAAAAAAAACTACATCCAGAGGAAGTAGCAACATTAGCATGTTATTTAGTCTTTCATTTTTGCTCTGTTTTGGTTTCCACCGACTGCTGCTGCTCTTTAGCTGCTCAATGCTGATGAATTGTCCTTTACCTAAACATTTAAATGAAACAGTTTTTTAGCTCTTTTTTACAGAAGAGGATTAGGGCAGCATGTGAAAATGTTACCTTTAAAGTCAAAGTTATGAGAATAAAGTCAGAATTCAGATTTTAATCTCAGAATGATGTTATATTAAGAATTATGACAGCACTTTATCTTATCATATTTTTAGCCCTTTTAACTGCTGTCTTGATATTTCAATCTTTCTTGTTTTCATTTGATTGTATTTTTGTTTGATATTCAACATTGTACTCAGGTCTCACTTGTAAATGAGCTATTGATCTCAATGTGATAAAGTGTGTGTGTATGTATATATGTGTATGTATATGTATATATATATATATATATATATATATATATATATATATATATATATATATATATATATATATATATACACACACACATATACATGTGATACATATACATATGATTGTATTTTTGTTTTTTGTTTGATATTCCATAAAAAAATATATATATATGTATGTGTGTGTGTATATATATATGTGTGTATCACATGTATATGTGTGTGTATATATATGTATGTGTGTGTATATATATGTATG